>NC_140224.1:11722705-12217705 GCF_951802725.1 Rutilus rutilus
ACTGTTTGACGGGGGAGGTGTTAATGTTAAGATAATATTACCAATCTATCAGACAAATCATGAAAATTGACAATCAAATATCAGTAGCTAATAACTTAAGAGTGTGAAAGGTTGATCATGATACTGTTTAGCTGATACATATGGTGTGTGGCTGGTGAAAATCAGCCACATAGTGACACTAGGCCTATAGCAAGCTAATTTATATTTTAGCTTCTTTATATATCTGGAACTGCATAGGCAAGATGAACAGGATTCACAAAGATGAACCAAATTCCTTCAGTTCCCCCAAATCAAATGGTCATATGCATATACATTTCTAAAAGTTTTTTGTTTTTCACCACTTGGATTTTTCTATTCTTTTTTAAACTTTAGTCATAGGCTGTTTGTCTGAGTTGTTGGGTGTGGCTCAGGCTCATAAAGACTAACACACAAGCACAAAATCCAAACTTTACAAAACATGGATATTCTGAGTCAAATATCATACATTTTCAAAGCTAGGAAATGCTGTAACTAAAGTTGGGGAGAAATAACACCACTTTAATATTAACCAAGACAGCCAGGACTACCTTTTTGGTAAACAATGAAGGGACCAAGCCACAACACAATGGAAACAAACTACAAACGTTTCTCGGCCACCATAAAGGGGTGGGTTAAACATTTGGGTTAACAGTTCAAGTGTCTATAAAAAATATTGGTACAGTAAAAACTTTGGTTTTGTTAGTCCATTAACTATAATATAAAGCATTTATGCTAACTTTAACACAGCCTCTATGGTGGCTAAGAAACGGTGCTGCGAAATTGGCTGATTGTGCAATATGTGGCTCTGTGTATTCACCCATATGGGAAGTTCAAGGGTTCATAAAAAAGATTAGTACAGCAAAAACTGTATATTTAGATGAAGCACTTGTGTTAAGATTTAATGCACGCTCCGTTGTGGCTGAGAAACGGCACTTTGAAATGGGCTGATAGGCAATAGGATGGCTCAATGTGTATTGTCCCTCATGGGAAGTCTAAGTGTTCATAAAAAAAAAAGATTAGTACAGTAAAAACAATTCAAAAGTTGCTTTTTGTTAGACCGTTAGAAAGTCTGCTATATGAGAGGCTGTCTTGAACTTTGCATTAACTAATTATTACATTTAAATGAACCAGTTGAAGTGTCCATTAAAAAAAAGATTGGTGCAATAAAAACTTACAAATTGATTTTTTATAAGATAATTAGACCCTGCTTTGTTGGATTTAACATACCATTTACAGGTGGAGAAATTCTGACTTGGCCATTTTAACTCTTAATAGTTAAACATGCTAAGTTCACATTCTTGTTTCTCTGAAAAACAATTTTCAGATGTTTTTTTTTTTACTTTGAAATGTGTGTTTCCTGTCGGAATGTCTGTTTTTGTTTTGGTCTGTGTGGTTCCGCCCACTGCCAATTTACCCAGTAGTATTTCGACACCCTGGGTTGCCAGTTGGCGGAAAACACAGCATATTGCAGCCATAGAAGCCAGCAAACGAACTGGGTCAGAGATTGCAGATTCTACCCGACCTAAAAACTCTCGTCATCCATCTAAAAAGCTCTATGACCAGAGGCATATTAAAACGTGGATAAATCAATTCATCAACTTCATCATCAGGCTCGTTACCTTCCATGTTGCATGTCCTCAATCTGGCAACCCACGTGAGCATTTAGTCTGAGAAGGAGGGGCGGGGCAAACATCTCTCTACAATATTTTGACTGCAGTACCCATTTCAACCTCTAACTGTCAATATTACATACTGCAAGTAGTTAGTTTAGGACACTAGTGTGCAGGAGCACTTTCATTGTGTTGTCACTTGATTCCCTTCTGTTGTGGCTTGATTCCCCTGTGTTAACTTCTGTTTGCTTTTTACATTGTGTTGTTTTGTGCACCACTGTCCCACCATAGAAAATACACAGCTGTATAGCATTCTAATTGGAAGTGGACAAATTGAGAAGACTGAATACTGACAGCTAAATGTCTTCAATGTGCCAACCGTCTGTCCGATTGGAGATTTTAGGTAGGTTAAGTAGGTTTTTATAAGATGACTGTAACATAAAAGGTTAAGGGTAATGAAAGTGGAAAACCCACATTGGGCTAGTAATGCAGCCACTCATATCCAGCCAAATAAAAGTCTACACTGTGAAGTCCACAATGTGTATCACTGTATATGACATGATATTCTGTGCTTTGCTGGTTAATGATAGGAAATTACACAAAGTATACTAAAAATGCAAAGGCAGATAGACATCCAATAATCAGCTTTAACAAACATAACATTTCACATTTGTTAAGATAAAAATATGGAATGCAACCATAAAGTGTTTGTGTAGTTGGGATGAGAGATCACAGGGTTAAAGGTCATGACTGTTGTCCACTCCATTGGGTTTCCATGGGCTGTCGAAGGAACTCCTCCACCTGCCGGGCCATGTCCATGGTCTCATCCAGATCGAATTCACCTTCAGTGTCTAACATGGATTCATTCCTTGAGAGACACACACAGCAATCATACAATCATACAAACAGACAATCATAGCTGTAGGAACATATTTTGAGCAGGGGTGGCAGTGAAAACAAGAGGAGGTGGGGAGGGGGTCCATAGACCAAGAGAAACTGCGCAGAGCTACAGGACTAGAGTGATGCGCGATGACTGACAGGACGATGGCAGAGGCAAAAGCGCAAGAGAACTTTTGTTTATAAAAGTTCTCTTTGGTTAAAGGGATAGTTCACCCAAAAATGAAAATTCTTTCATCCTTTACTCACCCTCAAGTTGTTCCAAATCTGTATGAATTTCTTTCTTCTGATGAACACAGAAGATATGGGGTCCCATTACCAGCATTCTTCAAAATATCTTCTCATACAGGTTTGGAACAACTTGAGGGTGAGTAAATTATGACAGAATTTGTTTATTAATCAGTAGGAAAATCGGCACATCCTTAGTGTAAAGCCTAGACGCTTAAGTAAATAACTAGAATGCGAGATTAGTTGCTGCTGAGGGACAAACAGAGTCTTGCTCTTTTTCTGCTCTCTCTTTGCAATGACTAGAAATTCTTGTTAATTATTAATGTTGGCTATAGAATTATGTTACAGGTTGACTTTTTACAGTCAAGTCAATGTTTGCAATGAATTCTAATGAATAGATTAATTAATACAGTTATTTTTTCTCTTTTTTTTTTTTGTTAAAACAATTTTAGTTATTTATCTTTAACACCCCCACCTAATTTTTTCTTGGGCTCCACGGCAGGGGAGCACCACTGCAGCACCCTCAGCACCCCTACTTCCCCCGGTACTGCATACAATCATGCAATCATGTTATTGGAGAGAATGACACTAATAGCATGGGGGAAAAATACTTAAACAAATGTTTCTTAGAACTCACATTGATGGATAGATTGTGAAGTTATGGTTTTGATTGACGGTGGGCGATGCTCCGTGCTCCATGAAGGAATTCCCGGAAGACGGTTCAGGATTGGGTGAAGAAAACCTGAGAAGGAAAAGAAAATACAAGCAGGTCATTTAACCTAAGGTCTGTATTAACATTTGATGTTTTGCTCAAGTCATTCTTGTAATATACTGAGAATTTGTAATGCTTCTGGTATATGCATTTAAATACACATTATAATATTGTGTCGAATAAGTGTTCAACTTCCAAAATTTTGTTTGCATCTAGTTTCCCATTATTAAATTAAATTATTATAATATACTGATATATATAAATGGGTCCACAATAGGGCTTCTCGACTATGGAACAAATGATGATTATTTTGGTCCATATTAAGATCACGATTATTAACAGAATATGCGGGGCGAGGGGCAAATGACCAAAATCTTATATTACAATATGAGTAAGTTTATTTGACAATAATGATAAATATCATGATATAATTAATTTTTTGTTGGAAATAAGGTTTCCAAATTGCAAACAATAAGTCAAAGAAATATAACAGAACAAAGATGCAAATGTAATAAACAGCACTTTAATTTTTGATAGTACATTAGGTAATATCTAACAGAGGAAATACAACAGAAATTGAGTACAGTAATCAAATATAATAATCACTGTATGAATTAAACTTATGTTGATTCTATAATAGGCTGCTGTCAGACCTAAAGGACAAATCCAATATATTGCATCCAATATGCACATTCGATTTTATCTTAACTGCTTATGTTCACTTAAGACATAACCAAATGTGTTTACACAAATACATGCCAAGTTGGCATTTTTACATATTTTGGGTTGTGCAGTATATGACTATTTAGGTGCATAACATGGACCTTAAGAAAAGCTGGTTGTCAGTGTGGAAGTACCTAAACATGGACTATATTACATATTCATTAAATTTTTACACCCTCAGAATGGGTCGCTTCCCCTTAACGCTATTCCCCTTAACAGGACTCCTTCACCTGAATTCTAATCACATGTGGACTATTTAAGCACTGAGCATGCTGCATTGATTTATTTTTTTGCCTTGGACTGATGATTACATGCATAATGACTTTTTTACTGAAACCAAAAGTCACAGTACAATATAGAGCATTTTCTCTGTTCTGTAGATAATGCTTCTTTGACAGCATTATCTGCTTCCTCATTTCCAAAGATCCCACATAATGTGCAAATTTCACATTCAAGAGATTTTTGATTAATGATTAATTTGATTAATGTGTTCACAATTGTTGGGTCATCTGTTTTAACAGATCCCAGTGTTTACAGAGATGTTTTTGAGTCAGATATGTTTAGTTGTGGTGCACTCAATGCCAGCATTAGAGCACTAGCTTCTGAGGTGAAAATGCTTTGGTCAGGAATACAAATACCCTGACATAGTTGTTGCAAAGACAGCAGATACAGTATTTCATAATAGATCCATTTGTATATATTGGCATTTGAAGTGGGAAAATTTCTCTAATATTTAGAAAATGCTGATGATAATCATGTGGATTTGATTTGGATTATTTTTGACTTTTTGTAAAATAAAACTCTGAGAGAAGAGAAAAAAAAAATACTCACTCAACCTTCACCACCTGCTTGATCTCTGGTTTGACGTATCCATCCCCCACTGCTTTTGCTGGAAAATCAAGATCATGTTCATTAAAGACTTGCTACTGGAAACTCTTACATTCACAAGACCCAAAGTGAGCATTTTTCATCTAGACAGAGCATTATTCTGATACTGGTCCCCCTCCCCAACACTGCACATTTAGACTCCCTAATTAAGCACTCCTGATTAGAGCAGTCAAAATATAATTTTGTCACTACACGAATAGTGTAATAGAATTTAGTAAATTATTTGTGCTTTATTTGCCTGTGGTTTAGCGCGTTAAGCACATCCACAATGGGAGTCACATATTCTGACTAGCATGGTTCAAGTTCACTTGTGCATTTGCATCCTTTTGTGCAGATGTAAGTTCTAGTTTATGTACCGTATATATCTGAATAATCTCATATAGGATGCATTTTAGTGAGTTTATGATCCTGTTAATCAAGTGCTACAAGTTTACTGGTGTTAATTTGCTCTTCAGCTTACGAAGTTCAGCTGGCGATGCCCTACATTATTTTAATATGATTGGAATTTTTGAAAAAAAATTATAACGATAATAAATTATACACGCAAAGATCGCACCCTTTATTATCGTTAAAACTGCCATTTCAGTTCAGCACAAACTCACTGACTTAGTTCCCCTCACTCCTCTTATCTGTGACAACCTACATAGCACAATACATTTACATTTTTTAAATTTTTACATAATGTTCATAATTTGTTGGTTATTATAAAAGGATTTGTGAGTGTGCAGTGAACTTGCACTGCCGTTTTGAGTGGATTCGGACTCACACACTAACTCAGATTCACAAACTCAGACATGTCTGTGATTGGCTCTAAAGCTCAACACTGAAAAAAACATGTAAATGGAAACTTGTCGCTCTTAATAGAATGTGCATGCAAATATGCATGGGAGTTTTTGAAAGCAGCTGCTTATCAGTGGGTACCAAATTCTCATACTAGTAGTCATACTACCATTATTGCAGAAGTCGGATCAACACTAAGTAATTGTCTCTGCTAAGTAATTGTTACTATGCTAAATAGCAATCATAACATTTCTGATACATTTGCAAAAGGCGGCATGCATACAGTTTGGAGGTGTGCAGTAACGGGAGAAGACTTCCTCTTTGGGCTGGTTGGGATAGAGGAAGAGCAGATGGTTCAGATCACTGATCCGATCGGCCAGAGAGCGGATGGAGAAATCTTTAGTAGTAAAGGGCATCAGGTTCCACACCATCCGTTCTCCTGCACAACGAAACACACATACTCAGTATGATGGATGCTGGGTAAAGTCACGCATTTCTGTTCAGCTCTGACTCACGTTTGGCTGCATGCAACTGGGTTCTGATGAATATTGTCTTTACTAACCATTTACTGTGCTTCTTACCTGCTTTGTTTGGGTTTTCTGCGACCCATGCAATGGTGATGCCTCCGATTTCAGAGTCGCTGAAGCGCAGGAGAAACGTGCCGTTTGGTTTGGACATCAACATGTCCTGAGCTTGCTGCTTGTTAAGAAAACCCAGAATCGCTCTGCAGAGGAACATACAACATTTTACCAAATGTCCTCTTATTACTGACTGAAGTGTGTTGAATCAGTCTTTACCCATCATTCCAGTGAGACTTCAGGTGTCTTTTCATTAGCTCAATGACTCCATCAAACCACTGCCAGAATGTGAAGTTCCTGCCTGGCAAACTCTCCTGTCAACACAAAAACAGCCAAGACTGGATACTGCATTGCATTCATTTCATGTTCTGAGAAAAAAAACAAGAGTAATGGCTCTAAAGTGAGACAACGCATAATGGAAATGATTGCTGAACACTAGCGTTGGGAAGTCCAACTTATTTATATTGGCAGCTCTGGTGACCCGCAAGTTTATTCTGTCCCACCAGTTTCATAATGAACCAAAAATATTTTTACACTCACAATAACATAAAAGGTCTCTAACGTTGAGTTTTGCACCATTGCTTTGGCAAAGCATTGGTCAACTGAAATAAAACCCTAAAGCACGATATGGCTTAGTGTCTTTATCAAAACACAAAAGACTGCGATTTAATGAAAGAACTACATAGTCTATTGCACTGCGAGTTTCAAAGCGAAGCGTGCACTTTGCTCGCACGATCAGCTCGTGATCCTGTGTTTTCCATGTCTCAGATTCACACTGAATGCATCTTTCATACTAAACTCAATCTCTGCATGTGCTGTGAGTTTAATGTGCATTTGGAAAAGCAAACAGCACGAGTTATACTTTATTTTGTTACACTTTAAAGTATTTGTTTTATACTTTAATAATGTACTTTTTGTACATATGATTAAAGCATTTGGGTGATTCGCATTGGTAAACATGTTTTCACAGAAACTTTTTCTAGGGTTTAACTCTTGCAAGTGAAAAAACACAGTAAAACAATACTTAAAGGAACACTCCACCGTTTTTTGAAATAGGGCTTATTCACCTTCTTTCCTGCATTTAGATAGGTGGGTAAATGCATTTTTGTCTCAGTGCATGCATTGTTTTAGTTTGACAGGGTCGGCGCTAGCTTAGCTTAGCATAATGAATGGAATCCTTTGTTGCCAGCTAGCATGTCCTGAGTAAAAGTGATATAAAAAATAAAAAAAACCCACCTAATTACTTCTTGTGGCCTGCGTATTCACAACAAGTACAAATAGCGATGCAGATTAACACTAGGCGATTTCCTAGGCAGATATTGACTTATATATTAAGGACTATATTAGGGGGAAGCACAGGCGAAGCACTGCTACTTGGGCGTGATATCTCTGCGCCCAAGTAGCAGTGCTTTGCCTGTGCTTCCCCCTAATATAGTCCCAAGTCAATATCTGCATAGGAAATCACCTAGTGTTAATCTGCATCGCTATTTGTACTTGTTGTGAATACGCAGGCCACAAGAAGTAATTAGGTGGGTTTTTTTTTTGTTTTATATCACTTTTACTCAGGACATGCTAGCTGGCAACAAAGGATTCCATTCATTATGCTAAGCTAAGCTAGCGCCGACCCTGTCAAACTAAAACAATGCATGCACTGAGACAAAAATGCATTTGCCCACCTATCTAAATGCAGGAAAGAAGGTGAATAAGCCCTATTTCAAAAAACGGTGGAGTGTTCCTTTAACATTATGTATTCAATATAATAAAATAAAATGTATTTTACAGTGCAGCTGTATTACAATACTAACACATTACTGTCTTAGGGATAATAACTATAGTAATAATAATGATGATATTATAATATGATTTTTACTATTATCATATTTTAATTGTTTGGCTTCCTAAAATACCGATGTCAATGTAATGTAAACTGAGACAAGGCATGCCCCCATACCCCACCAGAGGGACCGAGGTCCATCCCCATAGTCTCACAAAATCCTATGGGAAACACTAATGCATGCCTCTAAAATGCTATTTATTAAAACTAAACTCTGCTTCATATGTGTGTTGCAACATTATTATGATTCTCTGCACATTTAGAGTCCCACATGACCAAAAGGCTGCATCAGACAATTCAACTGATTCCGTCCGAATCGTTCAGTCTGATTTGCCAACCATTGAAAATAATCAATTTAAAGAAAAACATCTTCAGGTGATAAGCATGTACAGACACTGGTTTGTGTATTAGTGATGGTTACCCTATTGAACTGAGACCAGGTGATGGTCATGTTGCAGTAGTCCTCAGGGTTATTGCTGGAGCTGCTGAAGGCTTTCTGAGCGAGAAACACCAGATTGTCTTCTGACAGGCCTCTATCGCTCTGAACCTCTGATTTATATTTCATGTTCAGAGCCTCGCACAACTGCGGCCACAGCACCTTATCAGGCACTACGAACGGCACTCGACCCTAAGGAGACAATGAAGAACCTAATGAACACAGGTACATTCTGTTGTGAACACTGTAGTACGTGGCAAAGCACAAATGTTTCACTTTATTGCATTTTGGTCATGTAAAGACATTTCCCCGACAAACAACAGCCAGGGCTGGGTTGAACCGAGATCTTTTAATCTATGCTGATTTCAGTTGATGCATGAACAATACTTCACTAAACATTATTTGTAGCGCCTCCCATCCAATAATTGCAATAAGCTTTGTGCTTTGATAATTCTGATTTGAAACAAATCTGTCTGAGCTTTCAAATTCTATAAATTTTATAACGAAATTCAAACAATAAATTTCAAAAGCTTGTTAGTTAACTAGACAAAATAACCCTAGAGAAGAACATCTTGCAAAATATATGCACTATATTAGATATTCATTGTATTTTTACTTAACATGTTGTCTTCATTATTTAATGTATGCTTGAATAAATCTGTCTATATATATTTGTTTTTTTTTTGGTGCATCACTAAAAGATACCATTGGTGAGGTTTCAACTGAGAACAGCACATTTCATTCAATTAAGCAAACAATATGTAAATGATGTGTCCTAACCGGCTCAGAGAAAGCATTATCCCATAATACTGTCGCTGTAGCGTTATTGTCTTGACTCCCATGAACGATGACCACAACAGGCAGGGATAATGTCTGCATTAGAGAGAGAAACAAAAAGGAACAAATGTATTAAAGATACAATATTGAATAAGACAACAAATAGGAATGACTATGACAACATTTCTGTTTTAGTTCAATGTTTCACCTTCACGTGAAACACAAGTTCATTTCCTCCCACACTGAACTGAGACTCGAACAGAACCGTAAACTTCTCTTCAGTCACTGACTCCGCCCCACGGCGATCTGAACGCTTAATACGCTTCAGAGACTGCAAACAAGAGGAAAAATAGTCATAAAAAACAATAGGTTTGATTCATCAAAACATCCACTGAATCAAATAACAGAAGGTCAAAAAATAAATTACTGAAATAATAGTTGAAGCAAGCTTTGCAAAACAATGCAATGCAATACAATGATGATTGAGAGATGAACATTCTTCAAAAGTCTGGTGTTTCATATTTGATACTCGCAAATTAACATGATTTTTCTAAAAATGTATGTATGGATAATCAAGTTAACCTAAGTTGCTCATGAAATATTACTAACAACGTTAACCCTTGTAATACATAAAAAAACAAATAAAAAAAACTGTATACACCTGTTGCATTCCCAGGTCGGTTTGGACCCTGTGGAACGTAAGCTTATAAAACAGTCATAACTTAAATTCCCCCTGTGGTGATAATCAAGCGTTTAATGTTGTTTATATGTCTAAGTGGTGTTTTTAAAATGCTTTAAGACAAACCATGTGCAAATTCATGTCAACACCATTGCTGAGTATTTTCTCCTTAAAGGGGTCATATAATGCCATTTTTGTACAAGTTAATATGATTCTTTAGGGTCTAAATGAAAAGTTTGTAATATACTTTAATTAAAATTTCTCGTTAGTATTGTAAGAAAACACTAATTTTACCTGGTCAAAAACAGCTCTGTTTTCAGCACGCCATTTAAGTGCATGTGTCTTTAAATGATAATGAGCTTTGCTCACCCAGCCCCTCTATTCTGTGGGGCGTTTTGACACAACACACGTGGAGTGTTGCCTTGACAACAGTTGAGGGTATATTTTGGAGAAAGAATGGCAGCGGGAGTCTCTGAGGACACATCTGTGTAACCAACCGTATCAATTTGAACCGGAGTCGGACCCTGAACAAGATGACGGCCCGAAGAAGTTCGACAATTAAAGTAAGCTTAATGTAGTGTTACCACGTTAACTTTAACACCTGCGTACACAGTTTGTAATAACACAATAACCATAATGCGTTGTTCATTATAAACATGGGATTATGAATTATATTGAGAACGTCGTACATAGAAAACATGCCGTAATGTACCCTGAGAGTAAACCTTAGCCGCATTCATCGTGAAGCGTGCAAACGATTTGCAAAGATTAATATAAAGGCTAATAAAACGTTACACTCACTTCTTCTGGAGGTGCAGCAGGAACACGAATAGTTGGTACCGATCCTTTTTTCAGGAGCAGCTTCTTAGCAAAACCAGCTTTATACTGACCCTCGTTTATAAAGCAGTCTGGAGAGAAATGATTCGCGCAAACATGAAAGCATTGACGTTGATCGTGGGGAATATTCCCTTCGAAAACAAAACTCAGCCACTGCGTCTTCAGCAGTTCGGATTTAGGAACATCAAAATGACTTCTGTGTTCGTTATTACACCCAAGAACAGAACACCACAATCGCTTAGATGCCATTCTGCTCCAGCGTATCAACAATGGCGGACTATGATGACAGCTCGCTCAGGGCGGGTCTGTGTTGAAACGCTGCTGTCAATTAACAGTCGTGGGAGGGGCATCCGACCGTGTGACGTCACACGGTCAGACGGCTTGATTTGAGACAGGGGAAAACATACAAGGAGATTTAAAAAAAAAGACCACTGGATGGATTTTTATCATTATATGATGGTTGTGTACAGGCACTGCCAACACATTTCAGTGCATGTACCATTATATGACCCCTTTAAAACTGCAGTGAACCAAAGACAGTCTCAAAAATGAGTTTTGAAATCACTGGTATTTCTGACATCACAAACTACCTTGTAATCACGTCAACGAGTGATCGTCAACGAGTGGATCTCTGAGCTCTCTAATTTGCATATTAATAGAACTGCGTATACTAAATGAGGCAAGGGTGTAGAGTTACATTCAAGCTACTTTAAGGCATGACTAAACATTTTTCAAGAAGAAAACCTTTAAATATGTCATTTTGGTGATCAAAGATGAGTTTTAAGGGATAAAATGATTGACTACAGGGGGACTTTATTTTTCAACTAAAACCATATTGCCTTTCAGCAATGTTTTGATCATGTTGATAATTGAGGCCTTTCCGTATCAAATATGATACAGTAGGCTTTATAGGGTTAACAGCATTTTGTGGTGCGTGCAAACACACTAAATGTGTAACATGAAGCATTTAAGCGCAGTTTACCATGGTCCTGAAGTGTGCGCTCAGGGTGCCAGTGGTTTGATGGTACTCCATCACACAGTTGTTGTTCAGAATCTCTCCACTGCTGTCACTTCAGTATAAAGAAAGGACAAACAAGTCATGTACACATGCAGGAACAAAACAGTGTTTCTCGACAGGCCTTGGTGGAGACGTCCATAAAACTGTATAATATGGTAGACATCTGTGATTCAGATGCACGTGCTGTATGCGATACGCAACTACAGTTGCAGTGTGGTGTCTAGGGATGTGCCAGGATGGTGAACTGTTTGACTGGTCATCCAACAATCATCTAGTCAAATGGTTTAATATTACGGTGGTGCAGAGATAAAAATTCTCAAAAAATGTATAGATGCGGCATCTCAGAGAGTACTTTAGCAGACAGTTCTACACTGTTCATAATAATCAAATCAATCATGAGAAGATCAAACTGAACTCAAATATACGTGACTTATCCAGATGCCTGTACCACAAAGCTAGTTAAACAAACTCAGGGTTACAGGATTGGTTTCGAGTAACCCTCTTTCAAAGAAATGAAAGGTGGATTAAGAATGTCGTACAATTCAAGAGAAATGGACAACAGAATATTTCTTCTGAAAAAAAAAAGAAAAAAAAAGTTGTTTTCCAAATGTGCATCTGCAGTTGTCTTACTATTTTCCCCTTGAAAATAAAATATTTGTATAGTATGAAGAAGGCTACTTTTCTCTTTTTTTATTTTTTTATTGTATCGGTTTTATCCTCCATGCTGTGTGATAGCTGTGTCTGTTATATGTAAATCTACCAAAGAATTCTATTTTGGATGATAATTAGGTATTAAATTCAATTTGAACTGTTATGATTATTCTCAGCCAGTTTAACGTTGTGTGCATTTTTGTATTTTGTTAACTGTTTCTACCTTTCTTCTTTTGTTTCCTGTCTTTCGAGTTATCAGATCGCTGCTGATCGCTGCTGCCTGTCAGCGGTTATTGGACGCTCAGCAGGCGGTCCTTTTAAAACACCTCTTCCGCTGCACAAAAGGGAGCAACTGCGACTCCGGGCCGGTTGCACTGTTCGAGAAGCCAGACCAAAAGGGTTTTATAGTACTTTGAGTTTTTTTTGACTTATTTAGAATGTGGTAGTAATGTAGGAGAGACCTGCCCTTTTGTATTTTTATTTTTTCTTTAGTTACGTTGCTGTTTAATTTCGTTAGATTGGTTTTTGTTTGTTATTTTGGGCCTTGGGTCTCTTTGATGAAAAATACCACTTTATTGATTATTTCTTTTTTTGTTCAACAAATCATACCACTTTATTGTTACTTTCTTTTGTTTACGCTGTGGATCTCTTCAATGAATTCCACCATTTTTTTTGTTCCACCAGTGGTATTTTACTTCCTTCAGCTATTTACAATTTTTTTTGTTTTTTTTTGTTTACAAGTGTTTTCCCTGGTCCTTTTGGTCTGATGGCTTGATGGAAGCCTTTAGGTGTTTTTATTTATTACATCTTACCCCTAGCGGACGTAATAAAATAGGAGCTCTGCCACTTCAGTAATGTTTGTAATATTTTGGTCAATGTGGCACCCAACCCCAGATGAGATAAAGCAACAAGTACTAAATCTCTTCCATGTTAAAGGTTGTATCAGCGATTTCAGGCCCAAAAAAGGCCCAAACATAAATTATCACATTCATCTAATCTTTCCTAACGATCCGCTAGCTGCCCGCCCCATAAGCATGCCGTCAAAAAAACGCGTCTCTGTAGGCAGCCTAGGCTCTGAGATCTGCACACAAAAACAATTGGTTTCACCAACCACTCAAAACCAAAATAAATAGTGTTCCAACCAATCACCGACAGGGGGTGGGTGTTGTGAGGTTTTGCACTCGTGCACGGCTGCACGCGAAGTCGGAGCTGAAGAAGAAGCCAGCGTCTATCAACTAAAAAGAGAAATTGAACATGGCTGAGTCAATCCCCAAGAGGAGGAGGAGGATTAGGGCGAGGGAATACCATTGTGTTTATTCCAAGACACGAATAGTTATCGGGAAGGCTTTTGAAAGGTGGAGAGAACTTAAAGAACTGAACATTTTTAAATCGGACGCCGAGGTTGCACTGTTTCTTCTGGACAGGTGAGTAGCTGCTAGTGCTGACTTGTTTGGATGTGAACTGTGTATGAAAATATCTTTCTTGAAAAAATATGAGCGAAGCTCGACTAAACTTGGGTAGCAGTAGCTAACGTAGGCGACATTATGCTGAACAGAGTGAATATCAGATGTCTGTCGCGTGCATGATCGTTTTTTTCATGATGCACGAAACGGGAGGGAGGGGCGAGCTAACTTGGTTTGTTTGGGATCTCGCTTCAAACACAAACAGAAGTGACGTCACCCACAATCGCTGATACGCTGATACTTTAAGTTTAAGTCCAAGTTGCTTGTTATTTATTTCTATAGCTAAAGAAAACTTACTTGCGGGTGTTCTCGTTCTTGAGTAATGCCTTGGCCTGCTGTTCACTGATGATTGTGGCCTTAACCTGAGGAGGATTCATGTGGACGTTGAGTTTTCCACCGACCAGCAAGCGAACCGTCGCTGAAAATTTTGTCTGAGTCTTCAGCACTTGAGGAGGTTGTTTCTCAATAATAAATGTGCTGCAGAGAGACCAGAAGAAAAAGACACCGCTCAAAACCTTGCTGCTCTGAGAGAGACAATAGTGTCCAATGACGGCAGCGACTGCTTACGCACCTGGTGACGAGTGCTGATATGACATCTGTGACGGTAGCGTTGAGTTCAGTGAGAAGTTCTTCTGTGGGTCCAGGTATGGGCAGCTGCTGTGTCAGGTGTTCAACTCGACGAATCTGCTGTCTGTTTTGCCAGATCATATCGGCCAACTTCTCACACCTGCATTTACAAAATAAGAACATAAAATACTGTTCAAGAGGAACCTGTATAAAGCAATGTAGCGCATGCACATCTCACACAAACAACTGAATCTCAGTGAATCCACTCTTCTGTGCTGCTTTATTATCATTCAGTGGCCGTTCAAACAGGCTGACATAACTGTTAGTTAAACTCACCTGATTGATTACCTGTTGGATGACACTCAAAAATGGAAAACTAAAACCAGTAGGGCTCAGCGTAAGATTTTGCTATATGTTTTTAGACTGCGGTATGTAAATATATCTGTGCAGTGCAGTAAAGTTATTGACGTCATAATGATAAAGAAACATGCATCAATGAGAAAAGGCGTGCTTGAAGTTAAAAAGAGTTAAGCACAATAAATCCTAGCGTCTCACCCTTGGTCATTTTTGTAGGGGATTTATTTATATTAACATTATTTTTATTCTTTTAATCCATATATTTGAATTCTTTAATGAGGTTAATTAGAAAAACATTGTAGATCAGATATATTTTATTTTTACTTCATTAAATCATTAATTATCTTTTATATGTTTTCAGAATTTGGTAAATGACTAAATATCAGTCAACACAAGTCAACTGTAGGCGAATTAGACATTACTGGTCTGTGTGTTCATACAGAATTTTTTTTTTTTTTTTGATCTCTCCTCACATTTAAGTTTGTGTTTGTTAGGCAAAGTAAGGCAAGTCAAGTATATTTGTAGTTGTAGCCAGTAATTCAGTTTTGCTTTAAATTCGTTTAGGCTTGGTGTTTATAATAAACGCCACCATTGTTTAAGTTCAACTTATATAAATATTACATTCTCGTTCTGTATACCGTTAAATATGATGGATTTTTGTGAAGTGAGGGGAACTAAAATACATGTTTCTAGTGTTATAATGTTATAATATTTATGTATCTAAAAATTTAATTCAACTTATATACACCAATGTGACTTACCTCGCGACTTGTATTCAGATGCATTTTTACCGGAATCTATGGTAATATATATTGATTTGCACTTTGATAACTAACATTTAAATATGCCAATAGATCCAAAAAACAAATGGGCTGCTTTTGTGTATGGTGTGGCCTTAAGGTTTGTACAAGGGTACTTCATATTAATTAGCTTATAAAAAGAAAAACAAGCCTACGGTACCCCCTCAGTAAATATGTGTGAGTGTGTGTATATTGTGCATCAGTACCAGGCTTGCAGTATGTCCAGTCCTCCCTCTGATGGTCCTCCGTTTCCTGCGAGCTGCTGTCGTCTCTTCCACTGGATCAGTTCATCATCCACGATCACGGTTTGCTGTTTCCTCAACAGAGCTAGTGTTCTCTGATGCTTCTCCGCCAATTCCTATACACAAACACACATTATATTATTCAACTGCTGGAAAATATTTGTGTAGTTAAGTAAAAAAGACATGCGTATCATGGAGATTGAGTGTACCTGTCTGTATTTCTGTAAGATGTTGGCCTCTCGTGTGAGCCAGGCCTCTAGCGTGGACTTCCGGCTCTGCAGACCCGACTCTCTCTGAACACGCTCGGCTGGAGGAAGGCTGGCCAAGCTACTCATCTGTGCTACTCGACACAAATAAAACCTCAATGAATCGGTTAAAAATACAAGCTACAGTTCAATGAGGACTCAAAAGCGTTCCCAGAAAGCCCTGTGTAAGATATGACATGTCTTTGCCATTTTGTTCAGATCGAATCACTCAGCTTGAGTTCAATCAAGAGAAATGACGTTGTGGAGAAAGCTGTTGACAGCGTGAACCACATATATAGCCTACGGGAGTAAATTGTACACCAACTACATACTGCATGTTAACTTGATTAAAAAAAAGGAACGGCTTTCTGTTGTTTTGTGTAAATTAACTATAACAATCTGACATTAATTGCAATCTTGAATTGATTAATTAGCAGAAGTTATAACTCCATCACCTGCACCGATGCATCGTACTATGGTAGATAAGCACGCAGCAACTTACATTGTTGTATGGAAAAGCACCCCAGAGCTCACTGAACTGCAAGTTTCATATTAATGCATAATGCATATTTTACAGTGTCCTTGTAACATGTTACATGTAGTTATAGATAACTATAAATTATGTATACTGTAATTACATGCAACTAACCCTAAACCTATAGTAAGTACATTTAGTTGATTAATATTACTCAGTACTTAAATGGAGAATTACACTGTAACAAGGACACCTTAAAATAAAATGTAACCCATAATTATGTTTGATTTTGTTGCTAATTTTATCTCTGTATTTTTAGTACAGTCCTTTACTCTGTGTAGTTGTAAATTGCTCCATAATTAAACTAGATTTGAGACTTGATAATCACTTTAATGTAGCCATTAGGCTGAGTCTCCAAGAGATAAAACATAATCTCTCTTTATCTGTAGACATCAATGGCATGTACTCTATTTAATATTTACTCTAAAAAGGTTTTGCTTGCAGAATCAAGCATTCAGCGGTGTTGTGGTATAATATTAGCCTGGGTTACCCTATGCTGCCTTGCGCGCAGCGCGATTTTATTCACGCTGCTAGGCAGCCTGGATTCCATGGAGCAGATTTTCGCCGCAGCGAGGGGACCAATCACAGAACGGGGAGGGAGCAGCAAGACGATGACGACGTCTATGCGACACACCGAAGCAGTTTGTTTATATCTATGGATCCAACATGGCAGCAGACGCAAAGTTACCTTTCGATGCAGCCTTAGATAGTGTTCTAAGTAGTTCAGAACGCAAGTTTATTTCGTCTTCTTCCTCGTCGAATTTCTGTCGCTCTACAAACGTCATCTGGTATAATTGAAACGATTGGCTATGAGCTACGTACAGGCGCATTTGATAGACATTCGTAGCGCCCAATAAACGGTTCTGGGCATTCGTAAACCACACCTCAAATACGAGAAAATGAACATGTGGTTCCCAGACCACGTTTCAATGAGACGAGGTCTGACGTTAGCCAGGCTAGTATAATATAGAAAAACGCTAAATGATATGTGCAGGATGAGATGACTTATATGTTCATACCCTGTATCCTCAAGCTCTCCTGGTATTGAATGATGAAGTATTCTTGACTGTGCTGCAGCTTGCGGAGGTCATTGTCTGTGTCCTGCGTCATGACACGCAGCTCCTCAAATGTCTGGTTGATCTGCTGGTATCTCTGAGGGGTCCCGTCCACCGGACCCGAACTGCTGGCCTGATCACCACAAACATACAAAATATCATTCAATTGTCACATTCCAATCATTACATCCTCAGTGTAGAACAACAACCAAAGAAACTGTGTGTGTGACTTACATTGGATGCTTCCTGTACAAGTCTTTGCTCAGTGTACAGAATGTGTTTGACACACCGCACAAGCTCCAAAGGGCAAGGGTCATACGAGCTCTACAAAACATAGGATTATCAAAATCACATCATCGTGGGTATGAACTCAATTCATCAGAGGAACAAATCTTTTGAAATAAAACATGCGACTGACCTCAATTCTCAATCATTAAGATCAGATTCCAAATGGAAAAACAAATATATGGGATTTGGACTGACAGTGTGAACAGTCAAAGTGCCTTTGAAGCCACTTCATACTCATCATTTCGCATAATTTAGAGGAAAATTCAAATAAATGATTATTTCTAAAGAAATATGAACTAAACAGTATGAATACAGCAATATTTCTCCAAATGTGAATATTTTTAGACTATAAGCTCAAATGGATTTTGGGTAACAAAGCCCTATGATCACAAATAAACTGGAGCAGATGTGATTGAATAACTACATCTTATTATTCTATTCGAAATATCAATTTACAGATTAATTTTGCATGTGGATTTTGTCATATATCAAAGCTATATAGTCCTAAATCCTAATGATACACAGTTTGTCAAGATTAAGAATGTCACATTCAGCGTTGGAGGTAACGCATTACAAGTAACTAGGGTGACCAGACGTCACGAAATCTAAGCTGTTGTCCCGAATCCCGAATCCGGCCCTAATTGTCCCGAAAATTATACTAAAGCAAAATCTTGAGTAGTTATTGTCTGATAAAACATTAAAAACTGTCCGTGGAGGTTGAGTCGTCCTGCAGCCAGCCCCCGCCGGCTGCTCATTGGCTGCAGCATCTTTTGTGTTTATTTTTTTGAAGTTCTACAAAGATTCCATAGGCGCAAATTTATATGCATTGATAAGCGAGCGCAAGCTGTGACAGTGAATGTGCAGGCAGCCAGTCGTAAAGGAGTGATTGATTGGTCGCGGCACTGTGTGCAAAAAAAATACTTCGGTCTGATGTCGGGTTATACACAGCAAATCATCTACACAATTATTTAGTTTTCTTATTTAATGACTGACAATTTAGTTGTAACATTAATTTTGGCATAAGGCTTATTAGTGTTAGGCTATAGCCTGAAAGGTCTGATTTATGCACAGTTACAACAGCCTTTTTTTTTTACAATGACATTTGAGGTCATGATTTTAATGTTGATTTTTTGTGCCAGACTAAAGACTAATGACAGACTGTTGATCTTTGAATAAAAATATGTTTGGTTCAGGTTTGAAATTCATTATCTTTTATTAAAGGCTATGTAATCTAATATCATAGTAGCTCGCCATCAATTGAATTTCCAGAACTCTTGTTTCCAGAGGAACAAAAAAACCTGACCAAATCAGTGTTAAATGATGATTTTATAAATATTTTGTCTCAAAGTTAGGTATATAGATATTTAGGCACATTTATCTGCAGCAGCTCTGCTCTGGCACCTCATCACAAAATGGAGGATTCAACTCTCCCTCTGCAGAAGAGCACGTTCTAGAAAGAACAGGCTTAAAGGGCCAGTAACATCCTTTATGAAACCATATACCATAAACCATATAGACCAAAAGTATATATGGTTTAATGTAAATAATTATCATACAGTATTAAACATGTTTGGTATCATTTGAAATGTCTCAGTGCGACTGGTACAAATGTCTCATTCCCAAAGTAGTAAACCAAAAGGTAATAAAGTTCTTAAGAGTTTAGAGATAACTTGCACAGAGGAGGGTGCATCTTCCAGGCAAATGTCATTCTGCTCCCCAAAGGTGTAAACTCTGAATGCAATTTCCCATTGTTAGCAAATGTTTCCATGTGAAAGAAGTTTCTGTCTATATAAAGAAATGCAACAGGAGTCTCAGGGTGATTCTGCAAATCAGATCAGCCCATAATGATGAAGGATCTCAAAGACTTCAGCATTATGTATTTTTCAAAATGTCAGGTTTAACCTAGATCTTTTATTCTTTATCTCTGAGCATTTGATGTTATTGTATTGATTATCTTTGAACTGATTATGAAATTGGCATGATACATTTACCTGACATAATAAATTGTTACATCTGATTTTATTCTGAATTACTAGATCCCAGTGTAGATGAAGCGTGAGGCACATCTGGTGGGATTCTAGATTCCTGACTAACTGCTTGATTTTAACTAAGTTGTTATGCAGTCGCAAATAGGGGGCTAGATAAAAATACTATTAAGGTAATAGCAAGTGTTGAAGCGGCATTATCTTAATTATCTTAACCTCTGGTTATTGTTTGGGCTTTAACCAAGTTGTTATATGGGCGACTGTAGGGGGCAACATGGGTACTTTTTAACAATAGCAAGCGTGTATGCGTCATTGTTGAATCGCTTTAACCATAACCTCTGGTTATCTATCACAGAGGTCCCCAACCCCCGGGCCGCGGACCGGTACCGGTCCGTGGGACATTTGGTACCGGGCCTCACAGAAAGAATATATAACTTAACGTATTTTCCGGACTATAAATCGCTCCGGACTATATGTCGCATCAGTAAAAAAATGCGTCATGAAGAAGAAAAAACATAATATAGCCTAAGTCGCACTGGACTATAAGTCGCATTAATTTAGAAATGTAGCCTATTTCACAAAAAAATATATATATAATAATAATAATAATAATAACAACAGTTCACCCTTACGGACGTGAGCGCTCTGAAAGCGGCACAAAAAGACTGCTTTAAAACTTTCACAGAGACCTCAGACAGAAAGCAAAAAGCCTGTCTTTAAATTGTATTTCGTTTTGTATTAATTGTATCTTAATTTTAATCAATGTTTCATCACCCAATTGCCTGGATTTAATAAGAAGTAAATATAATAGAAAATATTTAATCAGGACACGGAGGCGCGGGCGCGTGAACTGGAGCTGATTTCATAAATTAACCGAAATTCAGCGTATAAGGTAGCCTACTTGCCTCACAGACCTGAGACATAGAAAGCTTTAAATGTCTAATTTTAAACAGAACAATTCAAAACAAAAGAAAACTGACTGTTCTCTGCTTATGTAATTCGTAATGAAATGTGCATTTCTCTCTGGCGCGTTCACTAGGCATACTGCGAAGATCGAGTCAGCATTGTCAACTTCATCTTTGCACAGAAAACACTTGTTTATTATTAAACAATTAAAATGTCTCCTGCTATATTTTACATATTCATAATCATTAATTTTGGTTCTTAAAATCGGTTCTTTGTGACAGCTTTTAGGTGCTTTATTGGCAGCGCCACCCTTACATCGCATCAGCACCGTAAACATGGAGATTTTTTTCTTTTGGGGGGCTTTTTGTTTGTGTTCAGGCTTTCTCAGTTGTCTTTAGGCACGATATTACGAGTACCCTGCTAATAAAATTGCAAGTAAGCCTACACATTGGATTCACGTTTATTATTATATTTAATTATTTTTTATATATTTTTTATATTTTGTTGTATTTATCCGCCGCACCTTAAAGGCCGGTCCGTGAAAATATTGTCTGATATTAAACCGGTCCGTGGCGCAAAAAAGGTTGGGGACCGCTAATCTATCAGACTGACGAGTTTGTGACCGTGAGATCCACGTAAAAGAACGGCCGGTGCGAGACTCTCTCAGCGACACAGATTCCTAATGAACGAGTAAAATATAAAGTAAAGAGTTAAATAGAATAATCAAATGTATTGCCAAACTATTATATAATTGACCAATAACCAATAACCAATTGGGCAATCTACCCTAAATTCAAGGTCGTGATAAAATGGAGTCAGATAAAAGCTTAAATTAAATTCAATTACTTTGCCACACAGAAAGACAGTAACGTGCAGAGACCTTCACCCGTTCTATCGGAAACCGCCTTTGGGCCGATCTAGACGGGCTTACACCATCTAGCACAGTTGCCTTTTGTGAGATGTCACATTAAGTTTAAGCATTTTTCTTTATTGAGGGTCTATTGCAAGGAAATGTAAAACCATTTCAGAAATTCAGTTCTCTCCCTGTCCTCTGTACTTTTTCACAGGAAAGCAACCAAGAAACCCTAATGTTTCATCCTTGTTGGGTTTGCCTCATATACCTGCATCTGGTTCTCATACCTTCAGCTGTGTGGCATAATGGCCCAGTTTGATCTTCAGCAAGAAGCCATCTTCACCCATCTGATGCTCTGCCTTCCTCTGCAGCTCCTGGATCAGACCTTCCAGCAGACGCTTGGCTTTAAACTCGTCCAGCTGGTTCTCCAGGTCGATGGCATCCCTGCACACGACATAAACGTGCTTCAGTCCATTTCATGTCCTGCTACGATAGTACACAGACTTTATAGACCTTCATCAGGGTAGTGTTATATTCCTTTTTTACAGGAATGAAAACAAGGCTGTGAGGGTTAGAACAGTGTATTCAATGGACTGTACTGTTGTGAACTAATGAAACGCCATTCCGAAAAAAGAAAAACTCCATGAAACAGTTATAAGAGTTGTGAAAATTATGTGATCTAGGATTTTATACAGTGCGTGTCATTGTAAAGACTAGGGCTATAACGATACCCTCATGTCACAATTCGATACATATCACAATACTGAACTCACAATACGATATTATTGCGATACTCCAAGAAACATGATAAAAGGTTAACAAAAAATGTACTGGTGATTAAAATGCTAAATTTTATATTACAATGTGGGTTTAAATGAATAGGCTTGGACTTGGTGCTGGTAACCCAATGCACAGGACAATAGTGACACTAGAATAAAAATATTCATGATTCTGAAGCTGAAAATAAAGAATTATTTTAGAGAAATATGCTTTCACTCTGTCACTGACTAGATTTATTTAAAATAATGTAGGCCACTTTTTACTGGTAACAAGACATTTGGCATTATCAGGACCCACAAATATTCCACCATTGCATTATTATACATTATAGGCTATTCAACATTCTGTATAGTAGTTTAATGTAGTACTGACACTAAAACTCTGAAAACTTGGGTTATTTTTCATTTTGGTTGAACTATCCACGATGCATATTATCACTATACACGATACATATTGTTGCAGTTTTGTATTGGGATATATTGTGACACAAGATATTGTTACACCTGTAGTAAAGACTGTATGTCTATCCCTCACAGCCTGGTTTTCATCTGCGTTAAATTCAATATGGCATCTAACCTGGTCTATTACATATACAGAGATCTGAGCTTTTAGGGGAGGAGACACTCACCACGGCTGAGCCTCCAGCCACTGTGCCAGGTAGTGCCGCACCTCAATGGGGAAGTGCTGCCCATAGAGAGATTGCATCTGATGCAGGGCATCCCCCTGTAGCTGCTGTGCCTGAATCCACAGCGCCATTCCTGGCTCTGGACAGATAGACAGATGTGCGATTGCAACATTAAGAATAGTATGGAAACTGTATGCCACAATGATGAAATGCACTCGACTTGACCTTCTGTTTGACAAATGAACTGAAATAAATATCTTGTTCTTGACTGTGAAGTTGTGCCTGGAACATAAAACTAATGTACGTGTTCCACATTTCAGTTGTATCATTTGTCATGACGCAATGAAACATACTGAATTGTGTGGACGTCGTTTTTGGTGTCATACCAATCTGGCACTCATTATCCCCAGCCTATAATTCAATAAATCACTATGTGGCAAGTGTAATTAGCTATATTATTACTAAAATGTTATTTTGTGTGTTTTAGTGAAAATTTCAAAATGGAAGGAGCTGTCCACTGCAACCAATTGTTATTGTTAAAACGGCTGAATCTGACTAATCAGTTTTAAATATTGCTCATGTGCAGGATGTGAATGGTCATAATGCCCACAGAATAACTAGGCTATAAGAAGAATATGGGTAACCAAACAGTTGATGGACAATTCCATATACTATGGAAGTCAATGGAGTCCCATCAACTGTTTGGTTACGACATTCTTCAAAATATCTACTTTTGTGTTCAGCAGAAGAATGAAAATCATACAGGTTTGGAACAACTTGAGGGTGAGTAAATGATACAGAATTTTCATTTTCATGAAATCATATCAAAAATCACATATTGGGTTTTTGTTGAGGAAACCAAGGTGATGCCAACTTCCGAGCTGGCCTACAATAATGTGACATAACCCCAAAACCGTGAATCTTTCCACAGCAAAATCGGACGGTTAAATATAATTGTGGTAATCTGTATTATGTAACATACACTGCCTTAATACGTTGCCCATATGTTGCCTTGGCTTTTGGCTTGCTTAGTTGGGGACATTTAATATTCAACAATATTATTGATCTGCCTTACATAAGATGGACGATGACACAATTTTCTTCTAGAAACAAACTTTGTTGTATTATTTTCATGTTATCACTGTGAAGCTGCTTTGATGCAATCTGTATTGTAAAAAGCACTATATAAATAAAGGTGACTTGACAAAAATAAATAAATATTTTACTTCAGCATTGCGTGATACTATTTCAAAGTGATTTCAGTCATTTTGACAGATAATAAATTGTATATACCTGTGAAAACAAACCTGGAAAGAGATGTGAGGATTTGGGGAGAGAAAAAAGAGATTCTTTGTGCATTTATTAATGGCAGAAGAGACCACAAATGTGCAGTATATGTTGACATTTTTCATACTATTACAGCGAAATGCAAAAAGAAAAAAGAAAATAATCATGAGGAAAAGAATGCAGTGACTGACAAGAGCTCTTGCCATATATATTCTATGTCACGTTAAAATACCAAGTGTTACGTTATTCTCATCTTATTCTTAAATAAAACATGAAAGAAAACTGATAGCGCATTTAGTCAAACTGACGGTTAAGCTTTAGCCTATTTGTTAGGGCAACCTTATGATTTGAAATGATTAGTTTCAGTCTTTTTGAATGAAAGTTCCCCCAACTGGAAGTGCCACCCATAATTCAAAACGCAGTAAGCTCATCAGGAATAAGGTGGATACACTCACAATATAGAGGAAAAGTTATCATTCCACAAATTTTTCAAATGTGGAATTGGAATATATATATATATATATATATATATATATGTGTATATGTGTATATAATTGTTTTTTTAAGCCACTACACATACAGTAATCAACATTTATACCACTCAAGAGACAGTGCTGTGACAAAACATTGCATGACAGCAAATCATCTGCACAAAAAACGCAAAGTGAGCTTCAACAGCTACCCAACTTAAATACCTTTTTACAAACGCTGCAAAATCCTTCTTTATTTTGACCACCAACGGGCTGCAACCGTGTCCTAAATTGTTTGTCTTCCTTGCACTTTCTATGGCAAGCCGTTTTAACATTTATTCATTTAAACCGACTAGTCTCTATTTTCATGCTACTAGTACTTATTTTTTAGATACTAGTATCTATTCCATTAAGTACTAGTACTTATTCATTAGCTACTAGTGCTTATTGTTTAGGTACTAGTGCCTATTCTTTAGATACTAGTGCTTATTCTTTAAGTACTAGTACCTTTTTAAAGATACTAGTACTTATTCATTAGATACTAGTTCTTATTTATTAGATACTAGTTCTTATTTATTAGATACTAGTAGTTATTCATTAGGTACTAGTACTTATTTTTTAGATACTAGTACCTATTACTAGATACTAGTATGTATTCAATAAATACTAGTACTAAGTCATTAGATACTAGTACCTATTAAATAGATACTAGTACCTATTAAATAGATACTAGTACTTATTCATTAGATACTAGTACTTATTCATTAGGTACTAGTACCTATTAATTAGCTACTAGTACTTATTCAATAGATACTAGTACCTATTTATTAGACACTAGTATCTTTTGTAATTGTTACTAGTAACTATTCTTATTTTACTAGTCACAACTGCTTTTTTACTCGTCTTATGTTATGACTAGTCAGAACGGCCACTGGAGAGTTAAATTAAAAATCTTACTAGTAAAATAAAAAATCTTACTAGTAACATTTGGAATAAATACTAGTACGTAATAAATAGGTACTAGTATCTATTGAATAAGTACTAGTATCTAATTAATAGGTACTAGTATCAAATGAATAGGTACTAGTATCAAATGAATAGGTACTAGTATCAAATGAATAAGTACTAGTATCTAATGAATAAGTACTAGTATCTATTGAATAAGTACTAGTAGCTAATGAATAAGTACTAGTATCTATTGAATAAGTACTAGTAGCTAATGAATAAGTACTAGTATCTAGTAATAGGTACTAGTATCTAAAAAATAAGAACTAGTACCTAATGAATAACTACTAGTATCTAATAAATACGTACTAGTCACAACTGGAATACATATACTAGTCAGAGCTGAATAGTTGATATCTGAATGACAGATCCCCATAGAAGTCAATGAAAAAAAAATTGTTACTAGTAACAAAAGAATAATTACTAGTCACTATTGGAATAAGTACTAGTATTTAATGAATAAGTACTAGTATCTATTTAATAGGTACTAGTATCTAATGAATAAGTACTAGTCTCTAATAATAAGTACTAGTAGCATGAAAATAGAGACTACTCGGTTTAAATGATTAAATGTTAAAACGGCTTGCCATACACTTTCCCATTTTTCTGGTCTAAGTTAGTTTTATTCCTGTTGTTTAAAATGCCCGCGTCATCTCCGCATCACGGCAATTTTGCTCCGGCGTCAATCACCAAACTGTGTTTTTATCACACTAACTTAACTTACATATTTTGCGACAGCAAATAAAAATGAAGGCTATATTCAAATAAATTGATCATCTAAAATTTTCTTCAAAACGATTTTAATGCCTGTAGGATTACAATTTAATACTTTTTAATGCCATTTAAGGCCTTAATTATCGCAAAATCCATTTAATGCCCCGCGGAAACCCTGAATTACTTTATCATTTAGCCTAATACCATCACTGCACCATGGTAAATCACATGTAGGTTAACGTTACTCTTCCTGACGCCCAAAACGGGCCATTTAGGTTGCCAAATAAATAAGATTTGAGATACACGTTTTGATAAAACTAATATTACTTTGTTCTTTAAAAAATGTAGGCCTATTTGTTCGTATTGCTGTTTTTGAAGCAGACTATATTAAATTAGCACATACAATTAGCATCAACATAAACCTGTTGCTTTAACCTCAAAGGCTAACGTTAAGTTAACTGGAAGACAACAGGCAAACTGAAATTAAATATCCCAAAAATCATGTTTTACAATATGAAACACTACACTACACATTTATTTTCGATTATGACTTTGAGTACTCGTGGGTTGTTTAGTTAGCATTTGATTAGAAGTTAGCATTGGCAGCTAGCATTAGCTCAACCTTAAGGATCAAACATACAAACACAAGTGTTTCAAAGCGTCGCGTTAACATCCGATTCAGACAGTATGTACCTGTGCCATGAACGATTTAAAAGTGTATTAGGGTCCGGAAACATGGTGAATTATCACCCACGGGAGCAGTTTAACATCTGAAGCAGCTCAAAGCAGTCACATGAGAACAACTGAATAATAAAGGTGATAAAACATGTGCTCACATCATCAAAGGAGACCTGCAGCAGAAAGATGTGATGATGACTTGTGGATTTTCAAAGTTTGACAGCGTTTATCCATCCATGAGCTCCACTGCATAAAAATACACAACTACAGCAACTCTAAACTGAGTGGTGCAGGTATGACATCACTTTGTATGCCAAAACGCGGAAAAGAGTAAACATTTTAGCACTTCCTGTTCCATCGTCACGAAGTCAATTGGATTTTTGTTAAATGGCTGAAATAAGGTCTGTGGTGAACACAAGCTCAAGACACTTTCACGTTTTTATTCTACAACATAAAATACACCCCACTCGTGATTTTTTTTTAAAGCTGTTACGTGTCTTGAAAAGGGCGGTTGCTAACAAGTGGCTAAATGGGACTACAGAGGCTGTCGAAGAGATTAAACGTCATCACGCCGGTGAACTCCGCTTATAAACTCTTCCAACTCTAATGGTAACTTGAATTGTAATTTCTGTAAAAGTAGTATTGAGTCAATTGATCATCTTTTTTTTAATTGCTCCCTTGTTAAAGAATTTTGGTTGGAACTGTCAAAACTCCTTGTTTCAAAGCTAAAATTAGATATTGAATTTGTATTGGGTGATGTAATTTGTTATTTTTCTCATTGTAGTCATAAAATAGAATATATTGGAAACATATTTATTTTATTAGCAAAATTTTTTATACATAAGTGTAAGTTTTCTCTTAAAGTACCCAAATTATATAATTTTTTATGTGAATTTAACTACTTTATTAAGACGTTGAAAAAAATTAACAACAAAAAAAGTGTCAAATTTTTTAAATTATATGATCTTTTATTGAGTGAAGTGTAATTGGATTAAAAGGTTTTTTTTTTTGGTTTTTTTTTTTGTATTGTCTTCCTTCTTTGTTTTGTCATCCACTGCCATTTCATTGTTATGAATGTTCAATTGTATTATTATTTGTTATTTGATTGTTCAACTGCAATAAAAAAAAAAAAAAAAACTCTTCCAACTCTTATAGACTGGAAGGAAGCCTGGTTGTTACCTCATAAGTATTGTATTTCAAATAAGACTAAGGAAGTTCATTTTAAGATCTTACATAAAATATACCCAGTGAATGATACTGTTGCAAAATATATGGATGTTGACAGTTCTTGCTCATTTTGTGGGAATAAGGATGAAACACTGATCCATTTATTTTTCCAATGTGAAAAAACTCAAAACTTCTGGAATAGGTTATATCTTCATATTGGCAAGCACCTTGATTCTTCCAAATCCTTTCAATTAAAGGATATAATCTGTTACTATAAAGAAGATAAAGCTAGTAGGCTACTTCAATTAATTACATTGTAATTTTTTATTTATTTTTTTGGAAAAAGTTTTATTCACAAGCAAAAATTCTCTAAATCGCAGCCTACTTTTCCGCATTTCTTAATTGAAATTGATACATTTCTGAAGTCTCTAAGGTTGATTAAAAACAAGAAAAGTGACAGATTCTTGAAATATTATGATGATATTTTTGACAATACCACTGATGCATAATGTTTCCTCTGTGTATGTCTTTTATTTTTTTATATATTTTTTTATGTGAAGCTTTACATATACTTGATATAATTTAATTCCTGTAGAAGTTCTATTTGTTCTGTCCTTTATATCTGCTTGTTATCTGATACATATTCAAAAAAAAACAAAAAAAAACTCTTCCAACTCAAACTTTCTGGGAAAATGAGTTGTAGTAGCCAATTGTAATAATATTTCATAATATTACTGTTTTTACATCAAATATGATCAAATATGCAGAAGAGAATTATTTCAAAAACATAAAAAATCTTACTGACCCCAAACTTTTGAGCAGTAGTGTACAGAAGTGCATTTACTATAATTAAGCTAGTTTGTGCAATAAATTTTTTAATTGATTGTTAAAATGGATTGTGTTATGTTCTGTAACTGTTGTTAATAAGTCTGTCAGGAAAAAAATATGTGCGAAAGTTTTACCTTTACTGGTACACATCTGTAACTGGCAGCCCTTTACAGTGGTTTAACTATACAGCAACCCTACACATGAGTAATTAGGCGAGTTGAGAGTACAAATCACAAAATCTTTTAGTGGTGACAAAATATTCAGATTTAGCATATTAATGATGCATTCACCTCATTAACTATATGGCACACTGGTCTCCCCTATTGGACAGTATGTCAAGTGCATGCTTTTATTGGTATCGGGATCAATATCGGTGATACTGGCCCTGTAGCCTATTTGCTTGGTATTGGATCGGAACCAAATTTTGCAGTATTGCACCCCTCTTTTTTTTTAAATGTATTTTATTTCTATCATCTATTCACTGGCTGCCTCTTAAATTTGGGAATTACTTTAATTTACGAATTTACTTGTTTTTAAAGCACTACACTGTAATGTATTGTGGCTCCATAATAAGTCTCTGCTGAAAACACATATGTACTTTGAAATTAGAATTTAGATTATCTTTTCTGACACTTTTTTTTTGGTAGAGTTTATATTGTTTTGTTAATTTGCCTGTTGATGGGTTAAATGTGTTATAACAAATAGTAAATGTGCTATACATAACACATTTAATTTAGTCGAGTTATTTTATTTTCAATGAAATATAAATGAAATATAATTAATTTAGTTAAATAGCTAGTCGTTATAATGAATAATGCATTAGTAGCCTAATTAAAAATAGACTAGGTACATTAAAAAGACATCTCCGAATAAATAGGCCTAGTCAATTAATCAGTCCTTCTGCAACTGTGTCAATCCTTTTAAAGTTGTTTAAATAACGCAATGGTTAGTCAATTTAATGTGTAGCTAACAGAACAGGTTTTTATTGGTCAGATTGATAACATTAATCTAATAAGCAGTTACTTCAACACAGACATTAAATAGGCCTATACAATACATTAACATAGGGCATTATGCATACATAGCACAAAAGGGGGCAAATACACAAAAAACATTAATGTAACCGAGTTAAATTAATATAAATATCTTCTTTTGTGTTCCGCAGACGAAATAAAGTCATACAGGACTCGGTTTGGGACAACATGATGAACTAAGGATTCGCCTTTCTTCTTGAGCAATCACGCGCCATAACTATCCACCGCCCCCTGGCCTCAGTCACGTGATATATCTCAGAAGGCGGAGACAGTGTAGCAGAAAGAGGTGGTACTAGTACTGATCCACTGAACTTCTCAATGTCGAAGCGGTGAAGTGTGGCTTCATATTTGTAAACAGTCAGTGCAACGCGAGAGGAATCGTCTATTCGTTTCTTGTTTCACTAGTGCTTCAAGTGTAAGTAGCCTACAGCAGAACATGCTCATGTTGTAATTGCCTGATTGTTCATGTATGCAATGCATTTACTGACAGAAACATTGCAACACGTGTACTATATTGTCAGTGATCTTTAGCCTAGTTAAGGTTTAAAGGATTCTGCTGCCCTTTAATCTTTAGTCTAATGTGCACCTATTTATAACAGCTGAGCATCTGCAGACAGCACAGCGTTCAGACAGCGTTTTATCATAGAATTTAAATGTTCATTTATTATTTGCATATGCACGTTCTAATTTAAAATGATAGTTCAAAAAATGTTGTTCCAAACCTGTATGATTTAATTTCTTCTCTTCTTTTTGCCAAGAGGAGGAAGAATCTTTCTCTCACTTATTTTATTTCTGTTCTTCTTACACCAAACATGTCAGCATCCTTATTTCTTGTGATATTTCTGTCATTAATGTTGTGTTTCACTGATGTTTCTGGTAGTGATGGGCTGGCCCGGTAAATATGACATTTATTTTTTTACTATTGTATTATTGAGACAAATAACAAGTTTGCAGTAATGCAAAGATGTCAGTATTTAATTTAGTAAAAAATATTAATTTAATTTGAAAACACAGTGCATTTAGTTGTTGTTTCTAGTTTGAGTTGAGAAATACACATTTTAGCATTATCACTAATCTGTGTGTGCATTTTACTTGAGAACCAAGCAAGTTGACTCATGAAACCATTTGTTTATTATATCGCAAGCGCAATATTGACCTCAATAATCACAATATGACATTTTCCCCAAATCGTGCAGCCCTACTTTTCAGAATTTTTTTTTTTTTGTATCATTGTCATGTGTCTTGTGAACTAGTCATTCAGCTTTTGACCAATAGTGATTTGGCATGTCCTTAGTATAGCTGGAGGGCCTTAGAATTGTGTGTGTGTGTTCCTTTGGAGGGTGTGGTAGTCAGGTAGGGGAGGGGGAGCCATGAGCTTCAGTGCCCAGGGGCCCCTGGGGGGAAACTAATCCAGCCTTGGTGATGGGAGAAACACGCTTGTGACGCCTGCTGGTCAAAACAGTGTAAATGCAACAAAAACTCATGCCAAACATGCATAAAAACAGCTTTTACAAACCCATTGCAAATGTTTTATTGAAAGTATAATCTATCAGATGCAATTAACTGATCATTTAATAACGTTAAATTTTAAGTGTCTGTAATATGTAGGGTTGCCCTCGACTAAAGATTTTTCTAGATTAAGTCAACGATGCTGACTCGTCATCTCCGCTGTTGTGGCTGCCTATGCAAGTTTTTTACAGATTACATTCTCTCAGAATATTTGTTTGGTTTATTTAAAAGTAGACATTTCAAGCTTTCTATAGATATAATTCTCATGTCTGTGAGGCAAGTATACCCTGTGTTTCGGTAAATTTTTTGCGACGCGCTCAAGTTCAGGGAGAACGAGACGGCAGAAAGCACATCCTTGTATGTTTTAATTATTTGACAAAACCATATATATATATATATATTTTTTCTTCTTCTGACTAATACAATTTTGGTCGACCAAACCTCTTCTAGTCGACTAACGATTAGTCAAATATTAGCGGGCAGCCCTTATTTGATCAATTTTCAGGGCTTGTTTTGTTCGTTCTATGGATGGGTCAGCTAAACAGAGACTATTAAATACTATTATTCATTTTAATTATTCAAATACCTCATTAAAACGTTTACAAATGTATAAAACTCCTCAGAGATCAGGAAATAGACACTTAATACTCTTCAGGTAATCGACATCATAGACATAATAAATACATAGACACCCTATTGGCCGCTTTGAAACGTTGCTATGTTGTGTCCGCCATATTGCTGAGGGCAAGACTGCGCTGTAAACAAATGCAAGTAAAGGGGTGAGCTGCGGTTTTTTCTGGATAAAAACAAAACTAACGTTTACATTTATCAACCAATTTCAGTGGTTTGTATGTGGTGTACAAAAAGTTCCACCTCTAGTTATTTAAAATCTCGATAGTTAGACTTATAAAATATTTTTTTAATAAGGAATTGTCAAAGCTCAGGCTTGTCATGTATTTGGCTTTTTATTCTTGGATAAGAATTGTGAAAATACATTGTTAATTTTCACATTAAATGAAATAAAGATTTCTTATTGTAGAAAAAGCCTGTCTTTGACCCAATTTTAGCAATAACAAAGATAACTGATGGATCCTTTATGGTAATGTTAGGGGTTAACAGTTTAGGACCCAAGGACCAGATGTTTGAAAGAAGACCCGGAGTCAGAATTATAAAAAATTGAAGAAAAGTTTTACTGAAGATAGTTTGCAATTTCATCAGCAGAAGTCAGCTTCAAGACTCACACAGGAGTTCGTAGGCCGCCCCGCTTACAGTTACAAAGATCACAGCAGTTATACCATTTCCAAGGTCTAAGCTACGTCATTGCTTACAGGTTGAATGATTCTGATTGGCTAAGAAATTGATAAACATAGTAATTTTCCACACATATACAGATAGACAGAAGCATATCTCCATAGATTATGCAGCTGACACTCGGACCCTGAAGTCAGGCATGTCGTGACCTTCCAGGTCGCAGATTTGGGTTGCTGGGCGCCAGCATGTCCAGAACAACAACTCAGTCAATCTCCAATAATGCCAGTGGTTCCTTAACCTGTAACCAAGAAGACTAACACACACACACCAACACACAGCTTTTCCAAGGTTGGATTTGACCAGACTCTAACTATAAACAGGAGCCTCGTCTCAAAACATCAAGATAACAAGTTTTTTCTCTCAAGGATAGGAAACTAAGGCTTAACTGAGAAATGGTCCCTTAAACTATAGACTTCAATGACCCCTATGTGTTTTAACATGTTGAAGACCTTTCTCAGACACAAAAAAAACATTTCCTTATTTAATTTCTTGAAGCCGGGTTAAATGAGCAAGCACTGTTACTGCATTCAGATATCAAATACTGACATTAAAGAATACATGAAAAGAACATTTCAGTGATCACACTGGTAACTTCTATAACAAAGTAAAATCTCCAGAGAAGTCATTCAACTCATTTGATATTTAGAAGGAAAAATATTGATTAATACCTTGATTATAATCACTCATTACATATACATTGAAGCAGCAGTGGATTCCAATCCACCCCCTTCAGTAATACATATATGATATGGTACAACTACAGTGCAATGCAAATAGTAAATATATAAAGTGAGAAGTAATAGTAAATAGTTTAGTGTATAGTCAATAAAATAAACAAACAGTATACAGCAAATAAAATGGTAACGAATAGTATAATTATATAATATCATAAGTACAATAATTTAATAATAATATATTGATAATAGCATATAGTTTATGTATATATTATAATAATAGCAATAGAATATGAAATATCAATTACATAATATAGACAATAAAAAATAATAAGTTAAATAGTGACTAGTGAATAGTACAATAATTTAACAGCATAACTATAATAGATTGATAATCGCAAGTGGTATAATATTATAATAACAATAATTATAATAACAGCAAATACAATGTAAAATCAACTGCAGAATGATATAGACAATAATAAAAATAGTAAATGAAATAGTGACTACCCTACCTACCCGAAACGAGTACTTGTCATAAAAGTCGGTTTTAAGAAAATGAGATGAATATTTCGATTTCAGGAAATTTACTTTATAAAATAAAATATTATATAAGCTAAAACTATAATATAAATCATGTCAACTCATGTCTCAACTTTCACAGCTAAATTAACTAGCGACATCGCTAGCTATTTTAGTCTGACTCCGGTGGCCAACTAACATTACTATTACAAGTTATATAATGACCAAATACAACCAGAAACAAATGTTCAGTCTTGCTTGTAAAAAAGGTAATTCCCCATGACCTGTTTTCAATTGTGCGGCAATTTGTACAGCCCCAAGCAGCACATGAAGCAGGCATTTTTCTCAATTCCCATTATGAGAGGAATTGGAAAGTTGCCCTCCGCAATATGGCGGTGCCGTTGACGTACGATTAAGGTTGGGTTTTATCCGATACCAGTACCTACTCGGTATTTTTTAAACAGTTCCGGTGCTTAAGCGGTTCTTGAACTGGTACTTAAGAAAACAAAACCGCACACACTTTATCAAAAAAATAATACCTGTGTGTGTGTGTGTGTGTGTGTGTCCAAACTGGACACAATATTAACTTAAATCTTTAAAGATTTTCTGATTTCTGATTAAATGAAAAATTGTGCCGTTTAATAGGCTACTGATGTAGCCTAAAACACTTAAGTTAAGATACAATTTTTGTCTTCTCATATTATGACTTTTACTTTAAAACAGAGAAATATCTGACACTGAGCAGAAATATTTAACACACACAGTAGCCTATAGCCTCATATAAATATACTTGATATACTTCATACTTGATATGCAAGATTTGCAGTTGGCATTAAAATACTAGACTTACTATGTCCACCACGACACTGGCAGCTGAACTTGAACTTTCGTCAAGCGTGTCAGAGGTTTTGGGTTCTAATCCGCATTCGTACAGTTTTTTTTTTTTTTTTTTTTTTTTACCGATTATGCTCATCAGTGGTTGTATATCAAGCAGGGACACGTTTGTGTGCATTATATTTTGTGATTTCACCGGAACAAATAGAGAGTCTCCGCAACGGATTGAAGCGCGTGTCCGAGTGAAGACAGTGCGTTGTGCGCGAGCCAAAAAAGAAAACACTGTATCAGCGCCTTTGATCGCTAGATCGTCTCTTATTTAACAAGCGAACGAAATGAATGCTCTGCTGGTTAACTGGAGATGTTTTATTATTGGAACATTCGTGCCGCGAGATATTTTATAGGGGGCGTTAAAAAAAGTCAGGCACCGAAAGTTTCGTTCTTATTCGGTCTCGTTACTACCGTTTACGTCGGAACTGGTTCCCTATTGGAACCGGGTTTCGGTACCCAACCCTACGTACGATCCAGCAGCACATAGGGCGTCTATGTATTTATTATGTCTATGATCGACATAGACACTTGTTCAATGATTAGCCTACTGAAATCACATGACTTTGGCAGTTTGAAACACACCCCGAACCACTGATTCGAAACAAAAGATTCGTAAAGCTTTCATGAAGCTTCATGAAGCAGTGTTTTGAAAAAACGTTATCATCACTAGTTTCTTGCAATAAGGAGCTAGATGATGTCATAGACTTCATTTGTATGATGGGCAAATGCCACATTCACAAAGCAAGATACCTTAAATTTAAACCCAACCATAAAGTATTTGCTTTGGATTTGTTTAATATCATTTAAAAAAATCGAAATGGTATTTTTCCCCTCTGTATTCTGCTACTTGTTCTTGATTTCTAATGTTGTTTTTTGTTGAAATGTATGTTTTGCAAGAAAGAAAACCAAAGAAGATATTATCAATTAAATAATGTTTTTGTCCACTGAATGAAAAACAGAGTAGCTGAAAAAAACGAAAGAAAGAAAACCAAAAGAAGATATCAATTAAATAATGTTTTTGTCCACTGAATGAAAGACAGAGTAGCTTCTTTTGGGTTTCACTGAAGAAAGAAATCAATTGTGAGTAAATTAATGAAGGCAGAATTTAAATTTTGGGGTTAACTATCCCTTTAAGTAAGTTTACTAAATTTTGAGATCCAGCCAGTGTGTCACTTTTAAATGTTGTGTTCATTGCAGTCTGTGTCCCAGCATGGCTGAAACTAAAGGGAAGTTTGATTTTGCGATTGATCGGGGAGGAACCTTTACGGATGTGTTCGCCCGTTTGCCCGATGGTAGAGAGAGAGTCCTAAAACTGCTGTCACACGACCCCCAGAACTACAAAGACGCCCCAACTGAGGGGATTCGGCGAGTACTGCAGGAGGTGAGGAGAAAACCTTAACATATTTGGATGTATTTTTGGATGTTTTTTATGGTTATGGATTAGATCTGGGGAGGATAGTTTAGAATGTAGAGAACAGAAGTCTGCACATCACTGAAGTATTGCATAAAAGTCCACTTTGTCTGTTGGGTTTGTTTATTGAACAGGAAACGGGGCAGAGCTTTGCTCGAGATCAGCCCTTGGACACTTCTCAGATTGGCTGGATTCGGATGGGCACCACAGTGGCGACTAATGCCTTACTAGAGCGACAGGGTGAGAGAACAGCACTACTGGTGACACGCGGATTTCGGGACCTTCTACATATCGGCACGCAAGCGCGACCTGACCTGTTTGATCTGGTGAGTAAAAATGATGATGTAAATTCATCCCAGAGACTTGGTGTTGTCTAGAAAGGGGTCTTTATAAGAGCTGAACCTTTGAATGATGAATCATTCACTCAACAGATTCATTCAAACTCACAACAGTTCTTTACATCATGATACTTTATTACAATGGGCATGTGCACCCAAGATACTCGAGAAATGCTTTTCAAGCATGACAGGTCTGTTACTGGGCCTTACACTATGTTGGGAATTTCTTTTCCTTCATCGAAGCAAGACCAGGAGACTTGAGCTGGATCTTATAAGCAGAAGAGATTTATTCTTCCGAGTCTGTAGTTCATCAAGTCTGACTCAAACATTATACATTAGGTTATATACCTTCCAAGGGGGAGGGACTTTTGGAGGTGGAGACAAACTCAAACAAAGCATGCAAATGTAGGGATGAATCTTTCAGTGATTTGATTCTATCAAGTGAAAACCGGTTAGGCAGGTTATCTGGCTGCTCAACAATCCGGCCCAATCAGCATAACACTATCATTCAAATTGCATAGACGCTAATCCCATCAGTCTGAGTGAAACTGGGACTCCAAGAGCCATTAAAGACAATAAGGAGAAAACAGGAATTGCAGCTTTGCTGAGCAGAATCATTATCTTAACCTTAAAAGCTAAATGCAATATTCTTTACCGTGATGTTATGTATGGAAGCATATTTGAAATAGATTCTTAAAATTTGTTATTCTTCAACTACTATGTAAGAGTTTTTATTCCTCTGATGGCAAAGCTGAATTATCAGCAGCTATTACTCCAGTCTTCAGTGTCACATGATCCTTCAGAAATCATTCTAATATGCTGATTTGGTGCTCAAGAAACATTTCTTATTAAAATCAATGTTGAAAACAGTTGTAACATGTTCAGTTTTGGTTTCGTTTATCTGTGTTCTGTTCCTGTTTTACCAGCCTGAGTTCCTAGGCCCCGTTTACATGTACATGGTTATTTTGAAAAATGGAGACATTTCCCTTCGTTTGTGCCCTTCGTTTACACGCAAACGGAGAATTCGCCTCTGAAAACGATTCTTTCTAAAAACTCCGGCCAGAGTGGAGATTTTGGAAAACTTCGTTTGCACGTTTGTATGTAACTGAGAAAAACGGCAGCCGACGTCACAGTATGCGATAGAACTTGCATCTGCGTCAAAAGTGCGACCTATTGTTCAAAAGAGAAAGAGGAAGTGATTTGTTGCTGTTGTTGCTATTTTCGGGATTCTGATTGACTAACGTGGGCTTGAGCTTCTCGTTACACTGCCACCTACAGGTTTGGCATGCTCTTGACGGCATATATACACTGGTTCGTGTAAACGAACACTTTTCTGAAAACTGACAAATGTGCACAATGTTATTTTTGAAAACGGAGAGGGTGAAATGTCCGTTTATGAAAATAGCCGGCCACGTGTAAACGCAGCCCTAGTTAGTTTCCTTGATTGTTAATTAGTCCCTCACACCTGTTACTGTTCAGTTTGATTACTTTCCCCGTGTATTTAAGCCCTGAGTTTCTTTCTGTTCCTTTATCCGGCATCGTCTTAGGCTGGCCACACACTTTTTTAGATTGAAAGATTTTTAGCCCGATGTGCAACCCTCAATGATCTGGTGGATGTGGCCCGATTCAAGGCTTTTCGCAACCGACTTGTCCAAAAAATCCTCAATTGAGTGGCGTCATTACAATTATTTTACTGTTCCCGATTGTGTCGGAGCCCGCACAATCCCAAATCGTAAGCCTCTGAAGTAATACCCGCGCTAGCCAATGAGAGCTAGCCAGCTTCACCAACCGGATGTTGCGCAAACATGCCACGAAAGTGGAGTATTGAGAAAAACAATGATCTTTGATATTTTTTATTTAGACTGCATTACCTATTTCGACCACTAGCTTTCTACAGTCATTCTTACAGACAGCACCTTTAAGACAAACCATGTACAAATTCATAAGTCAACACCATTTCTGAGTATTTTCTCCTTAAAACTGCAGTGAACCAAAGACCTGTTTGAAAGTCAATGACTGGATCTCTGAGCTGCTGCGAGTGATTGGAGGCGGTGCTAATTTGCATATTTATAGAACCGCATATTCATAGAGTTACATTCAAGCTATTTTAAGGCATGAATAATTTAAAAAAACATTTAAATATCATGTCATTTTGGTGATCAAAGATGAGTATTAAGGGATAAAATGATTGACTACACTAGGAAAAGGGAGCATATTACCCCAGTTTTGTCAAAACTGCACTGCACTGGTTTCCGGTTATCTATCGGATTCATTATAAGGTGTTACTCTACGTTTATAAAGATGTCCATGGCCTGGCCCCAGAATATATTACTAATTTAATTCATATGAATTCTTGTAGACCTCAACGATCACTTAATTGTTTACTTCTCGCAATTCCTAAAACTCATTTGAAAACTAAAGGGGATCAGGCTTTTTCTGTTGCCGACCCAAAGACTGTGGAATACCCTTCCACCTGACATTAGATCTGCACCCTAAATAATATTTTTAAATCTCGATTGAAAACACATTTGTTTTCTATGGCTTTTAAATTTTTACAATTTTGCCAGTTGTATTTTGTTTTATTATGTCTTTTCCTTGCTGCTTTTTGTTATTTTTGTTTGTTTGTTTTTGTTACTATTGACTGTTGTCTTGTGTTCTGTTTTATTATTATTTGCTATTATCTGCAGACTGCTTTTAACTGTACAGCCCTTTGGTCTACTTTGTAGTGGAAAGGGCTCTAGAAATAAACTAGACTTGAGACTACAGGGGGACTTTAAGATTAGAAAATCGTCTAGTCCCAGACCTTAGTTAAATTCTCCTGTGATCTCCTGAGTTTTAGTTTGTGGATTAAACAAAAACTGTTTTTGTTTTCTACTCCTTCGTCATGTGCATCACATTACAGCCATTCGCGTCAACAGTGTGCTGCTTAATACAGTGCTTTGCAGACACCGTTATCATTTTTTTTTGGTATTCTTTGATGAAAAGTTCAAAAGAACAGCATTTATTTGTAGAAGAAATCTTTTGTAACATAAATGTTTTTACCTTAACGTTTGATCAATTTAATGCATAATTGATGGATAAAAGTATTAATTTCTTTAAAGTAAAAATAAAAACGTTTACTCACTTTCCAATCTGAATTCATTCAGTTGCTGTTGGTCAGCAGGTTCTAAGAGTTAATTCTCACTCAAATACTTTCTGAATTTGAAATGGCATAATACTCATACTATTTCTGCTATTATTTAAAATGATATATGTAAGTTGTATGCTACTATACTCTGAATCCAGCCACCAACTCATTCAGTATTTGTTCAGTCGGTCCAACCATGGAAATTCTCCTGCATAGACCATACTCGAATGCTACTAGCTTGTGCAATGGACAGAATTTACAGGCAGGAAAAAAAGTCATAGGCTTAAAAAGTAAGAGACTTCAGTAAACAGAAGTGAACGAGAACAATCTTAAAAGATTTGTTCGAAAACACCGATTCCTTCACAAATAGTGGTGAGTAATAGTAATTTAACAGCATACTTATAAGCGACTGACCCCTTACAGTTATCCAGGGTTAAGAGTTTTGCTCAATTGTATAAGGGCTCAGGGCTCACCCCTTGCATCTTTGAATCATTTGCCGCTACTATGCCACACCACCTCGAGTGAATAAAAGATTAGTGGGAGGGATGATAAAAAGTGAGTTGGAGATGGAGAAACAGACCTGATGTTACTAGTGACTAGTTACTAGTTTGAATGGCTGAGTCCAGAAACATACGTTACACAACTATGCAAATGCCGACATGAGTTCTTGGCCAATAGAGTAGGTATTCCTACAAATGTCTGTGCCATTAAAGTGCCTGTCTCATTATTCGGGTACGTTGTCCTTCAAACTGTCCATCTCACAAAAAACACTTCTTTCTTTTTTTATCAAAAAAGACTTTTTGTCCCAAAAAGTATTTAAAAAAGTTTTGAGTCAAATGTTACAACTGTTTGTTTTCTATAGTAGAGTAAAATTCTTAAATTGGAATAATGTTTGTGTATTCTTAATTGTAAAATTCCAGTATTATATTTTTGTAAAAGCTCTTGGCTAAAAGGGGAACATGATGAAACCACACTGATTTATAGTCTGGCAAGGGTCAACTATATAATGAAGTTAAATCTTAACAGAAAGTTTTAACTCTGTTCTCAGGACAAGGGTATCCATTTGGGAAACACAGTATATTGGAACCATACCAGTTTTTGGTCAATATTGATGTTGTAATGATGTTGCAGGTTCTCCGGTTTCCCCCCACCTCTTAAAACACAGTAGTTTTTGCACAAAAACAGTTTTTTTCAGAGAAAATCAAAGTACACACTGGAAATGCAGCTGTATGAAACCCCAGAAGAGAATGAATGATAATACTAAATTAGGTTAGTCTTTTAACAGTGTTTCATCTCACCACTGAAAATATGTTCACCACTGAAAAACTGTTCACAACCAACAATGCTTTGATGAAATTCCAAGATAATCAAGATCATTTTGTTGTTGTAGGGGCTGCGTGTGAGTGTTTCAAAGTGTGTGTTGTTGTTTTAGGAGGTGTGTATGCCGGATGTGCTGTACGAGGAGGTGATTGAAGTGGAAGAGAGGGTTATTCTCAGACAAGATTCCTGTCAGCTTCCCAGAAACGAGCCCAAACGAATAGTAACAGGTGACCAACATGTCAACATCTACTACATATGCCTCATTTTAACAGGTCATATCATGGGGGATTAAGGTTTTCTTGATCTTTTGTGGTAAAAGACTTTGTATATAAGGACTATTCTACATCAAATGAATTCTATCACAAACGATGTATTGTTAGTTTTGGAGGTCAAAACATTATCCTCAGTGCAGAAAGGCAATTATTGAAACTGAGCTGCAAAAACTATTTGGTCTGAAATTCCACAACTTGTCACAAAAATGAATGCATTAACATTAATATCTATGATGCCGATTCAGAACCATTGTCAAGGTTATTACAGAGGTAAATTACCTCTAGACATAGCAACAGAAATGGCATGTATAATTCATATGGTCAGAGAGAGAGTGTAAAATGGCCATTAAAGCTATTTGGAGTGTAAGAAACCTTGGCTAACATTGTATGTTTATGTCATATGAAACTCGTTTTGTCGGTTTATACAATCTCAGAAAAGTATCACTAATGTCAACTGCATTAAATCTAAGCATGGAATCTCTGTTTCTCTCAGGCAGTACTGGAGAAAGTCTTGAGGTGTGGCGTGAGTTGGATCTTCAACGTGTTGAGCAGGATTTGAGACGTGTGCAATCTAAAGGCATCAGAAGTCTGGCGGTGCTGCTACTGCATTCTTACACGTTTGTATATAGATCATTATATCTTCTGTATTTATTACATGGCTCTCTGGAATATGTTTTTTCTATTTATTTCTTAATAATGACTGTAATCCATAGCAGTGCTGTATATCGGAACCGCTCACCTGATTAACACAAAACGGCACTACTGTCTTGTTTCATACAAACGGAACTGGTGCCGTTATGCATTTCATTTATATATTATATTGCAAATTAAATTGGAGGACTTTAGTATTGAAGGGGCCATGAATTAAGAATCAAATTTTCCTTGATCATTTGACATTTATAAGAGATCAATGTACTATCACAGATAATGCCCATTACCAGTCTCTCAAATAATTTATTTTTATTTTATTTTATTTATTGGTTTTAATTAACTTTTTTTTTTGTTCAGAGACAATTCACAGTATGCTGTAACAATATTAGCTTAAATTGTTGTGTGATTTTAATTTAAGCATTTTTAGAATATTGCACTCTCTAATAGTACTCAACAAGGAATTCCAATATTGTACGGTATGGATTTTAATCTACCACCTTTTTTAATCTAAATTTAGTGTAGCAATCACCTCTTGAAGATGAACTTGTTAAGATAGTAGCAGTAGTATAACGTGTTATGAGTTGTTTAAGAGGTGATGGAGCAAGACAATGTAATATCTAATATATCAACGTTATATTTGCCATAGTTAAAATATAATCTTTTAACTTTTGAAAATTGTATAAAGTAATTTTACAGTGGTGTGGTGATACGATTTTGTTTTCTAAAGTGTTTGTTTTTTAGAGACTTTGCAAAAAATTCATAATAGTACAGCTTGCCTGTTGTAATACAATAGGAAAATGTGACGGTATCATGGAGTACATAATATAACTTTGCCTGCTTCATTGCTTTTTTGATTTATAATCAATTTAAATTGCCTAATATTATAATTTACTGTTCCTACAATTTCTGCAAATTATTGTCAATAATCACACCTACTGTAAGTATTTAAAATGTTTTACCACTTTCACTGTCTCACCCCTCATTCTAATCTCAGGTAGTGTAATAAAACATTTACATTACACTACCTGAGATTATACTGAGGAGTGGGACAGTGAAAGTGGTAAAACGTAAACAATTATTTTTTTATAATATAATATAATTTTACCTGCAAACAGGCCTGTTGGTCTACTAGTGTAACCGGTATGCTGATTCATCTGCAAGAACCACTAAACAACATAAACACTGCAAGGTGCAGGATCTTGCAATGCAGTGTTATGAGAAGATACCTGAGAGCCAAAAGGTGGACAAGAGAGAGTTATTTGATTATTATCTGTGTAAGAATGGCTCACAAATACTCATGACTTGGTATAAAGAGGGAGTGAAAGTGGCCTGTGCACTGAGCCCTGTGGAACACCAGTTTAGTAGTTGGTGTGGAGATGAAATTTCCTAATGCCCAATGTGCCATTATATCAAACACTGAAATAATTAAAACACACAGAGACATTTGATTATATTGATTGAAATCATATTTATCATTCCTCATTGTGTGTTTCAGATGGGCGGCTCATGAGAAGGCTGTGGGGTCTTTGGCGAAGCGTCTTGGTTTCACTCAGGTGTCTCTTTCCAGTGAGGTTATGCCTATGGTGCGAGCAGTGCCTCGTGGGTACACTGTTTGTGCTGACGCCTACCTCACACCAAAAATACACCTTTACCTCACTGAATTCACTGCAGGCTTTAAAGGAGGCTTGAAGGTATGTGCGTGTGTTGCAGCAAGCAATTTCTGAGAAACATTGTTGAATACTGTCGATACTTGAAATCAAGCCTATCAAACACACCCCTCCCTTCATTGCTCCATCCCCAAAATGCACAAACACGCAATGGAAGAGTGGATGACGAATGAATGACAGGAACAACAAATTTACATACTGCACTGTACACACGATTATATACAAGCTAGAGTCGCCAGCAGCACACCAGCTCCAGACAAACAATAACACTCAAAACTGGCCTGTTACTATAGCTGACATTACAACAACAGTGTATCTGGGTTCTGTGAAATTTAGCAAAACTGATGTAACTCAAGTATGGAGCAGAAACCATCCATTTTTCATGCCTTCCTGCTTAGGTGTCTCCTACGCTGGAAACCTTTTCTAATGTTTTCTAAAGTTCTTGCCTGATCATAAACCTTCTTTTTCCTGTTATATTCCTCTGACCTTTTCTCTTTTGTAATGTCTCTCAGCCATCTCTCTTTCTGCAGTTTTTCCACAAATCTCCCTCTTGCTTACTTTCTCTCCTCCCCCATTATGAGTTTATATGCCCCTTAATGCTGATTGGCTACAAGTGTGTTGTGGTGCTTGGTCCGAACCACTTTCAACAGTGTTTCTCAGAAATCGCTTCCTGCACCTTTAATTTAATACCCCATTTCTCTCTCTCTCTCTCAGGGTGTGGATGTGTTGTTCATGCAGTCAGATGGTGGGCTGACACCAATGGAGCAGTTCTGTGGCTCTCGGGCAGTTCTCTCTGGTCCTGCTGGAGGAGTTGTGGGCTATGCTGTCACATGTTATGGGTTTACAGAAAAAAAGCCCGTCATTGGTTTCGACATGGGAGGTAAGAGATCATCATTAACTCATGTTGTTTAAAACTCCTATGACTGACTTTTTTCTATGAAACACAAAAGGAGATGTTCACTACGATACAGGTGATTCACAAGAAACCCAAATCAAAAGAAAATCTTCAGCGTCGAAATGCCCTAAATGAACTACTCTCACTACAAAAAACTAAAAGAAACAGTACAAGGGGTGGCACATGTCACAAACCTAGTGTTCTAACACAATTGAAACCTCATTGTGGGACATTTATATCACATGATATCTTACCTGTCCTTTTTCTTTTCCCCGTTTAATAACAAAACAAACGAACTGTGAATTAACACCAAAAAAAAGGAACGAATGAGCCGTCATACACTAAGGGATCAAAGAACACAGACTTTACCATAAACATTATATATAGTCAAGATGATTCTGGGCAAACATTAACAACAGGTGCACAGGCATGAATCAAACAAAGAAAATCATTCCACTTCCCACGCAAGCGTTCTCTGTTATACTCACATAACCCACCCTCATTGGTGGAGACACGTGTTGTCGTCAGTATGCGTCTCCAAGATTGACAAATGAATGAGCCAATTAAATACCTGCGTCAACCTGCTAAAAATTAAAGTAAAGAGAGAGAGAGACAGACAGAGAGAGAGAAAAAAAGACACAAGTCACACTTATCACTGCCAAGTGAATTTTTTCTTCTCTGCAGAAGGGAGAATGATATAATATCAAATAAACCAAATCAATTTCACAAGAAATAGCAAAGACATTGTTTAATAAATAGGGTATAGGAAAAATATGGAACAAATCATATGTCATGTGATTCAATACAGGATGTATCATTTCATCTATAAATAGGGACAATCCTGAATTTTATGTGATATAATTCATAATAATAACAGTTCCTATATAAATATCCTAATGAACAGAATAGTGGTAAATAATATATAGTTGCCTAAAGAAGAAATTGCGACCTATTATAATGAACCTAAATTAACCATTGACAGCCAGATGATCTTTACTGACATATCAGAATTACATAGCCAGCATCGCATGTTACCTTTTATTTTTTGACAGAAACAACTGTCTGGGTTCAGAAGGGCAGCATAAAAGTCAGTGAGTCATAATCTGGTTACACAACATACATCCTAGTGTGCAAAATATTATTTACAGTGGATCAAACACAGTGAAGGTATTAATATAACCACATTTAGAACCAAAGACCTAGTGCTTGGCGGTATGACCAAAAATGTATATCACGGTATCATTATACCGGTTTCATGGTATATGACGTTATTATTCTTTATTTTTCTTTAGGAGTGGCAGAAATAACTGCTGTACACAAAGCAGCGCTGTGCTCTGCTCATAAACGCTGCTTTATCAGGAAAGATAAAGAAAGATTAAATGAAAATAACATATAAACTTTTCTAAAGACAGTCAGTTCCCTTCAAAGATACATTAATATAAAAACACCTGTGCCGCATTTTGACTTTGAAACGTGCAGTGCTCGTTTATTCAACTATGTCATAGCATTTTGGAGAATCTATTTGTGGCGGGCAGTGTTGATATTGGGAACCAATGTATGGGAACACTGTAATATAATTTGACAGCTATCAATTATAGTTTAACCTATCCATCTTCACCGCCACACTTAGTAACACACACAGCTGTTCCCTCACCACAGTCCAACAGTGAAAAGGGACCCTCTCAAACAGTGTCGCGCCACATTCCGAACGTTGTTTAAGCGACAATTGTTTTGCGGTATATTAAAAATTCATATTATAACAAAAATAAAAAACAGTATTTGGTATGAACCGGTATACTGCCCAGCACTACCAAGACCATGTTCGGAATGACTGAATGCTTGATTCCCGAACAAAGAGTGAATTCTGTGTGTTGGTTGAGGTTTGATGAAAAGTGCACAATTTAATCGGATTGCAGTTTATTTTTAAATTAGGTTAAAAGTAAAAAATATAGAACAATTACATTTATGTGAACATTATGATATTGTGGCTAGTCTAATGTTCACACTACGGTACTTTATAACATACAATGAAATCACAGTGACCAGGTTAAGATTCTAATAGGACAAAATCATACCATACCATAAAAGTATCATACTGTAACAGTAATGTAACTTGTGCACTCTAGTCCTAGTCTTCTGCAGTCATATGATGCCTTGTGTGAGGAACTGACTGAAATTTAAATTAGTAGGTTATTCAATGAAAATCTTGCCTTCTGACACATTGTTACGCGTTGTCACACATGCAAGAGGCTCAAAAAGAATCCGTGACACACAAGGATCAACAAAAGTCTTTTTAATAAAAACTAATGAGCAGGAACACAGGCAAACAGGGAGGACTGAACCAAAACACTGAAACTAAACAAACAGAAGCATAACCCTGACAGTAGCTCCCCTTCCCAGAAGGCACGTCCTCACGCCGTAAAGAGTCAATGTGAGGAGGGAGGGGGCTCTGGTCGAGGATGTGGAGCTGGAGAGGGGTGTAACCAAAGAAGGGCTGGCAAAACAGTCCATGGGGGAGTGGAGGGTGGGAGGAGCCAGGAGCAAAGGACCCAGATGGAAACCCAGAGTCCAGCCAGGACGAAGCCCCATGGCGGAGTCGAGGAAAGGTGCAGCTGTGGTGAAGATCTCCTCGACAAAGACATGGGCATGACGAATGGAGATGGAGCCGATGGACAGGGAGCCCAGAACGCAGACAGAGAGCATATGTACCAAAATGACACCGCAGGCTCCGGAGGCTGCGACGGAGCCATAGCGACAACTCCCCGAGGTGGAGCCGGGGCGACTGAGGACCAAGATGGAGCTGGGAGGGGTGAAGAGACAGAGCGCAGCGGACTGCTCGCAAGTCTGTGGCACATGCAAGGTGACCTCTAAACGAGGTGGAGCCGGAGGGTCAAGAGAACCCGGTGGAGTTCGATGGTCCCAGGTGGAGCAGAGGGAGGGAGGAGCCAAAGCAGAGGAGTCAGGGCGACGGGCCGAGGTGGAGTGACAGGAACAGTGGTTGGAGGTGGGGCCGCGTCTCTTGACTGAGCGGAGCTGGAGACCAGAAGACCCGAGTCAGATCCATACAGAGTAGCATTAGAGGAGAAGTTGAGGGGCTGAAGGGAACCAGCAGAGGAAGGGCTGGAGAACTGGCTGTCTTTGGAAGTGGAGGCGGGAGAGGGAGGCTGAGTGGGAACTCCTCAGCTTTGGGAGTGTGGGCGGAGACTTCCTACATTCCCTTGTACTCCAATACAATTCCCACGACAATGATTGGCTCAGTCCTCCTTTCAGGCTTGTGCACAGCAGCAGACTCAAAATGCTGATCCGTTATTTACCAGCACCCCCTCCACAAATGTGGCGAAATCATTTCTGGGACTGCTCACTGGAAGGCGTACCTTGGACCGGACAGTGAGTGAGGCACATCAGTTCTAAAAAGTCTTGAGTGTGGTCCTTTTTGCTCCAGGCAGAGCAGTTGGGTAATGGTAAGGTCCATAGTGAAAAACAAAACAAAAAGGGGAGAAAAGAAAATGGCGGAAAAATTACTCCTTTTTAAGGTCCAGTATTCTGTCGTGTAGTCACACATGCACGACTCGAGGATCATCAAAAGTCTTTTTAATGAATAAGAAGAACACGCAGGAGAATGAGAGTAAAATACACACTCGCATAAACAATACAAAAAACCGAACTGAAGAAACTAAGGGGCTGTTTACATGACACCATTTTCAACTAAAAACGTAACCTTTTTATGCGATTTGGCCTTTCGTTTACATGACAATGGCGTTTTGGGTGCCTGAAAACGCAAACTTTTGAAACCGAGTTTCAAAGTGCAAGTTTTTGAAAACGGTCTCCGTGTAAACAACAAAAACGCGAATCTCTAAAGGCGATGACGTCATGCACATGCGTATTGTGTGTTCAGTCTATAGTGTTTAATTGCCATCTAATGGCCTGGCAGCGGAATACAGGGTGTTTAGTAGTTTTCTCGGATCCGAGTGAGTGGGGATCGTTTTGACAATGATGTCGTCTGTACGTGGAAAACTAAAAGGAAAAACTTCTCCGTTTTAAGCATATTGTTGTCGCGTAAACGTAGCCTAAGGGTTTCAATTACAGGAAGTCATTTTGAATTAAACTGAAACAGGTGTCGGATTAATTAACTGTCAGGGAAACTAATGAGCAAGAACACAGGCAAACAGGGAGGACTGAACCAAAATACTGAAACTAAGCAAAACCGAAGTATAACCCTGACACACAGCTCTCAAATCTTATACTTTATGTATTTATTTGCTCATGCTTAGCATGCAGTGAAGGAGGTTTAAACTGGTTGAGCTGATTTCAGAAAGAAACATTTGAGCACTTTGACATTACTGATGATAGATTTATTTGTACAGGCACGTCTACAGATGTGAGCCGATACGCTGGACAGTATGAACATGTGTTTGAAGCAACTGTCGCTGGCATCACCCTACAGGCACCACAGCTTGACATCAGCACTGTAGCAGCAGGTGGAGGCTCTCGACTGTTCTTTCGGTAACAAACATACAATATTAATATAGAAAATGTAATTATTGATTTGTTGAGTCTGTGCTCTGATATTGTAATGCTTTTTTAAATAATTTGTACAGATTGTAAAGCATTCTTTTAGATTTAGATAGATTGGTTCAGTTGTTCTCATTGTGATTTTTCATAAGACGGATAAGTAAGAACCAGTGGTTGACATGGGGTTGTTCATGCTAAATCAATGACCAATTGTTTTGTTGTTAATAATTTAATTGGTTAAGATTACCGATTAATCAATGCCAGCACAAATGCATTCATGCAAACACTGACTGTGCAATCATCCGAAGCTAGTGTGCCCACTCAGTTTTGGAATGTGTCTCTATAAATAAAGATTATGTTCACTGCAAACATCCCTGACAGGAGCCTTTCACTTAGGTCAGTGGTTCTTAAACCTTTTTTGGGCCAGCGCCCCTATCCATTATCCAAGCGATTGCGGTACTTAGACTGCATGTGGATGTGACAAGAATGAACACATATGAACAATTAAATTATTATTCTATTATTTTTAACTATCTTGAAACTATCCAAGCAGCGTTTCGCGCTCTAGATGTGACGGCGGAATTAATACATTACCAAAATGTGATTACAGAATATATTTAAATTATCCATCAAATTGTAATTTTCTCCTTACAGTTTTGCGAGTTAACAATAATGCCTGACCAGTAAATTACTTGGTGAACAAAGAAAACATTTGTGAACGCCCCCCATGAACATCTGAACGCCACCCTTTCAAAAATCTTGCTTCCAACGCCTCCTGTTGTTCTCTGAACAGGGGGCGGTTCTGCCCCCGTTGAGAACCGCTAATTTAGGTCATGGTTTAATTTTTATGTTTGGTGTCTGGTTTTCTGTGTTCAAACACATGGCATATTTTCTGTTCTGTCACTATTTGCTCCCTGTCTGGCATCTTGCCCTTTACCCCCCTTGTTTGTTACAACCCCCCCTCCTGACTTCTTTCCATTTCCATGTGCGAATTCCAGTCGGAAATGATAATTAGTGGTTGACTGATGCTGATATCTTGGAGAGCATGGTGGCAAGAAATAAAGCCGATATCACTATTTATTAATCATTATTTATTTTATCAGTAAATAAAATAAACTCACAACATTTGATGTTGTGAAATTTGTATTTATTTTACATAGTATGTATTTATAAATACATAGAATGTATAAATAATTAGAAATAAATAATAAGAAAAATATTTGCACTTGATAAAAAGTAAATCACCACTGTCAAAATAAAAGTGTTTCTTTAAACAGTTATTGGCCAAACAGATTTTTTTTTTTAAAATAATTTAAATAATTTGAAATAATTTTTAAACATGGAAAATATCGGTCAAATATTTATGCTTTAGCGATAAATCGGTTAACTAGTGATCATCTCAATGCATTACTCTCTCCAAAGCCCTTGAAGTGGGAACTCTGGACAGAGAAACTGTATTTATGATCACTGGAACTGCATAATGTGGCCGTTAGAATCACGCTTACCATGGCAATGCAGTGCAGACAGTAGACATCACCCCATTGACTTTTCTTATTGTCACAATCAGTGGTTTTAGTTTCGTTTTCATATACTTATAGTTCATCAGTTTCCTGTTTTCTGTGTTCCTAGTTTCCTGCCAGCCATCATTTGTCATGGACACTCATTTAGTCATCACTCCTGTTTGTTATGTTGTCATTATCATTGTGTATTTAAATTCCTCTTTGTTGCTCATTTCAGTTGTCCAGTATTGTTCGTATGTTGTGTTCAACACTCTGTTTCGTTGCTGTTTCTACTCATTGGATTACCTGAGTTTACTTTTTTTACTTTATTAAAGTGCCCCTGTTGTCAAGTCAAGTTAAGTCACCTTCAAGTCACCTTCATTTGTATAGCGCTTTTAACAATATAGATTGTTTCAAAGCAGCTTTACAGTGATAATAGGAAATTACAGTAACAAAGTTTTGGCTTTACAGCAACTCTAGGATAAAGTTATTGTCCAGCTAAAGTTAGTTTTGATTGACTGATTCACTTCCGTTGCAAAGATCATTAGTCATTAACTTTGGGGCCACTAACACCACACCGTTCTAACAGAAAACACTCAACGCGCTCCGGCCCACTCATCCGCACAAAACTGTGCCTGGTGCTTCGAGAACGCAAACGCTGAAATAGATTGCAAGGTGCAAGCCTTGAAAAAAAAAAAAAAAAAAGGTTATCTCTGGCCAAACCTAAAAAAAAAAAAACCTTAGGCACAGGTCCTTCATCAGATCAGGATACGGCCTGGATCCGGCTGACTGTGGTAAACCTCAGGATAAACAGAGAGACTAATATTAGCGTAGACGCCATCCTTCTTATGATGTAACAAGTACATCAGGATTTATGGGAAGTGTTCCCGGTTCCAGATGACCTAATCTATGCATCGTTGAATTATAGAAGTCTATAATGTGTTATGTGTACGCTAGATCAAAGAGATGTGTTTTTATTCTAGATTTGAACTGACAGAGTGTGTCTGCTTCCCGGACAATGTTAGGAAGACTGTTAGTTTTAGTGCCAAATAGGAAAAGGGTCTACCACCAGCAGTCGATTTTGATTTTCTAGGTATTATCAACTGGCCGGAATTTGGAGATTGCAATAGACGTGAAGGACTATAATGCATTAAAGGGATACTTCACCTCTGGAAAGATGAATGTGTATTTAAAATAGGTCATTTATGTAGAAGAAATGTGAAGAAATTTTTTAATTTGGAGCTTTCTAGACTGAGAAAAGCCAGAAAATTTATTTTTGGCTCATGTGGATGAAAGACAACAACTCCCAGAATGCACTTGCTTCGCTGCCCTAGGAGGCCACGCCTACTGGTAAGAGAGCGCAGTTTAAAACAAGGTTAGGCTACCAGTGAGTCTCCGTGACGAGTCTGCATGGGATTTCGGGATCGCCCAAAATGTCCGGGATTCGGCTTTTGCGTTCTACAGTCGCCATTCATCATGTTTACTGTGGCGAGCAGGACGAGGCTGACGGCCGCGGGAGAACGGCGCGAGGCCGGTGGCGTCATTACTGAGACGCGCCGGTCTCGCAACGGAGGTGCGGGAATTTTCTTAGCAATGTTAAAACGCACATCAACCGATCACTTGTTTAGCGTTCATGTAAACACTACATTCAGATTCACCGATCGGAATGAATTCAGTTAGATTGAAACAAGAGGTGTGCATGTAAACAATGAATGGCGACCGCAGAAAGCAAAAGCCGAATCCCGGACATTTTGAACGATCTCGCCCGCTGGACAAGTCAGGGAAAAGGAGGATGGTAACCCCTACTTACTCAGCTTTCTCCTACTATTCAGCTTTCTCCACAGAACAAGAGCCTGCTAGCTTAGCTTCCAAAGAAAGACGGCTGACTGTGTGTACATTCTGTGAGTGAGATCCCACCCTGTATGGGCGGGCTGAAAACATGCGGAACAACGCCTTCTACTGGCTGTAGTCTTTAGCCTCAGGACAGAAAATCCTCCGATGACGCAAAATGACGATTTTTGCGTCATCGGAGGATTTTTTCCAGACAAAAAATACATAAATCTCTCCTCTCAGGGGGATATGAGGGTGGAAAGCACGGTAATTCGAAAATACTACAGGTTTTCTACTAATACAAAGCTTAATGCTAAATCCTGAAGTATCCCTTTAAGAGCTCGCTTAAGTACTGGGGAGCTAAACCATTTAGTGCTTTGTAAGTAATCAGCAATATTTTTAAATGTATACAGTGTTTAATAGGGAGCCAGTGCAGTGTTGACTGAACCGGGCTGATATGGTCATACTTCCTGATTCTGGTAAAAACTCTAGCTGCTGCATTTTGAACTAGCTGTAGTTTGTTTATTAAGTGTGCAGGGCAACCACCCATAATAGCATTACAATAATCTAGCCTTGATGTCATGAACGCATGAACTAATTGTTCCGCGTTTGTCATTTAGAGCATATGATGTAATTTAGATATATTTTTAAGATGGAAAAATGTGGCTTTACAGATTCTAGACACGTGACTTTCAAATGAAAGATTGGTATCAAAGAGCACACACAGGTTCCTAACCGACGACGAAGACTTGACAGAACAGCCATCAAGTATTAGACAGTATTCTAGGTTATTACATGAGGACGGTTTTGTCCAGTAATTAGAATCAGCTTTTTCAGAATTAAGTACTAGTAGGAAATTACTAGTCATCCAGTTTTTTTATATCAGCTATGCATTCCGTTAATTTTGTGAATTGGTAAATTTCGTCAGGGCGTGAAGAAATATAGAGCTGAGGATCATCAGCATAACAGTAAATGCCATGCTTCCTAATGATATCTCCTAAGGGTAGCATGTACAGAGTGAACAGCAAAGGTCCTAGGACTGAGCCTTGTGGTACCGATAACGGTCAGATAAGTATGATTTAAACCATGCTAATGCAATTCCACTAATGCCAACATAATTTTCGATTCTATTTAAATGAATGTTGTGGTCAACAGTATCAAATGCAGCATCGAGTAACACTAATAGAGAGATACAAACACGATCGGATGATAAGAGCAAGTCATTTGTGACTCTAATGAGAGTTGTCTCAGTACTATGGTACGGTCTAAATCCTGACTGAAAATCCTTGCAGATACCATTTCTTTCTAAAAAGGAACATAGTTGTGAGGATACTGCCATTTCTAGTATCTTTGACAGAAAAGGTAGATTCGAGATCGGCCTGTAATTGATTAATTCTCCAGTTGCGTTTTTTTAACAAGACTGCCTTTTTGGTTTAACTGGACTGATTTAATCGTAGCCAGCTTAAACATTTTTGGTACGTATCCTAATGACAAAGATGAATTAATGATATTAAGATTAAGATTGAGAGATATTAAGGATCTATGACCTCTGGAAGCATCTCTTTCAATAGCTTAGTCGGTATAGTGTCTAACATACATGTTGTCGCTTTAGATGATTTAACGAGTTTAGAAAATTCTTCCTCTCCTATAGCAATGAATGAATCAAATTTTTCCTCAAGGAGACTACAATGCACTGCTGGATGCGATACTGTAGTAGACGGTTGCATAGTTATACTTTTCTCCCTGATATTATCAATCTTGTGAGTAAAAAAGTTCATAAAGTCATTACTGCTGTGCTGCTTGGAAACGTCTGGGGTTGAAGCTTTATTTTTAGTTAATTTAGCCACTGTTTCAAATAAATACCTAGGGTTTTGTTTATTTTCTTCTAATAGGGTTGAAAAATAAGCAGATCTAGCAGCTTTTACGGCCTCTCTGTACGCAATTGTGCTCTCTTTCCATGAAATGTGAAAAAACTCGTTTTGTTTTCTTCCAGTTCCATTTTTTTCTGGCTGCTCTCTTAAGGGCCCGAGTGTGCTTGTTGTACCATGTCGTTGGACTATTTTCTTTAATCTTCTTTAAGCGCAAAGGAGCAACTGTGTCTAAAGTGCTGGAAAAGAGAGAGTCAAAAGTTTCTGTCGCAATATCGAGTTCTTCTAAGCTATCTGGGATGCTGAGGAGATGAAACTGATCAGGAATATTATTAATAAAGTTCAGATTCAGTTCAGTTCAGAAGTTTTATTGTCATTGCACATTAAATGAACAACGAAATTTTAGCAGCAATTTCACCTAGTACACACATAATCTAAAATTTTGCAGACAAAATTATAAATAATAAGAACACACAAGATAAAATAGAATATTTGTAAATTAAAATATATGTAATGTTATTGCACATATACCATATATTGTGAAAGTATGTGTGTGTGTGCATGTGGGGGGAAAACAGTCAGTGACCGTGTGTGTTCAGTATGGTGATGGCTTGCGGAAAGAAGCTGTTTCTGAGTCTGTTTGTTCTAGTCCTGATAGACCTGTAGCGCCTGCCTGAGGGCAGCAGGTCAAACAGGGGGTAGGCTGGATGGGAGCAGTCTTTAGTGATGGCCTTTGCTCTGCTGAGGCAACGGGATAAGTAAATGTCCTTTAGAGAGGGAAGGGTGCAGCCAATGATCCTCTCTGCAGTGTTTACCACTCTCTGGAGCTTCTTCCGTTCTGCCTCTGTGCAGTGGGAAAACCACACCGTAATGCAGTAAGTTAAGATGCTCTCGACGGTGGAGCGGTAGAAGGTCACTAGCAGCTCCTTCCCGACATTGTTCCTCCTGAGCACTCTCAGGAAGTGCAGACGTTGCTGTGCTTTTTTGAAGACAGCAGTAGTGTTTCCTGACCATGAGAGGTCGGCAGATATTATGGTGCCCAAAAAGGTGAAAGCATAGACTTTCTCTACGCAATCTCCGTTAATGCAGAGAGGGCTCAGGTCTGCCCGGTGTCTCCTGAAGTCCAGAATGATTTCTTTTGTTTTTGAGGTGTTGAGAGTCAAGTTGTTTGCCAGACACCACTTGGACACTTGCAAAACCTCATCCCTGTAGGCTGACTCATCACCCTCAGAGATCAACCCCACCACCGTTGTGTCATCCGCGAACTTCAGTATGGTATTACTAGGCTGGACGGGTCTACAGTCGGCGGTGTAGAGGGTATAGAGTAGTGGGCTCAACACACACCCTTGTGGGGAGCCCGTGCTCAGAGATCTAGTGGCGGAGAGGTTGTGTCCAAGTTTTACTGACTGTGGTCTGTTTGTAAGAAAGTCTTTAATCCAGGAGCAGGTGAGTGGGTGGAGTCCTAGATCCGTCAGTTTGCTGACCAGGATATCGGGGATGATAGTGTTGAAAGCCGAGCTATAATCAATAAAGAGCAACCTAACATAGCTCCCTCTGTGCTCCAGGTGGCTCAGTGCTGTGTGTAGGGTGATGGCTATGGCGTTTTCAGTTGACCTATTTGCCTTGTAAGCGAATTGATGGGGGTCGAACGAGGGAGGGAGGCAACCTTTAATGTGACCCAAGACCAACCGTTCCAGGCATTTGGTGACGATAGGTGTAAGTGCCACTGGGCGGTAGTCATTGAGGCTGGTTATATTTGATTTTTTGGGTACCGGGATGATAGTAGTCGACTTTAGGCAGGCTGGAATAGTAGCCTGTGTCAGGGAAAGGTTGAAGATGCTTGTGAACACCTGTGAGAGCTGGTCAGCACAGGCCTTGAGTACCTTCCCAAGTACACCGTCTGGTCCTGCTGCTTTCCTGGGGTTCACCCTGCTGAGCATCTCTTTCACTTCCTGTACCTGCACAGTCAGCGGTTGGAATCTGGGGGCTGGTTGAAGCTGATGTGATGTAACTGCAGACTGTTGGGGTGGGATCTCAAAGCGTGCAAAAAAGGTATTTAGCTCTTCCACCAGTGCAATGCTTGAGTCCACAGCTATGCTGGTCTGTCCCCTGAAGTTGGTAATCTGCTGAATGCCCTGCCATACCTGCCGCGGGTTGTTATTTGAGAGATGGCTTTCTATTTTCCTCCTGTAGTCAGCTTTGGCTTTCCTTATCCCTCTCTTCAGATCAGCTCTGGCCGTGCTGTATAGTGCTTTATTTCCTGATTTGAAGGCTTTATTGCGATTTTTGAGCAGTAATTTGACTTGACTGGTCATCCAGGGCTTCTGATTGGGGAATACCCGGATGTGTTTTTCCACCGTGACATTCCCCGTGCAGTACTTGATGTATGATAATACAGCCTCTGTATAAACTTGCAAGTCGTGATCTTCAAAGACACTCCAATCAGCGTGTGAGAAACAGTCTATTAGCTTATGAAGTGCATCTTCTGGCCAGATAGTGATCGTCTTTATCAGTGGGGTTGTGCTTCTTATAAGAGATTTATATGCAGGGATGAGGAGCAGGGAGAGGTGGTCCGAGTGTCCTAAGTGTGGAAGCTGTGTGGTCTTATATGCATGTTTAATGTTTGTGTAAACATGGTCTAATGCAGAGGTCCCCAACCCCCGGGCCGCGGACCGGTACCGGTCCGTGGGACATTTGGTACCGGGCCTCACAGAAAGAATATATAACTTAACGTATTTTCCGGACTATAAATCGCTCCGGAGTATATGTCGCATCAGTAAAAAAAATGCGTCATGAAGAAGAAAAAACATAATATAGCCTAAGTCGCACTGGACTATAAGTCGCATTAATTTAGAAATGTAGCCTATTTCACAAAAAAAAAAAAATAATAAAAAAAAATAATAATAATAATTGTTCGGATGGGACAGTTCACCCTTACGGACGTGATCGAGCGCTCTGAAAGCGGCACAAAAAGACTGCTTTAAAACTTTCACAGAGACCTCAGACAGAAAGCAAAAAGCCTGTCTTTAAATTGTATTTCGTTTTGTATTAATTGTATCTTAATTTTAATTAATGTTTCATCACCCAATTGCCTGGATTTAATAAGAAGTAAATATAATAGAAAATATTATATAAGGACACGGAGGCGCGGGCGCGTGAACTGGAGCTGATCTCATAAATTAACCGAAATTCAGCGTATAAGGTAGCCTACTTGCCTCACAGACCTGAGACATAGAAAGCTTGAAATGTCTAATTTTAAACAGAACAATTCAAAACAATAGAAAACTGACTGTTCTCTGCTTAATTCGTATGAAATGTGCATTTCTCTCTGGCGCGTTCACGAGGCATACTGCGAAGAGCGAGTCAGCATTGTCAACTTAATCTTTGCACAGAAAACACTTGTTTATTATTAAACAATTAAAATGTCTCCTGCTGTATTTTACATATTCATAATCATTAATTTTGGTTCTTAAAATCGGTTCTTTGTGACAGCTTTTAGGTGCTTTATTGGCAGCGCCACCCTTACATCGCATCAGCACCGTAAACATGGAGATTTTTTTCTTTTGGGGGGCTTTTTGTTTGTGTTCAGGCTTTCTCAGTTGTCTTTAGGCGCGATATTACGAGTACCCTGCTAATAAAATTGCAAGTAAGACATTGGATTCACGTTTATTATTATATTTAATAATTTTTTAATAATTTTTTATATTTTGTTGTATTTATCCGCCGCACCTTAAAGGCCGGTCCGTGAACATATTGTCTGATATTAAACCGGTCCGTGGCGCAAAAAAGGTTGGGGACCGCTGGTCTAATGTATTAACCCCTCTAGTAGGACATTTTACGTGCTGATAAAATTTAGGCAAAATAGACTTCAGATTTGCTTGATTAAAATCACCCGCGATAATGTGTACTCCGTCAGGGTGAGACTCCTGTTGTTTGTTTATGCTGTTTGACAGCAGCGAGAGAGCAGTGCTAACATTAGCATCGGGAGGTATATATACAGCCGTAATTATCACTACTGTTAACTCTCTAGGCATAAAAAAAGGACAGCATTTAATAGAAAGGGACTCGAGGTCCGGTGAACAGTACTTATGTATGGCCTTATTATTCGTAGACCATTTGTCATTTACATAAATACACAGACCCCCCCCCCTGCTCTTACCGGATGCTTTGGTCCGATCGTAGCGATGCATGGAGCGTCCCGCTAGCTGTACAGCTGCGTCGGGGATATGCAATCTTTAGAGGCAGAAGTGATAGGTCTAACATATTTGTAACACTGAGTCGGCTTCGCAACCTTGGCTAGATGGAGTATACACGAGATGAGATAATGATCTGAGATGTCATCGCTCTGTTATAGAATTTCAATGGGATCAACATTGATTCCATGTGATAGTATTAGATCTAGAGTATGATTACGACAATGAGTAGGTCCTGACACCTGTTGTCTAACTCCAATAGAGTTCAGAATGTCTTTAAATGCCAATCCCAATGCATCTTTTTAGTCATCTACATGTATATTAAAATAACCAACATTTAAGACTTTATCTGCAGCCAGTACTAACTCTGATAGAAAATCTGCAAATTCTTTGATAAAGTCTGTATGGTGCCCTGGTGGCCTGTAGACAGTAGCCAGCACTAATCTCAATCGTGATTTATCATTTACACTAGATAGTGTTACATTAAGCACCAACACTTCAAAAGTATTATATTTAATTCTCTGTAATTCTGAAGATATTACTATAAATTACAGCAAGACCTCCCCCTTTGCCTTTCAGACGAGGCTCATGTTTATATCAGTAATCTTGTGGGGTGAACTCATTTAAAGTAATGTAATGGTCTGGTTTTAGCCAGGTTTCTGTCAAACACAGCACATCTAGGTTATAATCTGTAATCATATCATTAACAATAAGTGCTTTTGAAGTAAGGGATCAAATATTCAGCAACCCGAGCTTTATCATTTGGTCATCTGTATTATATCTGTTTTTTATTTGTTGAACATCAATAAAAAATGTACCCTTAAATAGGTTTGGGACTTTTTTGTATTTCCTAATTCGGGGAATTCGGGGAACAGACACAGTCTCTATATGATGATATCTAGGTGAAAGAGTCTCTATGTGATGGGATTTATCTGACCTTAGTGACATGAGACAGCTAGCAGACGGTCGGTTTAGCCAGTCTGTCTGCTTCCTGACCTGAGCCCCAATTCATGTTTGAGCTCTAAGACTATGTGCCATGTTACTACAGAGAAGAGCAGCACCATCCCAGGAGGGATGAATACCATCTCTTTTCAACAGGTCAGGTCTGCCCCAAAAATTATTCCAATCGTCTATGATTTCAATATTATTTTGCGGACACCACTTAGACAGCCAGCCATTAAGTGAGGAGAGTCTATTAAGTATCTCATCACTCCGGCGAACAGGAAGGGGGCCAGAGTACTTGCGAGTTCACATACCTCTTTAACGTTAATTTTAGTGATCTCCGACTGGCGAAGTCGAACATCATTAGTGCCGACGTGAATAATAAACTTTTAAATTTGCTTTGATGTCAGGCGCTCTGGCTCCCGGCAAACATGTGACTATGGTGGCTGGCATCTCTATTTTCACATTCCGTGTAATAGAATCGCCAATAACTAGGCCACATTCAACAGGATTTACTTTGGGTGTTTCACGGAAGAGCTGTGTTTTGTTCCGCAACTACAGTGTCTCACGGTCACAAAGTTGCCCTGCTGCACGGGCTCTACAGCTGGAACTGAACAATGTACAGAGTTCACTAAGCTAGTCGCATACAAAGCAGTATCTAAAGCCCTTGCACTCTTACTATCCTCGATTAAAGTTTGGATGCGTGTCTCTAGTTCTGAAATCTTCTCCATCAGCCTGACTATCTCTCTGCATTTATCACATTTAAATCCCTCATTGCTGACAGAGAATGCTATACTATACATGTGACATGAAGTGCAAGTGACATTTACATTTATTCATTTATTCATTTATTCATTTATTCATTTAGCAGACTCTTTTATCCAAAGCGACTTACAAATGAGAACAATAGAAGCAGTTAAACTATCAATAGGACAACAATATGCAAGTGCTGTGACCCTTCCCAGTTTAATCTAATGTAGTATGTGTATTATTATTATTATTATTATTATTTTATTTTAATTTTTTTATAAAGATAATAGATAAAGAATAGAAGATAAAGTGTTAGTATTAATGGATGAAGTGTTACCGAAAAGATGCGTCTTCAGCATTTTCTTGAAAATGGCCTGGGACTCAGCAGCTCTGGTTGAGTTGGGCAGGTCATTCCACCAGCATGGAACAGACCAGAAAAAGGTCAGAGAAAGATTTTTGTGCCTCTTTGAGATGGCACCACAAGACGGCGTTCACTTGCAGAGCGCAAGTTTCTGGATGGCATGTAACTCTGAAGTAATGAGTTTAGGTAGGAGAGAGCAGAACCAGTGGTTGTTCTGTAGGCAGAAGTCAGTGACTTGAATTTGATGCGAGCGGCAACTGGCAACCAGTGCAATTTTGTGAGGAGAGGAGTGACCTGTGCTCTCTACGGCTCGTTAAAGACCACTCTAGCTGCAGCATTTTGTATCAGTTGCAGAGGTTTGACAGTGCAAGCTGGAAGACCTGCTAGGAGAGAATTACAATAGTTCAGTCTGGATAAAACAAGTGCTTGGACAAGGAGTTGTGTAGCATGCTCTGATAGGAAGGGCCTGATCCTCCTAATGTTTTATGAGGCAAATCTGCAGGACCGGGCAGTTCTAGCAGTGTGGTCTGTAAAGTTCAATTGATTATCAATCACAACTCCAAGGTTCCTGGCTGACCTTGATGGAGTTATGGATGACAAACCTAGCTGAAAAATTAAAAACATCACATAGACATATAAACAACATTAAACGCTTGATTTTCACCACAGGGGGACTTTAATAACTACATTAGTTAACCTGAATTAAGGTACAATATGCAACAATTTTATACCGCTAGAGGGCGCTACATTCCAAACAACAACAACGGCGTAGCTTGATGACGATGTGAAGGAGCGTGGAATGATGGGAACTGTCGTTTTCAACTCCACCGTGGATGTATATCAGTCAGACGGGAATTGAAAAATCACGTTCATGGATGAGGTTAAGTTTTATTTTTATAATGACATGCTTTTTGTGGCGAGCTCGTCTCTTCTCTCTCCCATTACAGACCGCGCTGTAGTAGGCGCAAGTAGGTCAAGTGCAAATGACGAACACCTGTGTCTTATTGCAGTGATCGGCGTGGAGAGACCGTTTATAAGCCGCGCGCTGGAACGAGAGAGAGACTGAAGAGAAAACTGGACGCAGAGAAGGAAAACCGGTGGATCCGAGCTCTCATTTTTGAACTGTTTTGAGCCGTCGCGGTTGCCACGGTGAATGCGCGTTGTGCACGACTTTTGTTTGTTTTGCTTTATTTTAATAAAGTACGAGTCCCAGTCACGCCGACCCCTGTCTTCTTCCTTCCTGACTCTTGAACCTCATCACACTTTTATTTCATTAAAATGAATTAACCGCAAGAAAAGTAAGGTTTAATACTAAATTGGTTATCATAGATGTTACTGTATGTCGAATTCATTGTTGTGATAACGCTGCGCAGTTTTACGTGTTCTAAACAATTGTTGTAAAAGTACATTCGAACATACCCACATCATTTGACAAAATACTGATTAATCTTTATGTATAACACATGCTATATTTATTTACATGGCCATAAACACTAGACGTGATAAACAATGTCAATAAACTAGACACAAATCTAAAGCAATAATACTTCCCTTACATAAACATACCGAATGCTACATTTGGAAAATATAAAATTAAGCATGCTTTGTCGACAGAACCAGCTGCAATCGGTAAAGAATAATTGTGTTCCATAACGACTGCAAGAAACAAGCTAACGTTTGTTGCTTGATAGACGCTACAACTACAACTTCCGCATTTGTCCTGGATTCCACGCAGTACGAGCGGAAACCGAGGGTAACGCGGATATGACGCAATTGACTGGCGACTCCCAGCTCCCCCCTGCTCTAACGCCCCGTTTCCTTGGTTAAAATCGCAATTTTCTCACTATTTAAAAATAGTTGGAAACATTTGGGATATTGTAAGTAATCAACTTAACAAAATATATAACACTGGCCTTGAGATTATGGGATATTTTAATGCAAAATTCTTACATATTGTACCTTTAACAATGGACAATATTTCCACAGCATTTATTATTCTTAGTTCACGTTCATCTCAACATTTACTAAAACAGCTAACAATAGTTAATTCACTTTAAACCAACATGAACATGAATATTTTTATTTACTAAAATCAATAAAGGATAATAAATTCTGTGGGAACAAATTGATCATTGTTATGTTAGTTTATTGTTAGTATGTTAGTTCATGAACTAATGTTAACACATGAGACCTTATTGTAAAGTGTTACCCTTTTATCTAATGTATCTACTATTAAACACATTTCTTACATACAGACCTTGTTTAAACCTGTTAAAATATTTTCATGCATGACAAAAATGTGTATCATATATCACAAAAAATAACTTGAACTCATTTTGCACGTGAACTTGAACTATCCTGCCATCTAGCTTTAAAATTAATTACCACCCTGGATCACTTCCAGAGAGTACATTTTATGTACCATACAAAACATTAACATGTCATAGTACATTTACAACCATAAAGAATGAGAGCTTAATATTAACCCTGTGTAAGTTGGGAAAGTTGAACATTTCTTTTGTCTGTCTGTATTTCAGGTCAGGGTTGTTTGTTGTGGGGCCAGAGTCTGCTGGTGCTCATCCCGGACCGGCCTGCTATAGGAAGGGTAAGAGGCGAGCGAATGTTAGGTTCTTATCAGACTCATAGAAAAATAAAATACATTGACGCCTCATTGGCCGCTTTGGACCGTTGCTGCGATACGCCAACGAGTCCGCCATATTGGTCCGGGCAAGACCAATAAACAAATACAAGTAAACGGAGAGCTGCAAAAAGCAGCAAAAAAAGTTTACATTTCTCAACCGATTTCAACGTTTTATGATCTGCTTGGAGTACGAAAAAGGTTCTGTCTCCACTTACTCTGAATCTCGCTAGTTAGAAATTGAAAATTATTCATTGTCATAAGGAATTGTGAAAACTCACGTTTGTCAAGCATAGATTTAGTTTATTTTTCTTGGATAATAATTGTGGAGACATCCTTAATGTAATAAAACGTAATGTTCATGAAATGCTCACTTCGTTTTTAATTGTGGCTTTTCCGCACACCGTCATTTTAGCTTTTTCTCTTGTGCCTTTAGCTTTTTCGCTTAAATCACTTCATAGGACAATTTCAAATAAATGTGAAGATAATTTGATGCTCAATACCTTATTTATTTAAAGCATTTATCTTTTCTTTTTTATAATCTGTTTGGTAACACTTTACTTGAAGGGGTGTGCTTAAGACTGACATGACACGTTCATTATCATGACATGACACGTCATGAATATGAAGGCGGTTTTATGCATGTTTATGACAACTGTCATTAAGTGTCATTCGCTCAATTTTGACATTTTTTATGTAAATATGACATTGTAAGAACTGTCTTTGTTATGCCAACTTGACATAAACCAATATATCATAACCTGCCAGTGTCTTTGTCATGACAACTTAACATAAACCAATATATCATAACCTGTCATAAATGTGTCATAAACATGACATAGCAGATTAATTATCAAACTTAAGAAACTACTTAGCTTTATGGGTTAACATTACATTAAACTGTCATGTGGTTGGTTTTGACATTGGCTGTCATGAGGCCATTATAACTGTGTCATGAGTATATTTCTGACCACTTTTTTTTTCCAGTATTCAAAAAAATTGGCAGAAATATAATGTAATGTTAACCCATAAAGCCAAGTAGTTTCTTAAGTTTGATGATTAATCTGCTATGTCATGTTTATGTCATATGTCATGATTGTAGGCAATATTATTGTTATTAATAATAATAATAATAATAATAGCTTGAAAATACTATTGAGTTTGAGTATAATATAGTAGTAATATAATAATTATGAATAAAATAGCAAAATAGTGTATCAGAAATTGTAAAATAATATAGTCAATATAAAATAGCAAATAAAATTTTGAGTAGTGAATAGTACAATCATATAATAGTATAAGTCATATAATAATATAGTAATATAATAGGTAGAAGACGTTCAGTCTCTTGGAAATGCAGAGAACAGTCCACTGACAGGCATTCTTAAAGGAACACTCCACCGTTTTTTGAAATAGGGCTTATTCACCTTCTTTCCTACATTTAGATAGGTGGGCAAATGCATTTTTGTCTCAGTGCATGCATTGTTTTAGTTTGACAGGGTCGGCCCTAGCTTAGCTTAGCATAATGAATGGAATCCTTTGTTGCCAGCTAGCATGTCATGAGTAAAAGTAATATATAAAATAAAAAAAAAACACCTAATTATTTCTTGTGGCCTGCATATTCACAACAAGTACAAATAGTGATGCAGATTAACACTAGGTGATTTCCTATGCAGATATTGACTTGGGACTATATTAGGGGGAAGCACAGGCGAAGCACTGCTACTTGGGTGCAGAGATATCACGCCCAAGTAGCAGTGCTTCGCCTGTGCTTCCCCCTAATATAGTCCTTAATATATAAGTCAATATCTGCCTAGGAAACCGCCTAGTCTTAATCTGCATCACTATTTGTACTCGTTGTGAATATGCAGGCAACAAGAAGTAATTAGGTTGGGTTTTTTTATTTTTTATATCACTTTTACTCAGGACATGCTAGCTGGCAACAAAGGATTCCATTCATTATGCTAAGCTAAGCTAGCGCTGACCCTGTCAAACTAAAACAATGCATGCACTGAGACAAAAATGCATTTGCCCACCTATCTAAATGTAGGAAAGAAGGTGAATAAGCCCTATTTCAAAAAACGGTGGAGTGTTCCTTTAAGCCTTCCTTGAGGTTTGTGTTGTCCTGGTTGACTGGCTAAAATGGGGAAAAAATATAAATGAGCCACGATTAGAGAACAAGCAATCTGTAATGACAGGTTTGGCTCTATCTGTAATTCTGACAGCCTGACGTCATAAGAATCATGTAAACTTTATATTATTTCTTATAGAGTCACAGTTTTTATAGCTAACTGACTCAACATAATGTTATAATGACTAAATAAAACCAAAAACAACTATTCAGACTTACATGTGAAAGGTAATTCCCCGAGAAATGGTTTGGATTGAACGAAGGTTTGTTAAACCTCAAAATAGTCAGGGATCTTGTCTACAGTCCAATTATGAGAGTTACGACAAGTTGCCTGGACCAATATGGCGGCGCAATTGACATACGATTTAGGGGCCAATTAGATGTATATGTATTTTATATGTCTATGATCAGACTCACCATCTTTCTGTCTTCTTCTTGCTTGTACATTTACCATTTTAGCTCTACATTGCCTAATACTTGCTCTTGCCATCTGTCCTTCAAATGTCTGCGTCTCCCGTCTATTGCTGTGTCCCAGTTCACATACTTCAGTACATATTACACAAAATATTGTGCAAGTTGTTAGAAAGTATTCCAGTACTGGGACATTAAAGGGTTAGTTCACCTAAAATTGAAATAATTTCATAAATTACTTACTTTGTGTTGTTCCAAACCTGTTTGACTTTTATTCATCGTCGAAACAAAAATGAAGATATTTTAATTGAAATCTTAGAGATTTCTGTCCCTCCACTGACAGCCCACGCAACTACCACTTTGTCGCTTGAAAAAGTTCATAAAGAGATCATAATTATTCCATATGAATCGAGCCGTTTAGTCCAAATTTTCTGAAGACACTTGATCACTTTATGATTAACAGATAGAATTTAGTCTTTTATTCACAGATAAACATAGATCAGCGATCATAAACAGAAGCTCAACACACGAGAATGAACCTCATTGGTTCTCGCAAATTTTGGGGGGGTTTTCCCGGAGATTGCTACTTCACTTCACACGTTATTGAAGATATTGACATTTTTAAATGTTTTATAAGACATGCAGTGATTGTACGCTTGTAATTTGCTGTGACAGCTTCTACCTTACATACTCGGCCATGTTTTGTTCAACTGCAAAAGTCAGTGTATCATAAACACGGGACTCAAAGCTACACTCACTCTATGGCACATGCTTATTCTGTTTCTCCTTTGGTTCAGGTGGTCCTCTGACTGTCACTGATGCAAATCTAGCCCTTGGCCGCCTGCTGCCTTCCTTCTTCCCAAAAATCTTTGGCCCTGGAGAAAATGAGCCTCTCTCAACTGAGGAAACCATGAAGCATTTCCACAAACTCACACAAGAAATTAACCTCTTCCTTTCAACTAACCAATCATCTAGTAGTGCTTCTGGAAGACACCACTCAGAAATGAGTGTAGAGGATGTTGCTATGGGCTTCATCAGTGTGGCCAATGAGGCCATGTGCCGGCCAATCAGAGCGCTGACACAGGTACAGCGCACTATTCTGTTATATTCTGTTTTTATAGTTTAGATAAGAGAATATGTGTGGTCTTTCTATCCTTTAGCAGGAATTTCCAGGCTGGTTGTTGTGACAAAATTAGAAATAAGTTACCACCACCAATAAAAACATTCAACCTTCTTGAGACTGAAAAACCAGAGTCTGCACAAAATAAACTTGTTTAGGTACTTAGCCACTGACCTTATCTAGGGAGCCACTTGTTGATTTGATAACAAGATTACACTGACATCAAGGACAAAGCGAACACGGGCAGCTCTCATACACTGCATTAATAGTTCCTGTTTCTGTGAACAGAATTTGTGCACTGCACATATAACCAATCCGCTGATATTTACATACTAGTAACAGAATTTCATTTCAGAATCATAACCTGTCAAATCGGCTTGTGAGTTGACATAGATTTCACATTTGGCTGGGTGATGGGTGTTATGGCCATGTACAGACTAAAGTTTCAGAAGTGACAAATGCATTTTAAATGTACGGAACACTACTCACTCCCGAAACTGCGAGTTCTGGCGTCTCGGGTGTTTGGTCTCCGCAATTCTGACTAAAGAAACAGTATAGCGTCAAAAGACTCGGGACTGCGTCAAAAGACTGCGGTTTTCACTCCCATAAATTACTGATTTGTGTGTGTACAGAACAGGATTAAGCAGTAAAAGGTGAATTGAGAACCGAATTCAGCTGCAGTGTGTACGTGGCCTTAATTTCATACTTAGTTTCATGCATTTGCTGACACTTTATGGCATCAGTTTCCTGAGAATCGAACCAATAACCATTGTGCTACTTTTTGAGCTACAGAAACACCTCTGCACATCTAAATTATCTGTCGTATGCAACCTTTTAAACAAGGAATGTAGCCTACCTCTGTAAAGTAGTTTAACATAACATCAGATCAGAGTTGACCTTGTACTTGTTCCTCGTTATCCTTATGAAAGGAATTGTTCGTCTTTGTTATCTTTAATCAGAATGTAATAACTATTTCACTGATAATAACCAGTTGGCCAACAGCTGTGTAGGTGTTTTTTTTTTTTACAATTTTGGAATGTGAAGCCCATCATCCAACAATTGCTTCTTTACAGGACGGGTATCTAAATTTGTGTTTTGAATATCAGCTCTCTCTCAACAGGCTAAAGGGCATGATACATCTGAGCATGTGCTGGCATGTTTTGGAGGAGCTGGTGGTCAACACGCTTGTGCTATCGCAAGAGCCTTAGGCATGAAGACTGTCTTCATACACAAGTATGTCTATATGTTTATATATGTGCAGTATCTGTGTGTTTCAGTGTGTTCAGCATTTGTCGCATGCTTGAATGGGATGACAATGAGATGCTTTTTCCATAATCTGTTGTTCTGTAAGTAAATTAATTTGTGAATGGCTGATGGTCATCAAATTTGTCTTATACATGCAGGGTGTGTGCATGACGCTGTCTACCAAATTTTGTGATTGGCTCACAAAAATTAATCTCAATGACCTGTTATTCTGAATCTATGGGTGGACCTGACTCAATTGTGAACTTTCTTCCTGCCATTGTGAACTTTGAACCCCTCCTAGGTCATTTATCTGACTCGCTTGAAGTTTGGTGTATCATCTACCCTCAAGTCAATTCATTGGCGGATGTGGTCCATAATGACTGATTGCTCTGTATCTTGTGGTACACATGGAAAATCTCATTCGTTTTTAACAACAGTGTGCACTATAACTTAAGAAAATGAAGAATTGTGCAACTGTGATCACAAAAGTTTTAATATGACATTGAAAAACTGAGCTCACATCATGTTCTCTTCACATGTCCTTAGACCCCAACGATTGGCTTCAGGGCCTAAAATTAACTCTCACCAAGCGCCAAATGCGAGTCAATCGCCAGTTAGCCAGTGACATTTTTATGAATCCTAATGCAATGATGTAAGAACATAAACGTGAACAACGCTCAGGACAGTTGATGGGGCAGTGCTGCATCGTCATGAAAGTTTGAGCCTTGCCAATTTAAATATTCAAGAAGATGAAATTATGTAAAATTATAATTATGTATTATATGTTATACAAAGTTATGTTAAAATAATGCCCGTCTTGGCGAGTATCCTAGTAAACATATTCAGTTATGGCTTAAGTGAACGTAAACAGTCAAGAAAGGCAACACATATTTACAGTATCAGTAAATTGGATCCCTGCATTATGTCTTAAAGTGACAACAGCCTAACCGCTGATGTCTGTTTTTAATGTTAGTCAAACAACAAAAGACAAAGAAAAAAATCTCTCCCTGCTCTTGACTGAAAAACTTGTATAACTTTATTAAGGATTCATCTGTTCAGTTTATACAGTGAAGAATATATGCAGTTTTATTTTACATTCGGTTACTTTATTAAATTTATATACCTGAAAACTACTGTTAGAGCTACCTGAAAAACCTTAAAAGCACTGTTTAATTTATATATTTTTTAATCTTTGTTCTACTGTATTTATGTGTTGCTTGTAATTTGATTACTTGTTCTTGTTTACTTACTTTTAAATTTATATTAGTTAGGCTAGTAGTTTTAGCTTTGGTCTCGAAATTGGAATAGAGAATAGTGAATTTTTACTGGTATGGTGTCATTACTGCCCGCTTTTGCAAAAACAATTTCATTGCCATTGTCATGTGTGGCAAAAAGTTAGCTTTAGGCCCTGATTGGCTGTATTTCATATATATATTTATACTGTATTTAAAAATGAAGTGCTTTATGAGAACTGACAACCATGCCTGCTGGGGAGTCTTTATGAGCCATTTAGAATAAGAACACTGGCATGAAGTGCTGAAGTTTTTTTTAAATGAATTGGTGATAGTACAATACTCTTTTCTTTTTTACTGTTAGATACAGCGGAGTGCTGTCAGCATATGGTTTGGCTTTGGCTGATGTGGTGGAGGAGGTTCAGGAACCGTGTTCTCTACAGTATGAAGCCGGCTCATACTCCAAGCTGGACCGCAGGATAGAGGAACTCTCTCAACGCTGCGACCAAATACTGAGCAAACAAGGCTTTAGCAGGTCACTCTCAAGGATAAAGTCACATTGAAAAGCTTCTCTTTTTGCTTATCTGGTGTATCGTTATCTTTTAACAAACACAAATGAAAATGCAACAGAATATTATTGTAATAATAAGTTGATAATTACATGATTGTGTCTGTACAGTTCTCAGATCAGTATAGAAGTGTTCCTGCACCTGCGCTATGAGGGCACAGATTGCGCGCTCATGATCACGGCTGCAGGTCACCCAAGTAACGCCCACTCCTGTCGCTCTGGAGACTTTCGCACGGCCTTCACTAAACGGTACTGCTGTTTATATTGTGAATGGTCAGAAATGACTTGATGCATCCTCTTCTGTTTCTCTGCTTCTACATCAGATATCTGAAAGAGTTTGGCTTCACCATCACAGATCGGCCAATCATGGTGGATGATATCCGTGTGCGTGGTTCTGGGAAGTCTGGGATTAGGTCAAAAGTTCAGCCAAAAGCAGAGCAGAAATCTCTAAGACCTATTAAGGTATTAAAAAACAAATGCAAACCTAACCATATACTTTAAAAGAATAAAAAAGAAAATACTGAAACTGCTCCTCAGATAGCTGTAGATGTTAGGAAGTCAAGTCCCTTTTCACATTTCTGTGGTTCTCAGAAGCTTACCGAACTATGATGACCTTCGTTTCTATGGTGAATGGAAATTACAACAAATATAATTTGAATGTTCTCATTTGCTCCAATAGCAAAAAGAAAAAACTCTGCGTTTCTATTACTTTACAAAAAGCGGAAAAAATATAGAGAGAATGATTGCATTGGTCAGAAGAGTGAAAGATGTAAAATTTTCATCAATACCTCAGCCGTTGTTAATAACTCTGGAAACGTGTCATCACAGTCTGTGAAAAGGGTCTTTGCCTTGACTTTACTGTTATTGGCTATGATGGAGTTTGACCTGTGTAGTCCATTAAAGCACAGTTAGTGTTGGTGATTTGGGGTACACTAAAATTGGTCGCACAACGGATGAGAAGTGCCTCGTCGTGGCTAGGAAAACTCTCAGGTATTGCATCATGTTCAGTTCAAGGCAGCAGTCCAAAGCAATGCTTGTAATCCCAAAACAGGCAAAAGTTCACTTAAAGAGTGAACAAAATGGCTTTAAAGTTTGGTGTTTTAAAAACAGCGCAAACAAAAAAATAGAAAGAATGATCTATATTATTATAGTTCTCTATATGAAGGATATAGACTTTATTCTAGCCACACACGCACAATCTTTCAGCCCAGGGTGAAGTCACCTGCTGCGCTTCTCGTCTGGTGTGCGACCCCCATAACAGTCAAAGTTTGGGACATATTTGTGCTGCCATCCCAGATTCTACCTCTGCTCTCTTTGGTCATTACACCAACTTCTTGTGGTATTGAAGATGTTCACATGCATGCAAAGCGCTTTTTGATTTAAATTGTTGGAAAAATATTTGGCTACAAAACTTTAAAGAAGTTTTTAAGATCATATAAGAAACATTCTTAGTAGTGCATCTTGCCTTACCATAGATTACCACTTCCCAAGATGCTTTACACATATTAGATTTATTTTTTATTTTTATTGTGGCTGTTATTAATAAAATTATTAATAAAAAGGAATTATACAGGAATGTTATTGATTAACTTTTTAACTTTTTTTCGGACCCAGGTGACCCAGTGTTACTTTGAGGACCGTTATCTGGACACCAGTGTGTATCTGTGGGAGAATCTTTCCTGTGATCACAGCATCCAGGGACCAGCCATCATTATTGATAAGAATAGGTGTGTGTGATTTCCTGAAAGTATCTAAATATTATATTATACATAGTCATTATGCTTGCCACTTTAAACTTTTGCTAATTTTGGGGGTTTGATCAAACCTGTTAAAGTTCAGTATGTGTGTCATCCTGCAGCATTTGCTCCAGATATGATGAATAATGAATGATTCCTCAGATCATGTGTCTTGTTGAAGCTGCACCCACAGTACTTGACAGAACACCAGACCATTATCTGACAGCAGCACTAATTTCATTTTGTATCCGGCCCAACCCGCGTAAAAAAGCCCACGATCGTTCTGAACCGCACATGCAGATCTCACCCTATGTTGGACGTCTGTTAAAAATGGCACACGGCTGACAGACTGCCTCAGACTTTTCTCTTTTCCGGTCACATGAGGTTCGCAAGAAAAGAACAAGAGCACAATGTGATCATAAAAATGGACTGAATTATGATGTGCATTTGCTGTACAAAGCGTATTTACGTGCAGCTTCAGTGAGAAAATTCAGCAAACATACTCCTTTGCCTCTTCTTTTTGGTTTTAGTTTAAGGTATATAAAGCAGCAAGTTATCAGTGTTATTGTCACGTACTGCTCTGAGACACAAAGTTGAGGATCCACATGCAGTTTGAGTAATCCAGAATCGTAATCAAACACAGACAAAGGGTCAAGCACAGGAAGGCAGTCCAAACAAACAAACAAACAAACAAACAAACAGGCAGGGGTCAGAGGCAAAAAGGGAATCCAAGAAACAGGCAAAAATCCAAGAGACAAAGAAACCAGGGAGAATGCTCAGAAATGCAGTATAAACACTAAACAAGACTTCACAGGGAATGACAGAAAGAACCAGGCTTATATAGGGTGAGCAAACAAGAAGATGAGACACAGGTGAAAACAATAGCCGCGTTTCCACTGTCGGGCCAGGGCCGGGCCGGGCCGTGCTAGTGCGTGCCAGGGCCAGTCGCGTTTCCACTGTCACTTCCGGGGCTGGATCGGGGCTTACTCGGGGCCAACGGCCAGGATTTCTGGCCCGTCGAATACCTTGGGCCAAAGCGGGCCAGCTCGGAGTCGGGCTAGAGGAGTGGTTACCAACAGAGGAGGAGTTTACAGTTGGGAGACGGCAGCGCCGGATGATTCTGTCAGCATTAAAGACTTAAAAATAAAATAATTTAACTCGTGTTCATGTTTGAATGCCTTCTGTTTGTGATGCAACCGTTGCGCACCGATGCGCGCTAACCGTTACCATAGTAAACGCTTGAAGATACGCATAGTAAAATAAAAGCATAGCGAACGCTTGAAGAAATCAGACCAATCTTAAAGGCCATCAGTCATGTTTTTATGTTATAGCCTACGTCTCGTCTCTTTAAACCGGACTATCATAAAATAAAGTAACTTTTTTTTCGGGAGCTTTCCTCTGTTTCTCTGACTGAAAATATCTGTATGGGAGTCGAGAGATTGCTAAAGCTCCTCAGGTCGTGGCATATATTTGTAGAAATAATAATTTTTTTCTAAATGTGATGTAAATATGATAAAGAAACAGACGCGACTGAAAAAGTAAGTGTGTCCTCTTTCTTTTGTGAAATAGACCTAGCAGTAACGGTAATTTATTTCTGAGTGACTAATGTGCAATTTTGACATCAATTAATTCATTATGATCAATGTATCACTTTTTATTGTAAATCTGTGGTAAAACATCGATGCTTGGGATTTAAATTCAAGTAAACAAACAAAAAAAATTCTAGCAAACGGCCGCTTTTATCGTGTTTGTTTTCAACACTGTTTCCAGTGATTTCTGAATAGTTTTCTGATAAAACTTCCATTTGTTGGTGAAATGATGGGTTAGTGTGACGTTGTTCCAGAGAGGCGTGTTACGGGCGTGTTTTAGTGAAGCTCTGTGGAGCTTCTGGCCCGACAGTGGAAACGCAGGCCCGGTGCTATTAGGCCGAGGCTATTAGCCCGGCACGGCCCGTTTAAAGCCCTGGCCCGGCCCTGGCCCGACAGTGGAAACGCGGCTAATGAGTGTTGATGAGTCCAGGCAGAGAAATATGGGAGATGTAGTTTGTGAGGGAATGACAAATGAGGGAATGACGTCTGTTGTGGAGTGCCCTCTGGTGGCTGTCAAGGGCATTACAGCTGGTGATTGTGACAGTTATTTTAGGATTATATATATAATATTATAGTTTTCATTCATATTTTGATTTAGCATTTCTTTTTATATTTACAGTTTTCATTTTTATTTTACTTGATTTTCTTTTAATAGTTTAATGTAGTAATTTTAGTTTTTTTAAATATTGCTATATATTTTTTTTCTGTTTTAGTTTAGATTTAGCTTTTATTTATTTCTAGTTAGTAATTTTAGTGCGTCAACTTAAACTTTTTATTTCATTCTTTTTGTTTAGTTTGTTTTTTGTTTATTTCAGCTTTATTTTAATTAACTGGATTATTATTGCCAAACATTATTGTAAACTTGCACACTAAAGCAAAATGTATAAATAACTTGTGTCTTAAAACAATTCATTTATTAATTAATTAATTAAAAAAAAATTTTTTTATTAAACAAACTAGCATGCCAAAAACTTCTGCACAGTACCGTGTTCTTCACCTTCTTTGGGAATAATTGGGCTGCACTTTATTTTAAGGTGATATTGTTACAGTGTACAGTAATTACACAAATAAGCACTGCGTAACATTAATTAAGTACATGTACTTACTATAGGGTTAAGGTTTGGGATAGGATTTGGTTTAGGTTAGTTACTTGTAATTATGCAAAATAAACAGTTAAACGTAACATGTACTTTCTATAGTAATAACAATGTCACCTTAAAGCTGCAGTCCGTACATTTTTTTTGTGTGTGTGTGTGTTCAAAATTTGCAAAAACTATATAATGAGCAAATACATCATGAATTCATTTTTTACAATTCATTTAACCGTGCTTTTTTCTTATCCTGAATCATTATGGTACACCTATAATAAATGTTATTATCTCTGATGGGGATGAATCTGTTTTACCGGGGTGAAGTGGAACAGCTGGTGAGGTGGTGCGAGGACAATAACCTAATAAGTCCCGTTGACATACTTAATTTGCAATATGTGTTGTTCATGTCTGTGCATTTGATGTCATTGGGTGGTATATGTGAGGAATGTGTTTTAAACTGGTTTGGGTCGTACCACTGCGGAGTAGCCAAGTACCTGCGGGACTCGTCATAGATAGAAACAGAGAGAAGTAGCTCCGGCTACAATGTTCTTCCGCAAGACTCATGCAGTTCTGTTTATTAAGTGATAGAGCGCCAAAAGTTACGGATTGCAGCTTTAAAATAAAGTGTTACCAGTAAATGTTATGATGGCTTTTGCCCCTCTTCAAGCTTTCAATAAAAATACCTTAAAAGTAGAGGGTTTAACTCTTCTCTAAACTGCCGATGTCCTTTCAAAGGGAAGCTGTCACTATCTGTGTCTGTCTCCAGCTCTTCCATCGTAATCTGTGAATTTGCCAATTGAGGGTTGATCTAAGGCATTTAGAAATATTCTCATTGTTTCTGTAACCATATATTTTTTATTCATTTTTTTTATATATATATATAATGATAATATTTCTTCTTTTGCCAGCACAATTCTCGTGGAGCCGGCGTGTGTGGCTCATCTGACAGAGGATGGTGACGTGTGTATTGATGTCGGTATGGGAACGCAGTGTGTCGTAGGAACTGAACTCAACACCATCCAGTTGTCCATCTTCTCCCATCGCTTCATGAGCATCGCAGGTTTGATGGGACAGAAAAAAGTTTGGAATGAATGAAGAGTGTGTAAATGTGAAATCTGATCAGTGTATAGTGGGCTGTCTATGTTATTATCTGTAAGTGCACTGATGCTTTCTGGTTCCTCAAACACAGAGCAGATGGGTCGTGTCCTGCAGAGAACCTCCATATCCACCAATATAAAGGAGCGTCTGGATTTTTCCTGTGCTGTGTTTGGTCCAGATGGAGGTTTGGTGTCTAATGCTCCTCACATCCCTGTTCATCTAGGGGCCATGCAGGAGACTGTACAGTTCCAGGTACACAAACACACAAATATACAACAAATTACAATTGTTGAATACTTGATTGTTGTAGCCAGTGTTGGGTTAAAGGTGAACTAAGTAACTTTTTTACCTTAACTGAACAGCTTCGGAGTCATTGGAATGGTTATAATACTTATTTCGGGTTGAATGGTGGTCGTTTCGCACCCCCCTGGTGCCCGTGAGCGGAAAATACGCACTTGCAACTTTGGGGCGGCGGGCCGCTGGCCGCCGCGTCAGGAAGTATCGCGTGATATCAGGTCTCGCGATGTAAACAATTGCTTTACGGCCAAAAGAAATCTGCTAAAATGCTGTCATTATTGCGCTCCCTCACGCTGTCCGAACCCGAAGGAAGAAGACGTTTTAAAGAATATCCCATCTGCTTTGATGTCGTTGATCTACTAGCCTCTGGTGTCTGAGAATCGCCAACGAGTTTTTACAACAGTGTTGTCAAATATCTATACCGAAGCTGTGGGGGGAGCTCTAGAGAGAAACCTGCGAGCAAAAAGCGAGAATACAGCGAAGAAATCCCGAAACTACTGAGCCCCGCTTTAAGTTACTTTTTTTTAAAGTATTAAAATATATATTTGGCTAATGTAAAGGCCCTTTCACATCAAAAGTGAAATGAATAAACCTCAGGCTGAAGGAAATACAAATTCAACAAACCTTTCAGTTGTGCTGCCATTCTGGATTGCAGAAGAATAGGACACAACACTCTTCAGCAATAAAAACCAAAAAGAAACTCATCTAAGAAAATGATCTAAAGTAGTTTTTGCTTATTAGTATGGTTCAATTGGAACATCGAATGTCATCAGCAAAGACATTGATTAATAAAGTGAGATGAAATACATAAAGTATATTTATGTAGTTTACATTTTAATTATCGCAGGTTTGCATTTCACTTTTTTATTCATTTTTATTCATTTTCATTCATTCAGGAATACTGAATATGTTTTTGTGCAAGAGAGATGAATAAATGCATGCTCACATTTAGTCTAGAACTACAATAACTCATCATATTACTCATATACATATGTGACCCTGGACCACAAAACCAGTCACATGGGTCACATGGGTCAGTTTGTTGAAATTGAGATTTATACATCATCTGAAAGCTGAATAAATATTTTTTTGATGTATGGTTTGTTAGAATAGGACAATATTTGGCATAGATACAACTATTGAAAATCTGGAATCTGAGGGTGCAAAAAAATCGGAAATATTTACGGTAGGAAATTTACAAAATATCTTCATGGAACATGATCTTTACTTAATATCCTAATTATTTTTGGCACAAAGGAAAAAATCGATCATTTTGGCCCATACAATGCATTATTGTCTATTGCCACAAATATACCTGTGCGCCTCATGACTGGTTTTGTGATCCAGGGTCACATATTTACAATGCATCATCTCACTCCCAACTTCTCTCAACATGGGGACCGAAGAGGTCTCAGTCAATAAATAGGAAAACAAAGTAACTTGCATTACTTATTTGAAAAAGTAACTAAGATATTTTATTGTAAATTTAAAATGTGTTACATTATTAGTTACATTACAGTAATCTGATTATGTAACTTTCTTTACTTTTAATGCATTACCCCCAACACTAGTTGTCACTCATTACGCCAACTTTTGCCCTGCTTTCTGCCTTCTCATTCATTGTGCATGAAAATGTCACAAAATATCTGAAGTAGGACGTTCCAGTCACGGCTGCTAAGCAACAGCTCTTCTTGGACAATGAAGAGACTGTTTTATTGATAAAACATTATGAAAGATTGTATCAACAGTTTTTTTAGGACACCAGATAATGCTTGTTTTGACGTCACTACCGAAGAAATATCAGATCATTTCAAAGTCTTTTATCAATGTGATTTCTTGCATTGTCTGTTTATTGTTTGCTTTTAAACCTTTCAAACTAATCTGTATAATAAACAGGGTTACACTTTATTTGGTAACACTTTATTTTACAGTGTCCTTGTTACATATGTTTGTATGTACTTACCATAGTAATAACAGTAAATCATGCAGAATTACATGCAACTAACCCTCAACCAAATCCTAATCCTACCCTAACCCTATAGTAAGTACATGTTAAGTACTATTACTCTGTACTTAAATATATAATTACACTGTAACAATGACACCCTAAAATAGAGTGTAAACCTTTATTTTAATCTGTCAGTGTTACAGTGTAATTATGCATTTAAGTACTGTGCAATAATAATTAACTACATCTACTTACTATAGGGTTAGGGTTAGGTCTGGGGTTTGGTTTATGGTAAGTTGCATGTAATTATGCATAATTTATAGTTGTTACTACAGTAACTGCATGTAACGTGTAACAAAGATACTGTAAAATAGTGTTACCATAAACGGATGTTTGATAGTTATCGTCATATTAATGTGTATGCAACCCGCTCAATGGCACACTCAAAGTCACACACACACTACTGAACACATACTGAGAAAACATACTGGAAAGAACACAAAATCTCTCTCTCTCTCTCTCTCTCTCTCTCTCTCACACACACACACACACACACACACAATTTGTCAGACTGAGCTGTTCCTATTAGAGATGCTTAATCTGAGCTGAAAACCTAAAAACATTTTTTTGAGTTTTGAGAAAAACCCTTTTAAATGCAAAACCATGGTATAAGCGGAATAATTCACCCTTTGAACTATTAAAAATGAATGCACACGTGAGGTGCTTCTCTGCTTTGCATTACCAATAATTGTCAATGATTGTTACATACACACAGCCTGTCATATTGTGGCATGATGTAGATTGACTCAAGGAAACCCAGAGATGCCTGATAGCACACTTACATCTGCTCACTCTTAGCAGATGATCAGTTTTTGTGATGTTGTGAATTTGAATGTATCAGAATCTGCTTTTTCTCAGATGTTTGTGCACTATAATCCGAATGATGCAGATGTGCATGCTTGGTGTTGTATTTTGAATAACCTAACATACTAAAGCGTTGTAATAACTAAGTTTGATTTATGTTAGATAAAGGCGTCAGGAGGCAGCATGCTGGAGGGAGATGTGATTCTCAGTAACCATCCGTGTGCGGGCGGCAGTCATCTACCAGACCTCACCGTTATCACTCCTGTAGGTTGCTCATGATGAACTTTATGCAGTTTCATTTTGATATGCTAAGGCTGTCACCAACATGTTTGACTCGTTTTCACACCAAAATTTAAAATGAAGCCCTGTTTTTCATTACTGTAATATTCTGGATGCTTTACTTTTGACATCATTACTGCAATACAGTCATTCAAGGTAACAAACACAATTCCAAATGGTATATTTGGGATAAATAACATTTTATTTTAATCTTATGTTCACCAAGGCTGTATTTATTTGATTAAAAATACAGTAAAAACAGTAATATTATGAAATATTTAAAATATTACAATTTAAAATAACTGTTTTAACTGTCAATAACTGTTTTTCTGTAATATATTTTATGTCATTTATTCCTGTAATGGCAAAGCTGTTATATTTTTTTTAAAGCCTATTTAATGTTTAAATTGATAGATTTCAATTATAGTGTAATGTTGAATGGCCATAATTAATGACTAAAATTTAGGAAAAAATCTATTTAATAGAGACATCAGTATTAGTATTGGTATCAATGATAATGGCCTTTATAACCCTTAGTAAAAAGATGCCATGAAACAAATATTTAAAATATACTGTATTTATGTTGTTTCTGCATCATTTTGGAGTTTCAGTGTGAAAGTATTACAAAAATATATTAAAATCTTTAATGATAGGTGCGATTAATTAAAGAAAAATGTGCAATTAATTTTGTTTAATCGATTAACAGCACTAATATATATATACATACAAATGTAATAATAATCCTTAATTTTCCTTTAGTTAGACATTAATTTGCAGCATAACTTGATGCGATTGGCTCTGTCTTCTGCAGGTGTTTCGTGATGGCATGAGTGCACCGGTGTTCTTTGTAGCCAGTAGAGGGCATCATGCTGATATAGGGGGCATCACTCCAGGCTCCATGCCCCCCCACTCCACCTCTCTACAGCAGGAGGGCGCTGTCTTCACTTCCTTTAAACTGGTCACGGGTGGAGTCTTTCAGGAGAAAGGTTAGAAAAACAATGTAACAGATAGTAGGCTACTGAATTATTATCACCATAATATTGTTATACACGGGTATTTCCATGGTCAATCTATATAAGATTGGTGGTGTTTATTTTCATTTTTGTCATTACTCATTGTCATCTTTATGTTCTATAAGCTGTGACAGAAGCCCTCATGGCACCTGCTCAATACCCAGGATGTTCTGGGACACGCAATCTCCGTGACAACCTGTCGGACCTTCGAGCTCAGGTAGCAGCCAATCAGAGGGGCTGTCAGCTTGTGGGGGAGATAATCACCAGCTACGGCCTGGAGGTCGTCCAGGCGTACATGGGGTACATTCAGGTCTGGACATTGGTGTGATGTATTAAATATGGGTGGTGAAAATCTCAGCTTGATGTTTATGTCAGGGATTGCCATATGTCTATCATTGAAACGCCCTGTGTATATCTAGAGTAACGCAGAGCTTGCAGTTCGTGACATGCTGAAAGATTTCGCCCGTCGGCGGCGACAGGAAACGGGCTCCCTCGAGGTTGAAGCAGAAGATCAAATGGACGATGGGACACCAATCAGATTGAAGGTCCAGATCAATGAACAACAGGTAAGAAATAATTTTAACTTTTTACATTTTCAAATTAAAGTCAGTGTCTATATTAGAACTGAAACCTTTTTTTGTTGTTACTTGCATTTTGATCCTTTCACCCTTCTAGGTTTCATACTGTACTTAATATTGAGATATTTGGATGCTTGAGCAACATGTATAAATCTATTTACATTATGTAACAAAATATCAAAACAAGTGGCATTTATTTTAAATACTTTGCAATCAAAACATTTCACAAATTGAAGTTTATTAGGTTTAAAATATGAAGCAATAGAACATACATTCTTGAGGAAGAATACCAATTAATATTTTACTTGTTAAATTACACATACAGCATGACATTTGTTCATGTGTTCAATCTTCAAGCACAAGGATTTGTTGCATTTTCGGATTGATGTGTGCATATGTGGTTCTGTTACATGTAGGTCTGCAACTAACAAGTATTTTGATAAACGATAAATATGTTAATTATTTATTCGATTCATTGGTTAATCAGATAAACAAAGAAAGATGATTAATTAATAATAAAAATGATAATAATAAAAAATCTTATTTTAATCTGTAATTTACTAAATTGTTATTCTACTTCCTGCCCAATGTTGTCCTCCAAACAATGTACAATTTGAAAACAATGAAAGCAAATGTACTGAATGTATTAATGTAAGCCATGTACGATTAAACGTGCAAAGTTGAAGTTACAATCAATTCATTTTTAAATGATGAATTCTAATAAAGAAAAAGTAAAGCACAGACTTAATGTTAAATGGTACAAAGTTGAAGGAAAATTCATTCACTCATCTGAATATATTACATTTAAACTCAGTTACAATAGTCCATTTTCTGTTACTGCTCTCATAAAAAATACAATTAGTGTATTTTAGGCAGAATTATTGCACGTACAGAATTCTTTTGTACGCCATCTGATCGACCTTTATGTGCACTGGAGCTCATTCTCTGAAGTCTGTGAAGACTCGCATACTGTCAGGACGAGCCTTTATGCAAAATGGAAATATTCAGTTTGAGGTTCTATCTAGAACCTTTTCTTCTGAGAGTTTAGGCGGAGAATTAATGGCAGGCATGACAGCAGACAGTAAACATTTGATGTGCTTTTCAAGGTGTGGAACATTTCTAGGAAGACTATTCCACAGCGTGTAAGAACATGCTCGTCCTCATTTAATGGTAAAGAATGTAAAACTGTACAAACAGTACAAACTGTTGCACTTGCAGTTTCCTGCAGACCATTTTTCAAGGTGCAGTACTGTAGTGATGATCAATACCTCTGTCCATCTTTGTGTCTGTCTGCAGGGCAGCGCAGTGTTTGATTTCACCGGCACTGGGACAGAAGTGTGGGGCAACTGTAATGCTCCTCGTGCCATCACCCTCTCGGCCCTCATATACTGTCTGAGATGCATGGTGGGCCAGGACATCCCCCTCAACCAGGTGACACACTTTGGTGGATTGTGCTCAATAAAATGTTGTTGAAAGAAGTGTCTTATGCTCTCTAAAGCTACATTAGTGGAGTACAACAGGGGGAAAAAAAACAGTTAATTATGTGAAATATTATTACAGTTGAAAATAACCTTTTCTATTTAAATATATGTTAGGTAACACTTTATTTTACAGTATCCCTACCAGAGTTCTCAACGGGCCTGAAAATGACAACCCGACCCGACCCGGCCCGTGGCTTTTAAAGCCCGGACCCGATGTAACCCGACACATAAACATGAATTATCTGCCCGAACCCGGCCCGCGGCCCGACGCCGCGTCGGATTTTTTTTTTTCTCTCATACACGTATTATCATGACCAGCAGACGGGAATTCAAATCAACCTTTAATGTTCACGCCTTTTAACAATAGGCTACAAACAACTGAAACAATAAACTTTAAATATATAAATAGGCTGTAGTAGCGACGGTGAATTCACCTGCGGCAAGTTTACTTCTCACCAACTCCATCTTCTTCTCCAGGCTATAAAGGCGCGCAGCCGCGCACGCAGCGGCGTCAGGTCTGCCTCCGCCCCTCTCCATGATGCACGTTACGCAGCAGCCAGACTTTCTTTACGGTGAAAAGCAGCGATGATTAATAAATGTTTTTTTTTTTTTTTTTTTTTTTTTTTTTACTGAGCGGAAAAGATTAAGCCCGAGGTCCGACCCGACCCGAGTCATTTGATTATATTTTCGACCCGAACCCGGCCCGAACCCGCGGGTCCCGTCGGGTTTGTCGGGCCGACCCGACCCGTTGAGAACTCTAATCCCTACACATCTTACATGTACTTATGCATAATTTACTGTTATTATTACTATAATAATTACAAACAACTAACCCTAAACCAAACCCTAAACCTGGTTATGTAGTAACTATATTATAATGATAATAAGCCATTTAATAGGCTGTTTTTGTTTACATTTTCATTTCCATCCATGAACTTACAGGACAAGCATATAGGCTAGATTATTCACTCATTTATTTATGAAGAGAAAGTTGAACAGAGATCGTGGGTCACTTTCAGGTTTCATGAATGTTTGTCCAATAAATCACAATAAGCTTTGTGCTTTGTTACTTTTACTTTTAAGTCTCAGCTTTCAAATTCTGTCCATTTTATCACAAAATTCAAACAATAAATGCCGTGTTGGTGCCCTTTAATGTAACGCAAGAGATCACTGCAGTGCCTCAGTTCAAGTGAAGTGGAGCGTGAGTGAACCCGATCATCCCGACCACTATGTTACAGAATGAAATAAACATAAATGGACATCAGATGAAAGATACAGTCCAACTTACCAAAATCCTTACCAAGTGGTCAGGGTTGAGAATTACGTTTACAACTTGCAATAGATCACCCTCAGTGTAATCTGGCAAAATGACGGACGACGTTCAGATTTTTCCATCACTGCTAAAAAAAAACACATCAATGACGGAATATTTTCGGTTAACGCAGTCTTTGTTTACAACCAGTAAAGAATTTTCAACATCATTACTCAGGCCTTAAGTGTCACATGTTCCTTCAGAAATCATTCTAATATGCTGATTTGCTGCTCAGGAAACATTTATTATTATTATTATCAATGTTGAAAACAGACTGACCGACAGCGGTGGTTTGTGCGTGTTATGTGTGTGCAAATATTTGGTCTCATTAGCCACTTGCACACATTAAACTCAATAAATGACTGTAAAATTTCTGGTAAATACATCATATCTGCTGTTCACACAAGAAACAGAGACATAGAGCATCCTGTCTTTTATTGTTAAAATTCACCTAAAAATGTAAATTCTTTCATTAGTTACTCACGCTTGTCTCATTCCAAACACATAAGACTTTCATCTTCAGAACACAGATTATTTTTTGCCCATCCATTGAAAGTCTTATGTAATCAACACTTTCAAGTTTCAAAATGAAGACATTGTGAAAGAAATCCATATGAAACAAGTAGTTTAATCCAAGCCTTTTGAAGAGACACAATCGCTTTATATGATGAACAGATTGATCTTTTATTCAAATATAAACATTGATCAAAGCACATATATAGAGCACATCAAATATGGTAAACGGAAGCTCAAGCATGCATGATTGGTGTGCAAGAACAATGACATCAGTTGCTATACCTCACTGTCATGGGTCTGCTCCCCTTTTTGTTTACATTGATTTGTTGTACAAATATTTATACACATAGTTGCGTGGGTAGTTTACCTGTCACTTAAATGCACTCATGCATTTAGATGCATTTTAACCTAATATCATCATAGACAATTCGGCATTTATGGTTTCAATGAGTTTAAAATGACACTTATCTTCGCACATTCAGAATATGTGTGTTAGGTTACTCTAGTTTATGTGTGTCCTTGTTACAGTGTTACACAAATAAGTACTGAGTAATATTAGTTAACAACATGTACTTACTATAGGGTTTAGGGTTGTAATTATGCATAATTTACTGTTATTACTGTGTAGTGTAGTACAAAAAATAATGTTAAATTTAACATTTAATTTAATATTCAACAATAATATTGATCTGCCTGCATTGACACCATTATACAAGAACTGAACTGAGCTAGACAATGACATCACGGTTTACTCCAGAGCGGCTATATAAATATATATAAAATGAATAACTTTTTTAAAACAAAAATGAAACATCACTGTACTTACTTAAGCTGGACTGTGACGCTATTTTCTTCTGGAAACAAACTTTTTTGCATTATGTTCCTGTTATCTCTGTAAAGCTGCTTTGAAACAATCTGTATTGTAAAAAGTGCTATATAAATAAATGTGACTTGACTTGTAACATGTAACAAGAACATCATAAAATAAAGTGTTTTTGCACTTTTTACAAATATGATTTCTAATTTAATAAATCTTTTTGAATATTATTATTTGCCATTTTGTGTCATGATTTGTTTTGTGTTCCAGGGCTGTCTGACCCCTGTTAAAGTCCTCATCCCCCCCGGCTCGATCCTGCAGCCGTCTGAGAATGCTGCAGTAGTGGGCGGTAATGTGCTGACCTCACAGAGAGTGGTGGACGTCATCTTCAGAGCCTTCCAAGTGTGTGCGGCCTCACAGGTGTGTGTTTTATCAAACAGAATGATCTGTATCTACAGCAGCTTCTGAACTCCAGACCTGGATTTCAGACCGTACGCTTTTGGCTGTTTGAGTCAAGTCCAATTATTTGTATAGCGCTTTTCACAATACACATTGTCTTAAAGTATCTTTACAGAAAATCATCATTTTAATGTTTAGAATATATTAATATATTCATGCCTTATATTTGCATTTAGCAGATTAGAGCTGGGCAATAATATAGTTTACATTTTGCAACAATACAAGCAATCAGGCAGTTATATAGATATACCCCTAACCCCAGCCCTAAACATACCCTTCACTGGGTGTAAGCAGATCGTATGAAAATGAATGGAAATGATACAAATACCAATTAACTCGCCAAAATATAAAATAGTGACAAATTTGTTGATGATATAGTTGGGGACATTTTGGGACGATATAAACAATCATGCAGCTGATATTTGCTGTATTGTATGTATTGCTTTACATGAGAATACTGTATCTTTGCAGGTGAAGTAAGACATATAACCAACTTTTAATATATCGCTGGACAATATAGTTAACATTTTTTAAAGGTTTTACAATCAAGTAGTACATAACGCTTAACATGAGTGTACTGTATATATTCAGGTAAGGTTGGATATATTTGTAGTAATCGTATAATTTGCTATTAATTATATATTCATTAAATAATGTTTTTATTCATTAATTTTGAAACATGTAAGGTTTTGTTCAATTTTAAAACGATTTGGTGTGGCGACAAGCCTAATTACTATTTGGTTATATGCATAGAAGTGATGAGGCACACATAAAACGTTGTACATAGTACATAATATCTTTATTTAGTGTAAGCAAAAGGCATCTGTGGCAAGGAATGAAAAGCTCCATTTGAGTCAATTTAGATGCCATTTATGATCCCACTTTGTGCTTTCTCTCATATTCTCTTTTAAGGGTTGCATGAACAACGTGTCGTTCGGCTGTGAGAAAAGCGGTTACTATGAGACGGTTGCCGGTGGTGCGGGGGCGGGGCCAAGCTGGAATGGGCGTGGGGGCGTTCACACTCACATGACCAACACTCGCATCACTGACCCTGAGATCCTGGAGAGCAGGTCTGAGTGTTTAACAGCATTATAGAAACATTACATTCATTCACAACGTGAAAGAGATATTTGAAGCTGAGTTGATGTCGCCGTCTCAGGTATCCAGTGATTCTTGAGCAGTTTTCTCTCCGGACCGGTTCTGGAGGGAAAGGTCTGTACCATGGCGGTGATGGTGTGATCCGGAAACTTCGATTTCGTAGTCCAGTGGTTCTGTCAGTATTGACGGAGAGGCGCTCTACACGACCCTACGGCCTACATGGTAGCTTCATCTGCATTTATGTATATATATATATTTATATATATATTAATGCTGTCAATCGATTAAAAAAATTACTAATTAACGGCTCATAGTTCTGTAATTAATCGCAATTAATCACACCTAACATTAAAGGTTTTAGTATATTTTTGTATTTTAATAATTTCAAATTTAAACTCCAAAGTAATGTAATGTAGAAACAACATAAAGACAGTAGCCTTTATTATATTTGTTTAATGACATCTTTTTATGAAGGAATGCATCACGGATACCAATATTGATTTCTCTGTGTAATAGATTGTTCCTCAATTTTAGCCATTAATAATATAATTGAGCTAATAATACATTTATTAAGCTTTAAAATATACAACAACTTTTAAATTAAGTTAGATTAAAACAATCACATTTCACATAACCCTTTATAATAAATGCCCTTCAATAAATCAGGGCTACATTTTTTGACCAGATCAGATTTTGACTTGCCCTGTCAAAATGCACAAAAAGTTATTGTTTTTGTAATTTTTGACCCATGTAACCTTGTAAACAGTGCTTTAAGATTTTCAGGTAGGTCTAACAGGTAGGATATGTACAGAATAGTTATTAAACTATTAAAGTATCACAGTCTTCACTGCATAAATTATAAGTTAAATACAGATTAATCCTTATTAAAGCTACAAAAGTTATTCAGTCAAGAGCAGTGAGTGATTTTCTTTTCTTTTGTTCTTTGATTATCTTTAAAGGAGTAGTTCACTTTAAAATGAAAATTACCCCATGATTTACTCACCCTCAAGCCATCCTATGCGTATATGACTTTCTTCTGTCAGATGAATACAATCGGAGTTATATTAATAAATGTCCTGGTTCTTCCGAGCTTGATAATGGCAGTGGATTGCAACCAACAGATTGAAGCTCAAAAAAGTGCATCCATCCATCATAAACGAACTCCAAACGGCTCCGGGGGTTAATAGAGGCCTTCTGAAGCAATACGATGAGTTTGTGTAAGGAAAATATTCATATTTAAAACTTTATAAAGTAAAACAACTAGCTAAAGAGCCAGGACATTTATTAATATTACTCTGATTGTGTTAGTCTGAAAGAAGAAAGTCATATACACCTAGGATGGCTTGAGGGTGAGTAAATCATGGGGTAATTTTCATTTTAAAGTGAACTACTCCTTTAATGACAGACAGCAGCAGGTTTATTAGGCTGCTGTCACTTTAAGAGCTGCCACTTGTGACATGGATCTGACACGCATCCCATTTTCTCACAAATCTTTACATTAATTTAAGAATTAATTTAACTCATTTAAGACTGTGCTTGAGAGGATACTCGACAAAATGGGCATTTTGGCATAATTTTGTTATATAGTTTTTGTCTGTTCAGGCGCTGTCTGAAGCGGCTTTCCGTGCGCACGAGTGTGTGTGTGTGTGTCACCGACAGGAAATTCACAGACAGCACGCCAGTACAGCACGGAGTTCTCTTTTGTGTCTTATGTGAATGGTTTAAAAGCATTTGCATGAATAAGAGCGGGATCATAAAATGTAACGCTAGCCAAAGGATGATGGGGAAAAAACGGATGCTGCATTAATTGCGTTAAATATTTTTAACGCATTAAACTGAAAAAATGAATCGCATGTGTTAACACTTTAATTTTGACAACAATAATATATATGCTTTCATCTATGTGCTTACTGCTACATACACATAATTTTGTCTTGTCTAGGAGGTAAAAATGGAGCACCGGGGCTGAATTTGTTACATAGAACGGACGGCAGAGTCTTAAATTTAGGGGCCAAGAATACCATCAGCCTGGATCCTGGGGTAAGACAAACTGTGTGTGTTTTTGTATACTTCTAAATACCTCCAAATCAATAATGTGATGATCTGAGAGAGGACCCAGAAGCAGAAGAATGCTTAACTTCAATTTATTGAAACAATAATAACGATACAGCACCAGTAACAGTCCAAATGGTCTGGAGAGGAACAGGGAACCACAACAACCTGGCATGTGATCAAAACAAAAGTGAGAAACTGAATCCTGTTAGAGAATGGCACAAACAGTGGTCACTTCATGCCATTTGATGGCTGACTTCTAAAGAATTTCCCAGGCATCTTTGCCATTCAGAACTGAAGTGAGAATGCCATTTGAATTCCAATTCAGTTCCTGAATAGCAAACAGGATGCAGAATTGCCATTTGAAAAATTGAAATGCATCCTGTTTGTTATCTCAATTTTGAATGCAAGGAAGTTCAATTAAAATAAATTAATATTCTGTCATTTGAATGTTAATTTAACAAAGCCTTAAAATGTTTGATAGATAGATAGATAGATAGATAGATAGATAGATAGATAGATAGATAGATAGATAGATAGATAGATAGATAGATAGATAGATAGATAGATAGATAGATAGATAGATAGATAGATAGATAGATAAATGTACTTGCGTAACCTGTGGCATTCCTGACAGGACATGTTCAGTCTGTTCACCCCTGGAGGAGGTGGATATGGAGGTGTGGATGAACAGGATGAAGACCAAACCATTCCCTCTAAACGTCGTTGCCTGCATAAGCCACAGGACACAGTTTAAGAAGACCTCATCAATTCATGCATTTTAGTGAACAAAGCATTGGAACATAGAAAACAATTTTTTAAGATAGCTGAAATAAAGTCTAATGCAACCTCTTCTAAAGTGTATTTTTTTCTGTTCTGCTACAAAGATTGCTTATACTTAATGTACAGTAGGCTATATAAAGTGATGAGAAAATCAATAATCAGTTTATTTCAATAACAGTTTATGCTATTAGCATGCACTGGATAAGAATCATCGATAATGAAATATACAGTAAGCTTATGAGTGACATGTTGTACTGGCAAGAGGTGTTAACCTTATGGTCTGAGACGCTGAGATAGACTTCAGCATGAAGCGTTATGAAACGCATCAATCTGAAAGGATTTTAGGCTTCTTCTTTCTTTCTTTCTTTCTTTCTTTTTTTTTTTTTTTACAACATTTTCTTATTTGATTTCTTGATTAAATTAACTGTTGCCTTATTCATGTGCGTATGCCATTTCCAGCACAAACATCGGAGTGTATTCAAAATAAACTGCTATATGCGCTAACTGCAAGCATTTTAGCAATAGCCATACATCTAGCCTATTCGTGCATAAATAAATAGATAGGTGGACAAATTATAGGCTAATTAAGAAGACTAACAAGCTTTATAAGGTTAGCCTTACAACTAATGCATAATGATACAATGTAAAAGTTGGGGAAATGCAAAAGGAAAACCAAAATGTAAATTTCTAAATCTTAAATGATCAAGCTTATTTATAAAAAAAAGGCTAGTCTAGATCAAAAAGCGACTTACTTTCCATTAAGCTGTAAATGCATATTCTGAAACACTTTTCTCAATGCCTTCTATTATAGCCTATACGTTACTTTCTAATATGTTAATGACGCGATGTGGTCAAACGCAGTGATTGGTCATGTTAGGTTTTAAATTGTAGGCTACATCTTGTAATTGTCTGTTTGTGTTTGCCTGATGAAGTCATGGGACCGAAAGGTTGCGTTTAAAAATGTATGTTTATTGAACATTGATGGAGCAACACATTTTGTGTAAAAATAAATCATAAAAGGGGTTCGTTTTGTTTAAAAATCTTATAAACGGGGCATGGATCACGGGGTAAAAGGCTCACCAGCATGCAAAAAAGGCACACAGTCTTGATACAATAACTTGAACTAAAATAATATGGTTTTAATAATGTCTAAGTTAATACTTGTTCAAAACAATCACTTTAGCAAAGTTTGTACTATTTTCTGTTTATTTTGGTAAATAAAAGAATTCATTTTTGTTCAATAAATATTGGCTACTGTCATTAAAATATAGGCTATGTTAACATAACAATGTATTTTAAAAATACAGAAACAATCATTTTAAAAAGTAAAGATTATGAAAGCATTGAAGGAGATCCCATAATAATTTAATATAGGCTATATGTAGTAACAATAAATTATGCTTTATTATATGATATGATTAATATCATATTTTTGAATATGATGATTTAATTATAAATATGATGTGATTATCTGGTGGACACCCAACTTGATATATTTATTTACCATCTGAATCTAACCATGTCATGTCAACAAATGGAAAAGTCAGACAGCTATTTATGATCATGTTTATTATTGCGCCTTTTGCCACAACAGTAAATGCGCTTTTTACCCCAAATATACGGCTTGGCTATGGCTCATGACAAATAGGCAATAGCCTATGTCCAATTTAGTTGTTTTACTTCTAAACCTCTTTACACTCTAAATTCAGTGGAAATGTTCCGTACTGATTTTTCATACGGTTTACCATTTCGAATTAGTGTGTTGTGTTTTAGTTACTTTTTCAAAATTATTATTTTTTTTATTTTTTATTTTTTAAGCTGCTCATGCTTTAATGCTAAGCCTAACTACCAATCTTTGTATGGCCTCTATGTGGCCATTTGGCGGTAATAGCCTACTTTTTGTTTGTTATATTGTAGGTATATTTATAGGCTACTTGATTGTTTTCTGTATTGTGTGTTTTATTGAAAACGAAATGTTTCAATCTCAAACCCTTTGAGAACGCGAAATATCCTATAAGCGGTTTGGATAATGGATGGATCATGGACGGATCTTTTCAGTTTAAGCGACATTTACAGTTCTTATTACATTTTTTTCCTTGTAATATCACTTGTCTGGATATTCAATAGCCTATATGCATTAGAAAATAATAAGCAGATTGAGATACGCTCTACGCATTGTTATTTCGGGGAGAAGACGGATTTTGGTGCATTTTATTATATATTTGATTAATTATTCATTAAAACATGTTTTATAAAAGCATCAGTATTTCAAATGTGCTTACGAAGGTTCTTTGTCTAACACGAGATTTATGCTACTAGGTTTATTTTGAGAAAATCAAAAAATGTATAAGGGCGTTATTTTTCGAGAATATCATTTCTGCCACACATTTCTTCTGTAATTTTGTATTTTTCATTTATTTTGGTAATACCAGTATAGGCTACTCACAGCAGCTATGGAAATACATGGGCTGTTTATGGATAACATCATGAAGGATTTTTAAAAAGACATTTATTTGATCCTGACCCTTAAAAAGTGAATGTAGCATTTCAATATGCATTAAATAAATAAATAAAATAATCCTAAAGTTCTATTTTCATAATTGTACATTTTCAAGCAATAGTACCACCGATTCTATTTCTATCATGTTCAAAGCAAGCAATAATTAGTAATTTTACGATTTGGTCAATTGGTTGTGATTTAAATTTGATTTGTTCAATCTTATTTTGTTCTCAGGTCCAGTTAGTTTTCTTAGAGTGCCCATTTTGTCTCCACAATGAAAACAATGTGGATAGTGGATGAAGTTTCTGAATTAAAGGATGTGTGCTGAGCAAAACAAATTTATTAAATGAGGTTCAGTGTTGATTGAGCCTTTTTATTTACTGTGGTTTTCAATATAATTGTTATAGATTCTTGTTGTTCCACTGCATTTTTCTTTGTGAAATACAGAATATTGTTTTAAAAACACCAAGAAAATAAGTCAAATCAGGTTGCATTTGATTTATTAATCTCTTCATTTTTAAAATTCCTGTCAATTTCATCACTGGGTTCAAGTAAAATAGCGATTTGCAGGGCTTCTCAAACCACAAAGTTATGATGTTACTGTCTGACAGTAACACATGAACTCAAGAACCGAACATTTGACTGACTAAATACAAAAGCAAAACAACAACAAACATGTATTTGCTGTGAGAATGTCTCTCATGCTTTGTAATTGACATTTCAAAATAATAAATTTTGTATATATATATATATACACACCCCCTTTGGCCCACTTTCGCTTGCAAACTGAAACCATCTGTGTATACACACTTTTAAGATGAAATCTATAAAGCTATATACGGGAGGCTTCTGGACACGTTTCCATGGGATTCCACCTAAAATGGACAAACTTTAAGCACAATATACAGTCTGACTGCTACCATGAGTCATGACACAATAATAATACAATAAAGAAAGACTCTACAAACTCTTCAGTGGAGCCAATTAATCAGCCACAAACGCTCATACTAAGGTCCTTTATAAAGAAATGGACCTGTAAGAGAGTGGAAGTGTTGGGGGTGTGAATGAGTGATTTGAGGGAGGACAGGACAGAAAAAAACAGCAGGAGGTGGTGAGGTGACATGCACCAGACGGAGGGACACAACCACAGACCACCATTTCAATGACCCTTACATTCAATTACTCATCAAATTGCTCAATATGAGCTTCTGGGCAGTTTTATGCAGACATGCATGATCAAAAGGTGACAAACATTCATTTGATGACCAGATTATTAAAAATAATCATAGTTACAGCACCTATACTCCACAGGGACACAGAGTTGTGATAAGGCTAAGAGAGACAGTGGACTGATAAAAAAATGGCTCTAATTACAGTTTTTCAAAGTGAATGCATGCCAGAAAAAAACGCGCAAGACTGGATCTTATCAGATCTGTCAGGCCTCCACAGTTCTTATCAGAGCCTGAGACTGGACTTTTACCAAGTCGAGTGGGGGTGAAATGAAAGTTTTAAACACACAAATTAGGGGAAGAGAATCAGGTCAGAAAAGCCATACAAAAGTCAAGTTTTAAAACAAAAAAAAAAAATGCATGTTTACTCTGCAACATATAAAAAGTGACACATTCATGGCAGAAAAGCCAGTCTTTATGTAAACATTGCAGGTTCCTTACAGATTCAAAAGTACACATTCACACACAAACACATCCCTAATCCCTACAAATGTCCAGCACAATATTTCTGGTCGATTCATAGGAAGTTAAAGCAGCCACACACAATATTTCAGGCTTATAAACAGACAACATTCAATTGATCATGTGAAGTATTGCATTGCATGATCCCCAAACACTACAAGGGTCCATTCAAGGAAACAAGAGCAGCGAAATGTAGATGTAGAAATGTAAATCTCTTCACTGTCATTAAAAGTCTGAGGTAGTAATTGTGTCAAAGAAAGTCACATGAGTGGACGAACAGTGTCAACATTGGTCGGGTAGAATCTTTGGTCAATATTGGCCCGTCTTAACTCCAGTAACAGTTCAGTAATACAGAGGGATTTTCTCAAAGAATTCCCTGAGACAATTCACAGGTTGAGTATTTTGTGTTGAGCAGCATTAAGGCTTGCAAATCTGTGCGTGCATGTAAACCTGGCCAGTGCCAAAGATGGGAAGTTTTTCCAGGACTATGAGATAGACAGTTTAAAGAGAATATTTGCAAAGGGAAGGTCCGTTCTGAAGGGCATACTGGTTTGGAGTTGGGTGAGAAGTCTGATTGTTGGAGCCAAGCGCATCGAACACACTCTTATTGGGAGGAACGGATTGCAGCATGCTGTCCAAGTCCATGAGAACGGGAGGCGCTTGAATGGAAACCGGCCCACTTGGTAGAATGGGCCAATAAGGGTGACCGATCAAGTGTGATGATGTGACGTGCGCACCACCGTAACTGTAGAACGGAATCCCACCCAGTGGCATAAACGGGTTTCCGTTAAAGCGCATGCTAGGAGGGGCTACCGCATTGGGGGGGGTGTATTTGGCGTAGGAGGTCGGCAGCTCCCACGGAGGAGTGATGCCACGCTTGGAGCTTTTGTTTGGCGGGGGGCAAGAGTCACTGTATCCATCTGAAGTCGATCTTCGATCGCTTGACCTTTTCCCGACAAGCGTCACCCCTCTCCAGTCCTCGTCGGACAAATCTGACGCGGGACTGACGGAGCTGGCCGACGAACTGCAGTTGTACGAGGCGTTACAAGGGCGAGGTGGAGTGGCAGAGCGAGTGTGTGGAGGGGGTCCAACACCCCAACATTCCCTCTCTCGAACCCCCTCCCCAGCAGAACTGGCAGGCCTGAGGCTATGCAGGAGAGAATCTATGGCAAACGTAGAGTCCAGTTTGGGACGATAGGGGTCCTCTGATGGGGCCGGGCTGTGACGGGTGGGAACAGGGGGTAATGAGAGGTCAGCGGGCAGAGGTTTGGACTTGTTCGACGGAGCATAACCTTGAAAGATGTACGGGGCCAGGTCCTGAGCGAAGATGGTTTCATCCTGACGGGACACTGCCGTATTTTGTCTTTTCAGCAGCTCCAGGGGAATTCTGTTCACTTCTACAGTCCAAAAGTTACCTTTACCTTGGGGTTTACCAGGATCCTTCAGAACCTAGAGAGAGGAGGAGAGGGCAACAGGATAACGTCAAACTAACATTAAACTAACATATAACGTCATGTATCATTCACTTGAAGTCAAACACACACCTTCACAAAGCAGTCGTACGAGGACAGGTTGTGTCGGACCGAGTCCCTCCAGCCTTTGTAATTCCCCTTGAAGAATGGAAAGAGAGTGCTGATCTCCTTCAGAATCTGTTCCATGAAGACAATTTATTGATAGTTATTTCAAACATATCATCATGATTATTATTATTGGCCACAACTTCTAAACTGCACAGATTCAAAACATACAGCTGATTACTATATTACTGAAAATACATAAATGTTAACTTCCTGAAAAAAAAAAAAAAAAAAAAAAAAAAAAAAGTCTGTGCTTGTATATATATATATATATATTAAATCACATTTTAAAAGTGTTATTTTCTGTGGGGTGACTTTTTATATTTGTAAAAACGCATACTTAATATTATGCCGAATTTGCCTGTTTAAAATGGGAATAAATAAATAAATACATAAATATAGTGTTTGCCTAAATGACCAAATACAGAATCTAAGTGCCATTTTAATCAAATAAAATGTCGAGTCCAATCACCTGTAACAGGTTCTACCTCAATTCATCAACAAAAATTCACAGGAGTCACTCTTGAATAGTCAGCGCAGTGTTAATCCCGATCGTGGATTTTTACACATTGCGACATTTCGAAACAATCGCCTATAATTGTGGCACAGTGTGATTCCAGCCACAGCTATCAGCATGATAGAGTATCGCCCTCTGCTTTCACTATTCACAACACAAACCCCATCGAGATCCAGACACGAGACAGATTACGCGCTCCAGGCAACCAGTACTAAAACTCACGTCACATGGAAACTTAATGTAATTTCTTTGTGGAAATAAACGCCAGTGTTGTGATGGTACAATTAGACTAAGTTTTATATTCATTTTCAGGTAATACCTTTGAATCAAACTTTCAAGTAGCCTACAACACTAATACAACTTCTATTCAGTTGGAAGCTTAATTCGGAAAGGATCTAATAAGATCTTAGACAAAATGAAAAAGTAGTTAAATTGAAAGTGTACACGTTGCGCGGCACGGCTTAGGCTACTGATAAGGATAATAGTTTAAGCTGAAACGCTGAACACACTTAAATTGGAAAAGAATTGATGACGAAACATGATGAAATATTACACTGTAAAAATATGTATTTTTAAGTTGTAATAAAAGTTAATTATTGGAGTAGGCTACTTTACAAGAAAATATTTCTACACTGTAAAAAAAAATTACATCCCCAAGTCAAAAATTTCAAGTGACCGATAACATCTAAATTTTTCAATTAGTCTGACGTATTATTTCTCATTGAGCCAATGTTAACAGACTATTGCAACAAGAATTTCACTTGGGCCAATTGAAAAATTTAGATGTTATCGGTCACTTGAAATTTTTGATTTGGGAGGGTTAGAAATTTTTTACAGTGTACTTAAAAAAAGTCACGTTTACATCAATGTGCCGTTTCTTTGTAATCAATTGTGAAATTACAGTTCCTGATCGAGAATTGTTTCTGCATCTTTTTTTCGCAATTAAGTGTGATTATGAACTTAATTTGCTTTCCCTGTTGGATTTTGACCAAGACAACAAAAAAACAAAAACAAAAGCATGTGAAAGTGACCAACCTCTGATAGAGTGAGCTTCTTCTCCGGAGAGTTCTGGATGACCATGGCAATCATAGCAAGGTAAGAGTACGGTGGTTTGGGATAACGCTGATAGTTCTTCTTCTTTCCTCCGCTGGAGTTTCCATCCTGCAGTTCCCATGCGCTCCGATCCGACGGTTTGCCTTTATAACAGGAGTCCTGCGCCATCCCTGTGGACTTATCCAGTCGGCCGCCGAACTCCAGCCGTGGGTTTGTGGTGCAATGACAGCTGGGGTTGGATGAGGAAAAGCTGGTTTTGCAGTCAAGGTGATGGTCGCGTTGGGCTCCTGCTCCTACAATGATCACGGGTGGTGCCAACAAGCCCGGACCCCCCCAGTGCTTTGTCATGCTGATGTAGAGGGGGAGGAGGGAGGCATGCAGGGATGGTCGCTCCTCAACCCCTCAGACTGCTGGCTCCAGGTCAACTATATTTGAGCAGCAAACAATTCACAGTTTCATGTCAATCCCGCTGCGTAATGGGAGTGAGAATGAGGCGCGATGCGCGATCACCGCGGGGGAGGAGGGGGAGGACACGATCAAAATCAGCGCTCAGATTACCTGAAAGACATCTTAAGTGGCCTATCCATGATATGTCCTACATGTGTAGACCTTTCTCCACAAATCATGCGCATAAGAATAACAAAATCTCGAAGTTGGTCCTTTTATATGCGATTGTGCTGGGTGGAAGATAATGGCCTAAATACTAAAGTAAGCTTCTGTTACTGTTAAAACGAATACATGTCACAGCAGAAAAAGTGCACCAGCTCCACCAGCAAGTGAGATCCAAATAAAGATTTCAGATTTTTGGGTAACTGACATGCCATGACAGTGCACGTGTGACATGATGGGCTACTCTCCATCTACAACGATAGTTTAGTGAAAACCGTTTTATTAGGGTATTGTATCCATTGCCAACATATCACAAAAGCAACTGGAATGAACTGTCAACAAAAGCAAAAAACTAAATTATTGTTGAGGAAAAACACATTCCCATAATGTCTGTAGGATATATTAAGAGGTGTGAATAATAAAATAATGGAAACAGCAATACACAGATTAACACCCAATCCACAACCAGGAAATAACTGCAAACTACTTTATTATAGGCAGCATTGTCACATATCAATACACGCATCTGATGCTTATTGCGTTAAAAAAAGAAATAGTAGGCCTAAGCCGGATTAAACATCGAAATGTGGAAACAGCCAATGTGAATTTCCCCAGGCCGAAAGAAAGAGCTTTTTGGGATTGGGTTGGGTTTAAAGCAGGACTCTCATATCTCAGCAAGACAGAGAAAACAAGTTGGATTAGAGAGAATCTCTTCCGTCCCGGGGGCTCAAAAACACAATAGAGGGATGAGAACTAAACTTATCACACCGAGAGTCTGATAATCGCCTTGAAAACAGATTGACAACATACTGACTATTGTAGCACGTTTATTGGGATACTCGTCTTTCATATGCACATCTCTTGAATCACTGGTTCCAAATTAGTAGCAGGTAACAAGGTGTAAACTGGACTTTTATTTTTATTTTTAATATATTACGGAACATTAATGGTGTAGGCCTACGTGTTTTTAAGGGAATTTTCCGTTAAATTAACAGTGTTAACTCAGACGCGATTCATTTATTTCACATAAGGATATGCTTGGTTTATTTACCTTACACATTTGTTTGAAATATAATAAAGAAACATTTGAAGTGATGTCAAAGGAGCTACTGTTGCTGTTAATCGTGAACGAACGAACGAACGAACGAACGAACGAACGCGTGTCTTACCTGATCACGCGCTTTCTGACTGTTTGAGAAGAATCTGCAGCTCGTTTGCGTAATGATGACGTGAGGCTCTAATCAAACGAACGCTCAACGCTGATTGGACGAACAACCCGTCATTTACTACGAACCTGTCCAAACCAAACATTCGCTGCAAAATCGAATTTATTTTAAATCGAATTTAATATTTTAAAACAATAAAATACACAAATTTATTGAACATTTAATAAAATAAGAGCAAAACAAAACAAATACAATAGGCTATGACACAAATAATCAAAATGACAAACTATTTTGCACATAAGATTTTGATATTGTATTTTAATCAGGATCTGTAGCCTAGCTGTAGCCTACTGTTTAGATTCAGTTCTTCTGTTGTATGAAATCAGTGCTGGTTCTTCACTGGTATATAAACAACCGGTGTAAAAAGTGGTATAATATAGATCATGCTGATGAAAAGTACATGCTATTTTAAATTTAGAATAATCTCTAGATTTGTGCACTATAACGCAAACAGATTCTTGTGTGGGGAAAGATAAGAAAAACAATGAAGCTTGTGAAAGAAATATGGGACGTTTTGCATTTATAACTGCACAACTTTAAGAAACTTTGTTTCTTGCATTAATTCATAACTAGCAAATGAAAAAATGCCACACATGGTCTGAACCGTTAGTGAGTTAGTAAGTAAATCTGAGATAGGTCTAAGTAACAGAAGTGGCAGCATGTTGATTTGCCAAAGATTTAGCTATACATAATAAAATACTCATGATGAGGAATATAGGCTACATCTTCTTGTAATCAGTAAAGCGGAACTGTCTTCACTTCAGCCATGTAAAGAAAAGCAGAGGACTCTATTTCCTGCGTCCCTCTGGAAAAGATCAGAAGAAGCTGTGAGGTCATTGCAGGGGTCACCAGATTAAACACTTGAGATGAGGTTAGTGATCTCAGATAGAGATTTCCATTTTAATCTTTCCCCTTAAATAGTTTTTCCAATTTCAGTTCAACATTGAAAGTATTTACTGAAGCTCATCATTTCACTTTTGCCTGATTCTGGTTTATATGACCCAATGTTTCCGCTATCATTCAGAAGTTATTGCTGACTAGTGGTCATGATGACCCTTTTACGAGCCATGCGAGTTAATAAACAGATAAGCCGTGTGTAACCTGCCTGCTGTGAGGGCTGTCCATGTGCTAACTCAATCTAAATCAAAATTATAATAGGGTTAGGTACTTCCAGAGAAGCATTCTAATTCTTTAATCTGTTAACATTTTCACCAAGAATCTGTTTTCTTATTTGTAATGGGTAGGTAAATAGTTGGAAATTGCAAGAAATATGTCATATTGTCATTTGATTTGCTCTGGATTCTTTAAGGTTTATTTGTTTTAAGCTTGTTCAAATCTGAGAAAGATTTGATTTGAATTTTCAGTCCTGAACAGGATAGAACCGTATGTTGTTTTGTTAATTTGTCAGGACATATAAGAGTTTCTATGAGCAATTTTTGCAGTCATGTTACCAAAATTTGGGGCATGCATATAAGTACTGGAAAATCTAGAAAATGGAATGAGATGATTTACTTGTCTTCCCAGCATGCTGAAATAAGGGACTGGATTATGGCATGATGTAATTTCTTGGATTTTACCATTTTATTTATTTATTCATTAAGAAATTAATGAGATCAGCACAAAATGTGGGACTCTGATCAACATTACTTAACAGTTATTGACCCAGGCACAGACTTGTTTCCTCTGTAGAGGACATTATATTTCAGCCAATTTCTCTGTGACCATGCATGTCACAGTTTTAAGTCCTGTAAAGAGCACATTCAGGGCTTTTCATAGATACCAAATGTTTGAAAACGACAACTCCCTCTCCTTTAAAAATGACTGACATTGACTGATTGATCAAATTTAGCACACTTTAAATCTATCAGGAAAACGTTATGGGGTTCAAATCAGAATATGACTTACTGTTACGAAACAGGGCATTGATTTCATGACCTAGAAGACATCAGGACTTACTGCATGTTTATCAGGCATTTTAGGGAGACACAACAAGTGAATAGGGAAAGACATTAGATATCAATATTCCTGAAATATGAGATAGTCTTATGAAAATATTGCCAAGTTATTACTCCTATTATACACTTCTTTTTTTTCATTACATGTTGACCCAAGAACCCATTAATATGCAAATTACTATATATAGATACATTGTATTGAATGGGACTACCCATTTATGGCCATTTTACACACATATTGCATAAAGTAAAATAGTATATCAAATCATTCTGTTGTCTCTTTCATAACATAGTGGAGAATCATCTTTATAAGTTTGGTTAAAAATTGCCTGAAACCTAAAAATTCAATAATAATAATAAAAAACCTTTGTTTTGTTTTCACAATAACGTAGTGCTGGTGTCCTGTACAGAGGACACAGCATAAAATATTAATAAAATATCTTCTTTTCTTTTATTAAATTGTCCATTTTTTTCTTGCTCCAAACAATGACATTTGAAAACACATTTAAAATACACACACAAACTCACACATCTGGTTCATTATGTTTTCTTTACCTCAAAATACAGTTTCAAGCATTTTGGTGACTGTATATTTCATAATTCCTATGTATCCACCTTATTTTTTTGTAAGAGCAGGCATAGCAATTTGAATGTGCCATGCTTCCGGTGTCATGCACTTCCAGTTATTTTAGATGTACAAAAACATTTTGTTATGTTGCTTGATGTTGCAAACTAGTATTTGCTATCACTAATCTATTATTGTAATCAAAAACTCACTGATTTGTATCGCAAATAGTTTTAACGTTTACTGCATTTTGTTATTCTTAGTTACTTACCTAAAGCGCGGCTAATGAATCGGAAGTCTCACAAATTCACAGAAAAGCTTTCTTTTGCATTGAAAAATAGTGGATATGTCATTAAATTAATGTACTGCTTTGCCAACCAATTTGAGCTATGGAAGTCACTTTGTTATGGTAAAATATAAAATACAAAATCCTTTACCTTTTGAAAAACAACAATCTCAAATAATTACGGTTTTGTATATTTCTGAAAGATAGACTTTAACTTCACAGAAACCTATGGACAATATAGGCCCAAGTCCCTCTTAAAAACCAAAGTAGGTTTTCACAGCCATGCCATATTGGAACCATTTGAGTTCTCCAAAGAACCTTTCAAGGAACAGTTCTTAAAAGAACCATGTTACATTTGAATAATCTAAACATTTTCTATGAAAAACTTTTTGTGCAATGGAAAGGTTGGATGTCAAAGGTGAAACCTTGATGCCAATAATGAACCTTTATTTTTAAGAGAGTTCGTGTATTGAGTGTTGATTTTCAATGCATTGAGAGAGTAAATGTGCATAAAATCCAATTAAATCTAAAAACTTTATCCAGAGTCAGATGGTCTGTAAGTAATTTCACCAAGTTCTCAAGTTAGATGGATTTTGTGCACAAGAGGCAGTGCTTGTTGTTCTGCTCCCTGCTGGTGCCACCCATTACAAGTCTTTTCTTATCTGTCATGCACTACTGTATAAAGGCATATAATTCTGTGGTCTCATTACATTCATTTAGTGGCTATCCTGAGACAAACATAATAGTTTGAACCCCTGGTTTAGCTCTGAGCATGTGGAAGCTAGACTCTTTGCCTCACAAGCAAATACTCAAACTGCCAGTGAATTGGCTTCCTTTGAGGTGTGCCAATAGTACAATTACAAGTCACCATAATGCATGACTATAACACAATCCTTTTGCATGTGATTAACATGGGTTCTATTCCAAATTGCCAGAGTAAATATTAGGTGTGCTGATGGTTACGGTGGTAATCAACTTTTCTATATATTTATAAGCTTTCTACAGGTCTTTAAATTGACTAAATATTAAATCTTTGAGCATTTTGTTGAATTTGGATGGTTGCAACTGCTACAGTATACAGACTTCATATTAAGAGTGATGACACTATATGATGTCCCTTGCAGAAAATGGTCATTCTTTTCCTCAAAGATCTCAAAATTTGAGAAATATCATACGATTTTTGAGCATCGTGTTGACAATGGAGGATGCTTGCATCTCCAAGCTGCTACAGTAAAATATCTTCTGGCAAAGGCTCTTTGCAACGACACAAAATGATATTTCTCCCCGTTATCTTCACAGTCATGATTTTTTATGGTAACGCCCCCAGTTTTTAACGCGTTGCAAACAAAGGCTATATCACCCAAAATTCTGTAATTTTTACTCACCTTAAGTTGTTCCAAACCTGTATGAGTTTTTTCTTTTGTTGAACACAAAAGAATATATTTTAAAGAATGTTGATAACCAGACAGTTGACTTCCATAGTAAGAAAAATGTCTGTCAATGGCTACTGTCACACTCTTTACACTGTTCACTCTTTAAAATATATTATTTTGTTCAACAAAAGAAAGAAACTCATAAAGGTCTGGAACAACTTGAGGGTGAGTAAGTGACAAAAGTTTCATTTTTGGGAGGAATATCCCTTTAATAAACAAACAGGGGGCGCTTGACGGCTCAGATGGCATTATTCCCAATGAGAGCCATTCACATCTCAGGACGTCTTTTGTCTTATTAGGAATTTGTATACAAAAAAAAAAAAAACATTTGTTAAAACACTGTGAATGCAAAGGATTGCTGTCTGACATAAATAAAATTCCGCCCAGCAATCTCTATAAAATGGTTAAACAAAAAAAAGCTATTTGATAATCACAACGAATGTGATTGGTTCAACTTGACCTGCGAGGAAAAAAGTAACAGGTATCACGGAATAACGCTGTCTATTGCAACATCGGAGATCTGGACCAGAAGTTACACCTGAACAATAACACTGGCACAGAAATTTAATTAGATATATACTCCGAGTCCGAAGCGATAAAATAGAAGAATTATTTTTCAGACCAACCCGCCCATTTCTTAAAACCTTAAAGGCTTTGCCAGCACATTCCCTTTCTGTGCAAACTCCCAGTGTGTGTGTTAGTGTAGCGCCGACTGTCGGGATGCGTTGAGCGAATAGACGGACCGAAGGGCGCAACGGCTGTTATGAGTGTCATGTTTTATTTTATTTACCCCAAAAGCTGACGAGAAGGATTTAAACGTGATCAGACGGACATGAATTTACCGATTGAGTTCAGCTGAAGCAACAGGTGAGACAGAAGCGTTGTGACATGATAAACAGGTGGTCAAATGACAGGTGTGTGTTCAGGTGCGTTCACAGGCCACTGACACTAACACACACATTAAAATTAACGCTAAAATGACTTTATTACTGAATGACTGATTCAATACAATGATATGGTCACGTATTCTTGTATCGTTTTTATTTTCGTATGAGGGATGAAGTTGGAATGAACTCTGGTCTTCAGACAGGTTAGCATTATGCTAGTAAACAGGAAATAGAACATTTCGAATAATGTTTTTTTAACACGGTCCTTCGTATTACCACGGTTTCGACATGGTACGATAGTGTGGCAATTTTTTTTTTTTTTTAACATAGTAGGCTACCATTCTTGCCCCTTGAAGTATGGTAACCTAATGTCAGTTCATGAATGTATGGTAAGCCTTCATTACCATGGTATATATATCAAAGTACCATGCTTTTGGCATAACCAAGCATTGGCTTGTAATGGTTGGTTATACTCATATTCATAGTTTTTCGATTACATTCAAAAGCAGTTATTGCAAATTCATAACGATTCACTTCGATTCGTAATGAATTAAGTTTTAAAGAATATAAATTAAAATAATTTTTAAATACTTTGTGTTATGTGTTTTAAGCAAGAAAAAGAAGGAAGGCGAATTACGGCCCCTACAAACAGTCATCTGAAAGGAAACATTCTATGTGGATACTTTGAATAGCCTATCTGTGCACTGTTCCAATCACATTTTCAGCTCAGCTTAACCAGAACAAATACCACATTTCACTAGGAAATTCCATGATTTTTTTGGAAGGATTTAGTTTATTCCCACTTTATTTATTTTTTTAAATATTTTTTTGGGCCTGGAACCTGCAATATTAGAAATGGGTTTTCCATGACAATGGGAACCCTGAGTCAGTAAACTAATCTAGATATTATAACAGCAGCACCATGAGTAGCCTAACGTTGATTCATCATCAGTGTTTTTGTTGAAAGGATTTGTCAATGTAAGGTTTATGTTTAAGGTTTAGGTCTCCTACATGACAAGAAATCTAAAATGATCTTGCCTTTACTCATTTAGCAGACATTTTATACAGCAATGTATCATATTCAGCAATATGCGCTTGTCTTAGGCTTAGTGCCATGATACTGAAATTGTAGTTGTCCTATGCCTATACCTACTTTGATACCAAAAAGTGCTATTGAACAAATGCCTTTGAACTTTTTAAAGGTAAATATTAATGTAAATAAATTAATATTAGTGAAGAGTACATAACTTCGTGGCATGAAAAAAGACAAATGGATGGCAGTAACTGCACAAAGAAACCATTAAAAGCAATGGAACAAATAGTGCCCGCTAGAGCTGCATGATTCTGGATAAATTGAGAATCACAATTTTTTTTCTAAAATATTTAATTATTTTGAATAACTTCTTTTTTTAAATTCGGTTTGATATGAATGTTTCAGTGACTCACTCATAAAGACTTCACTTGATCATTACTGGATGAATCAATGTTTTTAATTTGAATGATTCAATGACAAATAGCCTACATTTTTTAACAGTCTCTTGTCGCCACCTACTGGTGTAACGATGTAAATGATAGTCTTTATTTGAAGCGTCAGGTTACTTTTAATAGGTGATTTACTCTATTTTGATTGCTACTGTAGTCATCAGTGTTTATATCCAAACTATAAACTTTTACCCCAGCACTTCGGTGATAATTTGAATAACTGAAACAGAAATAATGATACTATGTGGTTTAAAAGACTGATTGGGAAGCTGTTAAATACCTATTTGAAACAACTGCTCTCTGGGTCAATGTTGGCTGTGATCGTACTTGTCTAAAGAATTAATATACAGTCGAATCGTTGTCATATGAGTTTGTGTGGGTGTTTGAATCGAGATCGCGATCATTTAGCTATTAATCGTGCAACTAGTGCCCGCCATCTTTCACTATCAGTATTCAGACAAGCAGTGTGAATAAGATTCAAGAGGTTTTTGTCTGCTCACACGCAGCCACACACAGCTGCATATAGGCCTATATTAGAAGTTCCCAGAAATATTGTCCAATTCGTCCCAAATCAGCCCAGGGCTAAGTCTGGAAATCTTCTCTTCTAAGGCAGTTCTGATACTGTCTAAACTGTTTTGAGTCATTATCTTGTTGTACAATGAACCCTTGAGCAGCTAGTCTTGGAAAGTGCCTTTGTACCTGGTTGCAAAAGAAACATCAGGTGCTGCTCCCTCTCTAATAGATAGTGGGAGTGGGAGATAATATATACGCGTATGAGCGTGTTGAGATAGGGTGCAGTTCTAGTGGCAGCATGATTGAAGATCAGATATGCTGCTGTGTTCTGGATCATCTACAGAGGCACCTTGAAGGCTGTCCAACAGAGCATTAGAGCAGGTCAGAGTTGAAATGAGAAGCACTTGGACATATTCAGTCGGGAACAGAGGTGGGACATAAATGGATGTGCAAGATCAATGGGCCATCCTTACGCCTGTTTCACACATAGTCAGTTTGCAGTGCATATTTCCCGTGCCCATGTTAACAGAACAGCATTCTGTTATAAATACACTTGCAGTACATTAATTCATCTGTTCAAATATATGATCTGTAAAGCTGTTTAAATCAGCATTTTTACAGTCAGAGTTGTTTTGGTTATGTTGTTATGCTGAGAGTTGAAAATGTAATATAAGTCCCATTCTAACTATAACTATAATGATTTTTGCTCTTTTAAAAAAAATTTTTTGTGGCAATCAACATGACAATAAGTAGCATGTCACAAGTTCTGTCGATTGAGCTTGTACTGAATCTAGAATATTTTTTTAGCTGTTGAAAATATATGCTGTATGTGGGCGTTTTCATAATGCTGTTCTCAATAAAGTGACAGGCTGTGTTTGACATTGAATTCTTCAAAATATTTACTGCACGTACTATAGCCTATAATGTATACTACTTCCTGATGTTTTTAAAACGAATAGTATGTTTCAATGTGATGATGTATGCAATGATAAATGTTTCAAACAATGTGCTGCATTGTCACTTGACCTCAAATTGTTGGTATTGAGTCATCTCAAAATATCTTTTAATTCAGTTTTATGTTGAAATGTTTGTATTTTTAGCAGGCAGATCAAACTATTTAAAGAGATCAAGAGATTAAAAATCATGGATGACATAACACTTTAGGTTGATTAACAAAAAGAAGTAAGAAAGAACAAAGAGTTTAGACTGTTCTATACTAATCTAGAAATATTTTTTTAATTACAACAGCGGCACTATTATCACTTATAGTGCACTTCTGTTATTGTCATTAAACTGTGATATTACTATATCACGCTATCTCAGTGAGTGAGCTCTGTATGGTCAGATGGCAAAGTGTCTGGCATTAAAGCATGTGACATGCTTTTCGTTTGGCTCTTGCTGTGAATGAGTCTTTATACTGCTGTGCTGATCCTGTCCAGAACATTTGGATTAGAGAACTTCTCACTCTTGCTGTTCCGCCTCTAAATCTGCTTAGTGCCTATGAATAATGAATCTCTTTTCTTGGTGGTTTACTCTTGTATTAAAAGTGGGCTAAAAAGGAGCTGGCTTATCACGTGCATACTTACTTTTTTTTTTTTTTTTTTTTTTTTTTTACATTTGTCAACAATACAACCTCTGAAAACTTTTTAAATTAGGGCAACTACACCTGTAAAATGCTTCTTCTGGAGCCTTGTTAAGTCACCCCCTTGAAGTGAGTGAACATTTTTATTATGCATCTGTTGTAGCTTTGTCTGGCTGTTATCAGCACCAACTTTTACCATCTCAGATTCACACCTTACACACGTGTCAAGTCAAGAACGCAAACCTTGAAATAGGGTCCAAGGTGCAAGCCTTGAAGTATATATATAAAATATATAGTGGGGAGAACAAGTATTTGATACACTGCTGATTTTGCAGATTTTCACACTTACAAAGCATGTAGAAGTCTGTCATTTTTATCATAGGTACTCTTCAACTGTGAGTGACTGTCGGGGCTGTCGCTGGATCAATACGGACTTTCAGCTCCCTCCAAAGATTTTCTATTGGGTTCAGGTCTGGAGACTGGCTAGGCCACTCCAGGACCTTGAGATGCTTCTTACGGAGCCACTCCTTAGTTGCCCTGGCTGTGTGTTTCGGGTCGTTGTCATGCTGCAAGACCCAGCCACGACCCATCTTCAATGCTCTTACTGAGGGAAGGAGGTGGTTGGCCAAGATCTCGCGATACATGGCCCCATCCATCCTCCCCTCAATACGGTACAGTCGTCCTGTCCCCTTTGCAGAAACTCCATGCGTCACGGTTGGGATGGTGTTCTTGGGGTTGTACTCATCCTTCTTCCTCCAAACACGGCGAGTGGAGTTTAGACCAAAAAGCTCTATTTTTGTCTCATCAGACCACATGACCTTATCCCATTCCTCCTCTGGATCATCCAGATGGTCATTGGCAAACTTCAGACGGGCCTGGACATGCGCTGGCTTGAGCAGGGGGACCTTGCGTGCGCTGCAGGATTTTAATCCATGACGGCGTAGTGTGTTACTAATGGTTTTCTTTTAGACTGTGGTCCCAGCTCTCTTAAGGTCATTAACCAGGTCCTGCCGTGTAGTTCTGGGCTGATCCCTCACCTTCCTCATGATCATTGATGCCCCACGAGGTGAGATCTTGCATGGTGCCCCCAGACCGAGGGAGATTGACCGTCATCTTGAACTTCTTCCATTTTCTAATAATTTCTAAAAAACAGTTGTTGCCTTCTCACCAAACTGCTTGCCTATTGTCCTGTAGCCCATCCCAGCCTTGTGCAGGTCTACAATTTTATCCCTGATGTCCTTACACAGCTCTCTGGTCTTGGCCATTGTGGAGAGGTCGGAGTCTGTTTGTTTGATTGAGTGTGTGGACAGGTGTCTTTTATACAGGTAACGAGTTCAAAACAGGTGCAGTTAATACAGGTGATGAGTGGAGAACAGGAGGGCTTCTTAAAGAAAAACTAACAGGTCTGTGAGAGCCAGAATTCTTACTGGTTGGTAGGTGATCAAATACTTATGTCAAGCAATAAAATGCAAATTAATTATTTAAAAATCATACAATGTGATTTTCTGGATTTTTGTTTTAGATTCCGTCTCACAGTTGAAGTGTACCTATGATAAAAATTAGACCTCTACATGCTTTGTAAGTAGGAAAACCTGCAAAATCAGCAGTGTATCAAATACTTGTTCTCCCCATATATGCTGACGGCGTGCACATGCGTATTATGTGTTTAGTCTATAGATATGCACGTTTGAATATGTGTTATATATGTTTCTTTACAAATTGATCACAACAAATTGCTTGTCTGGCCTTAATTTATAATACAGAATTATTTATCGCTTCCGAGTAGCCATGTGAACCGTAACTATTTTGACAACGTTTTATCTGTACAGTGGGGAAGGGAAGGAGGTCTTCACAGAGGAGCGATTAGTTGACACTTCAGGGCTGTGTTGTCGTCGGGTTCAGGCGCAGGTCCTTCATCAGATCTGGATACGGCAGACTGCGGTAAACCTCGGGATAAACAGAGAGACTAATATTAGCGTAGACACCATTCTTCTTATGATGTAACGAGTACATCAGGATTTATGGGGAGTGTTCTCGGTTGAATTATAGAAGTTTATAATGTGTTATGTGTATGCTAGGTCAAAGAGATGTGTTTTTAGTCTAGATTTAAACTGACAGAGTGTGTCTGCTTCCCGGGCAATGTTAGGAAGACTGTTCCAGAGTTTTGGTGCTAAATAGGAAAAGGATCTACCGCCATCAGTTGATTTTGATATTATAGGTATTATCAACTGGCCTGAATTTTGAAATCGCAATAGACGTAAAGGACTATAATGCATAATGCAAAAATGTATACAGTGTTTAATAGGAGCCAATGCAGTGTTGATAGAACTAGGCTAATATGGTCATACTTCCTGGTTCTAGTAAGAACTTGAGCTGCTTATTAAGCGTGTTTATTTATTAAGCGTGCAGGGCAACCACCCATAAGAGAATTACAATAATCTAGCCTTGATGTCATGAACGCATGAACTAATTGTTCCGCATTTGTCATTGAGAGCGTATGACGTAATTTAGATATATTTTTAAGATGGAAGAATGCGGTTTTACAGATTCTAGACATGTGACTTTCAAATGAAAGATTGGTATCAAAGAGCACACCCTGGTTTCTAACCGACGACAAAGGTTTTACAGAGCAGCCATCAAGTGTTAGACAGTATTCTAGATTATTACGTGTGGGAGTTTTTTGTCCAATAATTAGAATCTCTGTTTTTTCAGAGTTAAGTAGTAGGAAATTACTAGTCATCCAGTTTTTTATATCAACTATGCATTCCATTAATTTTGTGAATTGGTAGGTTTCGTCAGGGCGTGAAAGAAATATAGAGCTGAGTATCATCAGCATAACAATGAAAACTAGTGCCATGCTTCCTAATGATATCTCCCAAGGGTAGCATGAACAGAGTAAACAGCAACGGTCCTAGTACTGAGCCTTGTGGTACGCCATACTGAACTTGTGATCGATAAGACATCTCTTCATTTACTGCTACAAACTGATAACGGTCAGATAAGTATGATTTAAACCATGCTAATATAATTCCATTAATGCCAACATAATTTTCGAGTCTATTTGAAAGAATGTTGTGGTCAATAGTATCAAATGCAGCACTAAGATCGAGTAACACTAATAGAGAGATACAACCACAATCGGATGATTAGAGCAAATCATTTGTGACTCTAATGCGAGCATTCTCAGTAATGGTATGGTCTAAATCCTGACTGGAAATCCTTGCAGATACCATTTCTTTCTAAAAAGAAACAGAGTTGTGAGGATACTGCCTTTTCTGGTATCTTTGACAGAAAAGGTAGGTTCGAGATTGGCCTGTAATTGACTAATTCTGTAGGATCAAGTTGTGTTTTTTTAACAAGTGGTTTAATCATAGCTTAAAAGTTTTTGGTACGTATCCTAATGACAAAGATGAATTAATGATATTAAGAAGAGGATCTATGACCTCTGGAAGGCATGTCTTTCAATAGCTTTGTCGGTAAAGGGTCTAACATAGGCTAGCCTACATATTGTCGATTTAGATGATTTAACGAGTTTAGAAAATTCTTCCTCTCCTGTAGCAATGAATGAATCGAATTTTTCCTCAGGGAGACTACAATGCACAGTCTGATGCGATGCTGTAGTAGACGGTTGCATAGTTATCATTTTCTCCATGACATTATCAATCTTGTAAGTAAAGAAGTTCATAAAGTCATTACTGCTGTGCTGCTTGGAAATGTCTGGGGTTGAAGCTTTATTTTTCGTTAATTTAGCCACTGTTTCAAATAAATACCTAGGGTTTTGTTCATTTTCTTCTAATAGGGTTGAAAAATAAGCAGATCTAGTAGTTTTTAAGGCCTCTCTGTACTTTAAAATCAATTGTAACTGGAAGCCAGTGTAAAGACCTGAGGACTGGTGTGATTTGAGGACTGGTGTGATTTGGTAGCTAGGGTAATCTGGGCTGTTATTGCTGTGGGCCCTCCTTAGTTGAAATCACAAAACGTTGCATTTTGGCATTAACAAGTGCATTACATGGTGCGTGTGAGACAGAGTGAACGCGGGTTTATGCAGATGTATTTGGAGGTTATATGTTTTGCTATTGGCCCTCAACCTATATTTTTGACCTATCTGCTTCAAAATCATTCTCACTATTTGGTGCTTATTGTTTTGCAAGAAGTGAGCTGCGGAAAGTTTGAAGAGAGGTTATACCTGACAAATTATTGTATTAAAAATAAATTGTCCAACTTATTTTTAATAGAAATGTCTAAAAGACAGGCAAGCATATTTTCATTTTTCATATTGGTGAGTAAAGCTAATGGTGTTTCTGATCAAAAGAGATCCTGAGAAGATGGAACTGCAACACTGACCATTCTACTAATACTTATCAGGACAGTGGGTGACACGGTGAAATAGTTTTCATATCGCAGAAAAACTAAATATCGCAATTTCTTCTTCTTCTTCTTCTTCTTCTTCTTCTTCTTCTTCTTCTTCTTCTTCTTCTTCTTCTTCTTCTTCTTCTTCTTCTTCTTCTTCTTCTTCTTCTTCTTCTTCTTCTTCTTCTTCTTCTTCTTCTTCTTCTTCTTCTTCTTCTTCTTCAATAATTGTTACTTGCAGTCTTAATTGCTTACTGTATACTTCACTCTTGACCCAGTGGCCACCTAAACCAGCAACATTTACATGTGCAAAAATGGATTTGCCAAGTGATGTGCGCCTCACCACTGGTGATACTTCACCACCACAGTGGGACAGTTGTAACGCTTTCTGGCACATTCCTACCTCTAGGGCTCTAAGGCAAAATTGGAAATTAGCTTATTATAGCATATTCTTATATTCTATTATAGCATGATTCTAAATATTTTAGTTCACATCCATATTCAGACACCTTGTACATGCAACCTTAAACTAAGGCACTTACACACACACACACACACACACACACACACACACACACACACACACACACACACACACACACACTTTCACACAAATGTTTCTCTCCTTTGCATTTAACCTCTGCTCTAGCTTGTTTCCTTGCTTTCTAATAAACCTGACTTTGTACACTGAATATTGTTATTTATTACCGTATCTGAATTTCATCTCCGGAGGCTTCCTCAGCACTTGTATAGCTACACAGTGATGCAAAAAGTAACAATGGCGTCGGTTTTACCATATAATTTCTGCTTGTTGACAATGGAAATACTAGTCATTTACATTATGTATTCTTTGCACATTTATCTTTTGCTATATATATATTTTTTTACAAAGGCTACGTTCAAATTACTGTCATGTTAATTAGTTAATAATAATGAATAACTTTATTTTATTGTAGACTATATCTGGAGCGGAAAACAAAATCATTTAATTTTGCCTCAGAACTCAGAGTTTGCATGCATTTGTTTTCTCTGTCACTCATGGCAGGCTCAGAGAAATGTCCACTCAGAAGACAAGCAAGGTGAGGGAGTTGTTTCGACTCAACATTCTTTTTTTGTCATGTCAAACTGGCATATAAGAATTAGGCTTGCTTTTAGGCTTGTTATAATACCGGTTTTGAGGGAAAATAGAATTTTATAACATTTTTAAGGGGCACCATTATAATAGAAACTTACTTTACAACCACTGATCCCGTATCAATATCCTAACGAATAGAATACTCTTAAATAATGTATAGTTGCCAGTACTATCAAGCTTTTCTTCTATTTTGTCCACCTGCCATGTGTAAAGTATTTTCAAGATATTGATATACCTTTTAGTTTTAGGAGTTCTGTTTATAATAGGCTATTGAGTTTGTACTTATTGGTCCTGCACTGCATTGATTCAGTGGATTTTAATAAATATGTCTATGTACTTATTTTGCAGTTATTAGTGAGTGAGACTCGGTCTCTCTTCCTCATTTTTTGCTTTGTTGAGGCATCACTGAATGAAAGTCCGTCCAATAACTTTTGTGTTGCTTGCTTTTATGATCATTCATTTCACCTAAATAGTGGAGGTAAATTTGATTTATTTTTAAGTGAGCACAGCATGACCTAAGGGAGTGTTTCAGAAATATCTTTGGTACACCCACAGCCCCAACAATACTTACCCCTTCATTGACAACAAACCAACAAATAATGTGTGCCTATTAGGGATGCATGATATATCGGCACCTTATCAGTTATCGGTTAGTAATTTGTCATATGTCTGCATTTCATTTTACATGAGACTAACATAATGAACAAGTAATCTGATGTATCTGTCATTCAATTTCACCCAAATATATTAAAGACCCCCTGTGGTGATTTAATATGCTTTAGACAAACCATGGGCAAAATCATAAGTCAAAACCATTGCTGAGTATGTTCTCCTTAAAACTGCAGTGAACCAAAGACCGTCTCAAAAATGTGGTTGTTGAAATCAACGGTGTTTCTTACACCACAAACTACCTTGTGCGGGCGGGCGGGCTTTAGCTTATTAACATTAGCAACACATTAGTAGCTGATTGATAATGTAGTCAAGCCAAAAAGGCTAATCATATTAATTACCGTTACGTGTCCGAGGTTGTAAAGAGCGATACAATGGTGCAGTGTTTACTACAGTAAATTTGACACGAGTGTGACTGAGTGGAGGCGGGGCTAATTTGCATATTCATGGTTTGCGTTTACTAAGTGAAGCAAGGGTGTAGAGTTACATTCAAGCTATTTTAAGGCATGAGGAATTTCACAGGAAAAAAACGTTTAAATGTATAATTTTGGTGATCAAAGATAACTGTCACCCCCCCCCCCCCCCTTTTTGAGAATGGACGTTAAAATGCACTATTCAAACTTAAATGGTTGTAATTCAAGAATGCTTTGGAATATAGACCTAAGTTTGGTTTTGTTTTAAAGAACACACCCAGCAGATTATTGATGAAGTGAAAACACTTAAAAAAATGAAAGTATGAAAAAGTAATGGAAGTTTAAACTTACAGTAAATCAAATATACTGAACTTAATGTTTTCTTTTGTATAAAATATGTATTTTACAAAATATTTTTTACTTGAGGGCTTAAAAAATACAATTATTGACTACATGGAAACTTAAAATATTCTTAGTTCTTGGAAGGCCAGCAGAGTCCTGCAGAATTAAGGTTCAACCCTAATTAAGCGCACCTGATCCAGCTAATCAAGACCTTTAGGCTTATTTAAAAAACTACAGTTGGAGCAGGGTTGGAGCTAAAGGTGCGTTCACATCATGTCATGATTACTGCAATTACGTGTTTAACTCGTAGAAAAGAAGTGTTCATTTCCTGAGATTGTAATTGCAGCTTGTAACATGACCCCTGAACACTGATTCATTTAGGCGTTGATAGCAGTGTTATAGAAACACATAATGCCCTGTCCGAGGATGTGAACAGCTCAGAATATAACATCACGTGTTGTCATCTGGAGACTACTGTAAGTACGACATGGCGTGAACGCAGTGTAAACTCTGCAAGGCTGTGGACAGGACAGTGGACAATTGGCCCTTTAGGCTTCAGCCCCTAAATTTCTACCAAGCCCCTCTAAAATATTTGTGATTAAATCTGTAGATGAATTTATAATTGCCTCAGTCCCCTTTAAAACACATAGAAAACGGCAGGCTTAAGCTCTTCCCCTTCTTTTAGTCAGCGTTGTTCAGCATGAGCGTATTCCTTAATGCAGGAGAGGTTTCCCATCGTCTGTAAGAAGTTTTTGCTAAGTTCATCCCTCTACAGTTGTTTTCCTCCAGTGAATATTGAGAACTTAACACCCATGAAGACATGCTTGGAGAGCAAATCTAAGCTAAAGCCTGTATAGGAAATATTATTGTTATTTGGGTTTAACAGGAGTTATTGTCCCTCATTTTTCATATTGAAGATGGCAAACCTAGGGATAGATGATGACAGAGATTAAGCCCATCTCCTGAAGAATGCTTTCCCTTTAAGAATGCATGTTGGCTGAGCAGAGATGTGTTTTTGCATAAAAATTTGTTATGTTAAACTATTGAAAAACATGCACTTTATTAAAGTTACTTTTAAATGTATAGTAAACTCTGTTTCACACACACAAACTCTTGTATCATTCAGATTCATTGGTTTATATCTCTTTTTTTTTTTTGTGATCAACTTTTTATTGCCTTTAGAAATAGCATCCATTCAAACAAATAGACAGGGAAGGGGGAGCAACAGACATATCATCCATAATTTAACAATATGAAAGAGTAAACAAAAACAAAAACAAAAAAACACCTTATATAGTCATTCCTTTATATAGTCCAATATGTTGGAAGAAAAACATTGCCATGCATCAATGGTACTAGGTTTAGCCTTGTTAATTCGTGCTGTTGTACATTCACAAGTCACTATTTTATGTAAGCTATGAATCCAATATGTTTTTGCACACATGTGCGGAGTAAACCAATTCTGTATTATTGTCTTCTTCGCAGCTGTAAACCCGGCAAACAACATTCTCTTTTGCAGTGCACTTATACAGATATCAGAATCATCATTGAGAAGACATAAACCTGGATTAGACATATAATCAATTTGTAGGGTTTATATCTCTTGAGATCTGTTCTCGGAGCTCCTTCCTCTCGTATTATGAGCGGTAAATATAATCTCATTCAAACTAGTTTTATCTATAGCACAGTTCAAAAAGAATATTTATCCATCTTTCATTCTGTATTTTTGGTGTGTAAATTCAACTTAAAATGCAAGACATCAGAACTTTTCCCTCTTTCTTTGCAGAACTTGTCCTCCTGGTCCACATAGAAAAAGTTATCAAGAATATGGTCCGTCTTTGGTTGTCATCCGCATCTCTTCATTATCCCATTGGATCTCGAGTTTGTATGCAGCTCTCATCAGGCACTTGGACATCAGAACTGCAGCTGTGAGAGAGTTGAATGTCTATGATAAGAGATAGCAGAAGGTCCAAGCAGTCTTCGTGGTGTCAGAAGGGACTGTGAAGACGTTGAGAGTCTTGACTTGGAAGATATGGCAGAGCATGCAGAGCTGCTAGCAGAAATGGCAACTATCGGCCGTCTTTCGGCCACTGAGCGCCTGAAGCAGGCGCAGAAGAGACGCGCGCAGCAGCTGAAAGGCTGGGATACGATGGACAAGGACAGTGCCCGTGGTCACAAGGGAGATGGGGTGAAGAAAAGCAGAAGGGTGACCTTCCACACCAACGTGACGTTACTGGAGGCTTCAGCCAGGAATGACATAGAGGAGGGTAAGAGTAGAGTAGCAACACTGCAAATCTCTTTCCCTTATTACAGTGGCTGTAGAAAGTCTACACACACCTTTTAATAAAACTGCAGGTTCTTAAATGTAAAAAATAATCCAAGATAAATCCTGCTAGATCTTTTTTCTTTTGCTCGATCTTCTCTGTAATGTGATATTAAATGCAGTTATAAATTTAGGTTTTTAATGACCATTAAAAATTACCCTCCTCTTCCTCTCTCACCCAATGAAACTGTTTCATCAGCTGTCAAAACACCAAATCATTAGTAAATAAAATCCTACTATATTTTCAACAGAAGTTGATTGGTATGCTATAAAGGCATTGTCCACACTAATACATTCTCATTTGAAAACGCATCTTTTTCTCTCCATTTTGGTCTTCCGTCCACATTGAGACTGTGTTTTTATTCTGTGAAAACTGAGCTTTTTTGAAAACTCTTTCCCAAGTGGATAAATTTGAAAACGCCATTTTTGCTTTGTAGTGTGGACTGTTAAAGGGAGGTATTTAAAAAATGTACGCATGTTTAGTCATGTGACGCATATTCAACCAATAGAGATATCTGTTTATACCGGTATTGTGCCAGTTATGTGCTATTCACTTTCACACTGTTGCTAAAGATATGTTACTTTGTACAATCTTCATATTGCAGTCCTGCAAAGATGACAAAATTTTACTCGCAATTGCTGTCCTGCGGCAAAACATGAGAGCAGTTGCGTTTTAGACCAAACATATAATGAGTGTGACCTTGGACGCATCAGTGAATGGTGAGATATTTTGCTAAATAAAATGATTCAGCAGAAGAGAACTTTAGCATGTCTGTTTCAACTCAGTGAGATTTTATAAGGTTTTATGCATGTGCAGTAAGGTGAATTTAGCGTTTTCCGATGTTTCAATGTGGATGAGAGACTTTTGGAAAACGTTTGAAGATGCTAGTGTGGACGGAGAGCGTGAAATGTAAATGCAGTTTTAAAATTCATCCGGATTAATGTAGACATAGCCAAAAATGTGAACATTTTAGTTTAATATAACAATTTTTTTTAGAATGTCAAAATAATTTCACACATTGGGCACATTTTTGAAAAAATGTTTTCATGTTTTTTTTATATGTATATTTACAATTTGGTTTTATAAACCATATTTACAAATTTGTAAATAGGTCCAAACAACCCTCTTGACTTCCTTTTGTATGAAAAAAAAAAAAAAACTTTTTAAGAAAATATGAAAATTCTGTCATATACTCACATGAGGATGAGTAAATTATAACAGAATTAAAAAAATTCATTGTTTGATGAACTTTCCCTTTCATATCATCATTTGTTCAAAATGTTTAGAGTTTGTAGGCTTGGTGACTTTAGAGCATTTGTGTCTGTTGGCAGTACGAGAGTTGCTGAATAATGGAGTCAGTCCAGACCTGTACAATGAGGATGGGCTCACTGCGCTACATCAGGTACAAACTCAAACTCATCGACACAAACAACACACATATACATAATCTGTGTGTATGTGACCATTAAGATATTGCTGTGACAAAGCATCATTTAAATTTAGGAGCACAAGCAAAAATTTAGAAGTCAGAAACGAAATTTGGTGTAAGTCATGACAAAAGTGTTTATCTTCCCAGAAGTAATATTTTCAGTTAATTTGACTGGCTAATTTGCGTGTTTCATCTTCTTTTCAATATAATTTTCACATAATGCAGTATCTTCATTCAAACTGATGCAGTAATACTGCTATTATATTATTAATTAATACAATTATATTATATTTAAATACAAAAATATACACACTTAAAGGATTAGTTCAACCAAAAAGGAAGGATACATGTCGTTCATTGGCATGTCTGTGTAAAAAAATGGAAATGGAACTGCGCAAATATCATGTACTGTGCAAAGAAAGAGATTTCAGTTTTGCAGTTATTTGTGAATTTTTGTCAAAACAAAAGTCTCGGTGCCATCAAAATTAAAGTCTGCTTCGGAACTTAATGAACAGAAAATCAGAAAATCATTGATTAAAAAATGCCAAATATCTGCCGAAATATCAGCCTTATCAACCACTACACAAATCAACTATTTGGTTGTTGGAGGTCTTAGCCGACTGTCTTGGCACATCCCTACTATTGAATCATGTTTTCTACAGCCAAGAATTCAGATAACTGTTTCTCCGCAGAGCTGCATAGATGATTTTTTGGATGTAGCTCGCTGTCTTCTGGACGCGGGCGCAAACGTGAATGCGTGTGACAGTGAGCTGTGGACTCCTTTACATGCAGCGGCCACCTGCGGGCACACTGACCTTGTCCAGATGCTGATAGAAGCGTAAGTCTCAGTTTATTTGTCATGCAGATCTTACTGCGTTTTGTCATACACAACTTTTATTCTTTAAAACTGTGACACAGACTGTCTGAGTTCATGTGTTTAGGGGTGCAGATCTGTTGGCGGTGAATGCAGATGGAAACATGCCGTATGACCTGTGTGAGGACGAGGCTACGCTAGAGCTCATAGAGATGATCATGGCAGAGCAGGGTGAGGGTTGCCAATAATTTACCTAATATTGAGCTAAATCAAACCTCTTATGTGCAGTGTTGATGAACAGTACCTTTAAAAGATAAAAGCTCATAAACTAGTTATGTTTTATACTGTTACTTGGATAGGAATGCATTTAGAGTTGTCAAAAAGTACTGACTTCGGTACCAAGTCTGTACTAGCATTTTGAGTGCTGTTTAACGGATTCTTAAACACCTCTGATTGGCCATTATGATGACACGCTCAACATATGTCTCTGATTGGCCATTGTGTTGACGCACTCAACATATATGTCTGTGATTGGCTACAATGATCCACAATAACATCTTTGACGATCTTCATCGAAAGCATACAGAGATACACACGGGAGCATTTGAAAGCGGCGTCTTTAAGTGGATCCGTCTATCAGCGGCTATATTAGGGATCCGCTGATAGACGCCTGCTTTAAAACGCTCCCGTGTGTATCTGTGTAAGTGTTTAATGGAGAGCGTCAAAGATGTCATTGTTGATCATTGTAGCCAATCACAGACATATATGTTGAGTACGTCAACACAATGGCCAATCAGAGGTGTTTAAGAATCTGTTCAACAGCACTCAAAATGCTAGAGGGAAATGTTGGTATCGCCAGACCCTGGATATGTTTCTTGGAGTGTGTTGCAGCCATCAAAATCAAAATTTACAAATACAATTAATTTGGCCAGTGAAAACATTGGATAACATACTTTTGTCAGTTAAATAAAGGTTAAAGAGAATGACCAAATTACAGATTTTTTTATGTTATTGCATTTTACAAAATGTCCCAACTTTTCTGGAATTGGGGTTGTATTAAAACTAAAGATACGTCTGTGTTGAGTGCACAGCTGGCAGAAAACAAGACAGACTCATGACACATATTAAATTTAATACCAATCTACACTGAGAATGAGAGGTTTAGCACAGCAAAACTAGATTTTGCAACAGCTTACTTAAGGCGCTTTTCCACCGAAATTACCCGGAACAATTTGTCCCAGGAACTTTTTTCCCAGGAACCTTTTTTGCCCCAGACCGGTTGCTTTCTGCGTTTACACCGCGGTCTAAAGTACCGGGAAGGTAAACTGCGCGCAACTGCTCCTCCCAGTCTGCGATGGACAGTAATCAGTTTTGAGCGCCACATTTATAAGTATGGAGGAGATTCAAACTGTGCTGCAGTTATTGGTTTACTAACGAGGTAATTAACATAACAAAATAGACGAGCACTGATACTAAAGCGTGTTCAGAAAGCTCGTATGCGTATAAAATTAGACAAGGTATGTTGTGAGATGACTGGGACGAACGCGCAAAAATTTCCTTTTGCGCAAATACGCTTAAAAAAAGCCTGAACCCCGTCTATCAATCATAAATAGTGACAGTCTTGTAAATAGTTGTTTGTTACCAACCTCAATGCGCTATTTCAATCCTGTTATAGTAAATTTGTAACATGGTTTGCCTTGCAATAGATGACAATGTGTAAACATAATGACTTAATATTAAAAGCTGTGGCAGAAAAGAGACGAGCACTGATAGAGCGTGTTCAGAGCTCGTAATGCTAACGTTAGATATAAAATTGTATGTTATCAGCTATTGCGGACATTGGCCGTGAGATGGCTGTGACGAACGCGCAGAAAGTTTCCTCTTCCACAAATACCCAAATAATAAAGCCTGAAACTCGTCGCCAGTCCCCCAGTTTTTTTATTAAATTCCATATTTGCAGACAGACAACTTTACTGCATGAAGCCACTTTTTAAAAGGGAAATTTAAAAATAAAGAAAATGCTGCGTGAACACAACCAATCAGCTTGTGCAGCGCACAAGTCCCACCCCTGAAAGTTCCTGAACTTTGAAAAAGTACTACCTCATGAGCAGGGACTATCGGAGGGGGAAATATTTACCCGGAACTTCATTTAGACCCTGGTTCCTGCGGTGTAAACACATCGAGTACCAGCCCAAAGTTCCTAGTTCCTGGGGAAAGTTCCTGCGGTGGAAACGCGGCTTTATTTGAAAAAGGAACTTTACGGTATGTTACAGATTTACAGCAAAATTCAATTCTACTTATAACTATAAGAGCATAGACCCAACTAAATCATAATGACTGTAACTGTTTAGTAGCATTTTAAACTGATGATTTTTATAGATTAGTTATTGCAGTCCAACACATTTAAACAGTGATTTCCTAATCATCTCACATAAGTCTATTATCCATATGTTTTTAATTAGGGATTACTCAGGAGAGAATTGACGAATGTCGCGGAGCCAAGGAGAAAGCGATGCTGTCTGACCTCCGAGAGCTGGTGGCGAGCGGAGCTGATCTGAATGTGAAGGACGAGCAGGGGGCCGCTCTGGTGAGAGACAGCAGTACATACAGACAGGACGCTCATTTATAATATTACAAAAACTAAAGTTCCAGTTCTCTGTGTAGCTGCATATAGCTGCTGCTAATGGATACATGTCAGTGGGAGAGCTGTTGCTGGAGCACAGGATGTCTCCTGACGACCGGGACGCTGACGGGTGGACGCCGCTCCATGCTGCCGCCTGCTGGGGACAGGTGAATACAGACACTCATGAGGGTTTATAGTCTGCAGCCTCTATAAAATCTAAATGTACCCCATTTGTTTTCTTAATGCATGTTACTGGTCTTATTGTAGTTGTAAAATATTTTTTTGTAAAGATCTTTAAGCAAAATATAAATATCTAGTTTTCATGCCGACTTAAATGATCTAAAATACACCATCACAAAGCAAAGTTTCATAGGGAGTAGTAAAGAGTTTGTGTGTTAACAGACACAGTTTAACAGTGATGTAGAGAAATGACAGTTATAACATCACATCTGAAATGTAAGAGAGGTATAAAAAAAAAAGGCCACTGTGAAGTCATGCTTGCGAAATGATCAGCTTGTTCACTTGTTCTCTGACTGTCATTATCGGGTTTAGGGCTTGAACTGATATGGCAAAACTGATGGCATAGTTACAGTAGTATTTACAGTGCCTCAGCCTCCAGTGCTGAAACGAGCCGGTTATGGTAAGGGGCGTTACATTTCTGGTATGCTCTAAGCAGTTGACACTTTTTTTTCTTTTTTTTCTCCATTCTGCCAACTGATGCCTTTTTCCTTGGCTTGCTTAGTTGGGGTCAAAAAAACTAAATTAATAATAAAAAAAAATGTTTAAACAAAAATGAAACATCACTGAACTTGCTTAAGCTGGACTGTGATGCTATTTTCTTCTGGAAACAAACTTTTTTGCATTATTGTCCTGTTATCTCTGTAAAGCTGCTTTGAAACAATCTGTATCGTAAAATGCACTATATAAATAAATGTGGCTTGACTTGACGAATAACAACAGACTGGGACCAGCTGGCCAATCAGAACAGACTATGCTTTTTTTTTGGAAGGCGGGGAAAAAAAAGATCTTAATTTGCTGATACAGATGTGTTTGATTAGGATTGGAGCTAAACTTTGTTGTAAGGTAGATCCCCAGGAACAGGATTGAGTGCCCCTGCTTTAATACAACCTGCCATTAAAGGAAGGGTTGGCAAACTCAAACAGGCTAGCAGTAGCAAGATAGCATTGAAAGCATAAGATCCCACCCTCCCTTCAGAGCATTCTCCAAAGCCTTCCTTCAAAACACTGCAGCATCTGCAAAGTGTCGTGAAATGAGAGATGGCGTTAAATTACCTCATGTCTCAAAGCACATAACATTACAATAATAATGAACGTAAACTACTTACAGAGCTCTGTTTGTACCACCAGACTGCTGTAGATTAATTTCGCAATTGATAGTGTTGACATAGAAACGCATAAGTCTGAGGACGTGAACCACTGTGAGTAGAACGTCACAGGTTGCCATCCTGTAACGATTACGACATAGCGTGAACACAGCATTAGCTCGTTGTTTTGGTTCAGGAGGCGGCAGCTGTTTGTCGCGATCAGTGACTGTCTGTCTGCATAGCCTTACTGAACGCACTGATGATGTGTGATGTCTGCGCGAGGTATGGAAATACATATGTTGACAGGCAGGTAGGTAGGTTTTTGGTCCTGTGACTTCCACAGAAGAGATATGTACATGTTTTAGCATTTCGACCATTTATTGGCCTATTATTGATTACTATCAGGATGTGAAGAGCGTTTCAACCTGTATAAAGAAATTGTCTACCTTTAACTGGCTATAACAACTAACCAATAATAGTTCATGACTGAGAAATTAAGGAAATGCTCTTGGCCTTTTTAAAAATAAAAAAAAATGTCCTGCCCCACCTTCTGTTTAGTAAGTAATAAATGGTAAACTTAGTAATTTCAAACATGTAATGGACCTTTAAATCCTAAAACTGTTAGTTGAAAAGGTTATATTGACTTTAATGGCAAAATTGATGTTTATTCTTCCGTGATTGTGTCTTTCTGCTCTTATAGATCCATATGGTGGAGTTGCTGGTGGCTAATGGTGCGAGTTTAAACGCCAAGTCTGAGCTGGACGAGACGCCTCTGGGTATACGACGCATCCCACATGTTTGATCAGGAGTGACTTGGCAGGAGGCGTCACGATACTACTTTTGTTGTTTTGCAGATGTGTGCACTGATGAGGAGGTCCGGGCCAAAATGATGGAGTTGAAGCACAAGCATGATGCCATCATGAAGGGTCAGGACAAACACAAGAACACATTGCAGAGACGAGTGTCCAGCACGGGCAGCAGAGGGTGAGTACTAACAGCACAACAAAAGCATCATTTGCACCAGAGCATACACAAAAACCATGGAAACAGCCTCGCTGACTGTGATTGAAATCGCTCAGTTGCTGTATCGTTTACACTGGAATGCTGTAGTTGGCATTTTTCATGATTAAATAATAGTGTTATCATGCTAATTATGATCTTAATATACAATTAATAATGATAATATAAAGAACCCCTCTGAAACTGTGTGTGAGCTCTTCTTTGTGTGGATTGTGTTTACAGTAAAGTAGTGAGGCGCAGCAGTGTGAATGAGCGCAGCAGTCTGTACCGCAGAGAGCATCAGAAGGAAGCCATCGTGTGGAAAGAGAGAGGAAGACAGACAGATGCTCTGGATGATGATGAAGACAGGCAGACGGATGCAGAGCTGAACCTGCACGCTGCACTGGTGAGAAATGGGCTTATTCTGTGTTTAAAACCTTCTGAAATATGAAATATGACAGTTTGGGAACACTCTAAGCTTCCATTGATGAAGATCATGGTTATTAACCCTCTGGGGTCTGAGCTGTTTTCTGGCCCTGGAGGTGTTCTGACATGCTCTGACATTTGTGCTTATTTCTGTTACTTGTGACATTTTCATGGCTAAAGTCTGATTACACTGTATTCAGCACAAACTCTGCTACAATAATATATCAGCAGTTAGTAAAAGTATGTAAAAGTTTGTAGTTTTGAGATAATGACATTTATGCGTGGTTTGTGAAAATACAAAAAAATATTGTCACTGAAATAAGGTCATGAAACCCCTACTGATTATTTCTTCACAAGACTTTTGAAAATTGTATCACGTAGCCTAGAATATTTGCTCCAAAACTATGTGAAAATCATCCTGACTGCTCATTCAGAGAAGACAATATATTGATTTAAAATTTCTAAGACGTGTTTTGTGTGAGAAAGCTTTATGCGAAAGGGGCGGATCATCTCATTAATATGGAAGCTTTTCAAACCTGAGAAAGACAAAGACACTCCCTAATGGCCCTATTTTAGGAGCTATCAGGCCCTATCATTCTGAGCAACCTTGCACAAAGAATGAGGAGATTTAAAAAAGAATGGCTTTTTGATTGTTTGGATTTATTTACAACACAACATAATCCAAATATGCACAACAAATGACAAAAAAGCACACTAGTGAAAACAATGATCCAAAGACAGAGACCTTTGTGCCATTCCTAAAAACACTGTACATACCTTTCATTTCCAAGGTGTTTGATTTTCACTTTACCATGTTCATATACAGAGACTCATGTGAATGTTGAAGTCAGCAGGACTCAGTGGCATCTGGGCCCTGAAAGAAAAAAAAAAAGTGAACATACTGATATCAAGAGAAACTATAGGGAATATAGTTCTAAAATTTATTGGGAATAAATTTTAGATTTTTCTGGTTAAAATTGAAAATTAAAATTCACAGAATACACACACACACACACAAATGTTTCCAACAATATATAATATAATGAACACCAGGTTTGTTGTGCCTTGTAAGCATAGGCTATGCACAGTGCTGCATAAAATAATAATAACAATAACCTATAGCAGCATATAAATCTTCCAAAAGATTTCAGTAACAACTACGCTAGAGAAAAATATATTGATTATCATATGTTACTTAAAATGTTTCCATTCGTTATGATGATATGAAATGAGATAATAGTAAAAACATGAAGCCTTTGTTTGGTGCGTTTTGCTTTTCAAACGCGATCGCGATACATTCAAAACCAGAGCTCGCTCCAAAATATTAAACATTATGGTTACCATATTATACATATCTACGTTTGAGCAGATATCCACAAACACAGTAACAGTAAACACGGGTCCAAATATTATAATATTCACCATATATCTAGCAACAGTTCAACTGCAATGTGAAGTTTATGCAACAATAACATGAACTAATAATTAAGAATTTCTTACCTTACATCTTTCTTGTCTTCAAATCGCGTTCTTCTTCTTCTGAGGTAAATCCAATGTAAGCTCACGGAACGTCTTTCAAACTCGACGAAAAGCAGAAACTTGTGAAGTGTTTTGGTGCTTTGTTTTTGAGGTAATGTTCGCGTTCCATGTGGAGATTTGCATGTGAATGTCTTTTGCGCGCGTGGGCGTTGTCAAATTAAAAATAATTAGGAAGCGTTTGAGAAGCTGGACATCTTGTTGGTTTTATACAAATTACTTAAACAGAGAATATTTGTTTTCAGTTTGAATCCGATCATTTAAAAGTACACACTTAAATGTTTATAAAGGTATATGGCTCATAAATGTGTGACAAGTATTCGCTGAGTTTTGTTTCAGTTTATAGACGTGCTCAAGAAAAAAAAGTTCACCGCGACGGGGAGGCAGAAAGCACACCCTGTTTATTTTCTTTATTTTACAAAAGCACAATGTTTTGATTCGATTGTAAGTGGACACATACAAAAGTAGAAATATCACAGATTCTTTTTTCATATTTCTTTTTTCTGTATGACCATAAATGACGGAGAAATTAAAGTTTATTGTACTACTATGTGAAGAAAATCCAGCAAAACGCGCCGCCGCGTTTGTCGACCTCAGAGGGTTAAAAGATGAAGACATCATTCTTTTTTGGTTACTTTGGTCTTATTACTATTAAGACAAAAGAAGTTTTTTTTATTTTGAAAATACAGCTGAAAAGAAAGGAAGATGTCGCATTTTGACCACATTTCAAAATGATATAGATCTGTTTGTCGTCTGTATAAAAATGTTGATTGGGGCCAAGTGATCAAGATGAAATTCAAGACAAAAGAAAAGAGCTTTATCAAAATATTACAGAGGGGTCAAATGAAAGAAGCATATACAGATGTACAGATGTTTTAAATATTTATCTCCTAGGTCCCCTTTAGTACACTTTCTAATAATAATCAAATTTATGTTTATTCTAAAAACTCCTACAACTTCTATGGACCGGTTTCGCAGTTGTCAGCTTTGCAAATCTAGTAAAGGTTTTCATTTTTTTTTATTTTTTTTATGTTGACATCTTTCTCTCTTATGACCAACGTAATCAGATTTTAAATTGTAATAATATTTCAAAATATTACTTTTGCTTCACTTGCCTCGATTCTTCACAATCCGCACGATTCGATTATGATTTAGAGGGTCACGATTTGATACAATTCTCAATCCATCTTTTCCTTCAATTCTTTTATTAATAATAATTACTATTCAGAATACTGTTAATAATCTCAATGTAGTTCCTTTTCTATTTTCTATTTCTTATTAAAAATAAGACAAAAGATGCAAATAACAAACAGGATTATGAATTATGTTTGCAGATATTTAGGAAATATGATTTGCTCTGAAAAACAATGCTACAGCCAGTTATTCTACTTTGAAATGTGCGTTCTGTGTCGGAATGTCTGTTTTTGTTTGGGTCTGTGTTATCCTGCCCACTGCCAATTTACCCAGTAGTATTTCGACACACCGATAATAAGACCTAATGCACAGATCTTATATAATGTTAGACATCTTTTTTCCCCCAACTGGTTACGTTTACTTTTGATCATTTAGACGCTTTTATCCAAGGCGACTTACAAATATGGAGAGCAATTAAACTAACAATAGGACAACAATATGCAAGTGCTGTGACCCTTCTCACTTTAGTCTAACGCAGTATACGTAATTTTTTATTTGTATAAATAGATATAGATTTGAAGAGAAAAGAAAAGAAAGCGTTAGTATTAATGGATCAAGTGTTGCTGAAAAATTTGCATCTTCAGCCTGCTTATGGCTATTTTGAATTTAACGATTGCATGAAAAATAGAATGATTGAGTAAATAGCTACCTGATCTTGTGTTTGAGAGCCTCTATTGAGCTCAGTGATGTGTTTGTGTCTTACAAATAGATATATAGATTTGACCATCCTTGGTGAATTTTCTTGTACTTTTCCCTCCTTCACTTTAGGTGTCCGGCACTAATGCCACCCCTGTTCCTCCATTAGAGGTTGTCGAGGTGGAAAACGGAGCTCAGGTTTTGGGGAACGGCACCTTTTCTTCCTCGCTTCCTGGAGAACTCCAGGGCGGGGGCCGCAGGGATCGCAGCGCCTCCTATCAGCTCACTCCGGATTCGGATGCTACCGGCGGGGACAGCATGAGCAGAGAGAGATCTCACCACACGCTCGCAGATCTCAAGCGGCAGAGAGCTGCAGCTAAACTACAGAAACACCCAGCACCTCCTTTACCCCTGTCTGCAGGCCCTCAGGATGAGCTCGTCCCTGAAGGACCCCAAGGGCCACTGGAACCCCCTGAATCGGTACAGCAGGATGCGTCCCCCAATGCAGTGTACTTTACCAAAGCTAGTGGAGATCCACCTCTACTGAAGCTGAGAGCACCAGAAGAGGACACGACTAACACAAAAGAGCCGTGCTGTGGACTCATGTAGAAGCAGCAAATGAACACGTTTGGCTTCATATGATCGCGCATTTCTTATGTGCTACATGGACGAACGAAAAATATCAGGCAGGTACGTGGAGATGAGTTTTTATGTCCAAGTCAAGCTTTCTCTCATGGACTGAGTGAACTCCCATTTTCAACACTAATGACGGAATAATGATGAACTACACAGCTTCTTGATTGAATAACACATGAAGAAATAATAAGAAAAAAAGAGTCCACGTTTTCAAAACTAAATTTTTTTGCAGTATTTCACACTATTATGCTAATCCTTTTATTTTATTTAGTTGTTTTGGTCATTAAAGTTTCAAAGACTCTGTTCAATACTGAAAAAAACCCAGACACAGCACTTTACTTGACCAAACTTTCAGCAGTCTTCATAACTTTAAGTATATTGGTATAAATAAGCTCATTTGAATTGCACTGATCAAAGTAAAATCACATTTCATTAACCGTTCTTGCATTTTTAAGGGCTGTAATCTAACAACTAGTACGCTTGCACTTCAACACCTGGTTGCACCATTTGCTTGCTGCTCTCAAAACCCGCGAATCCAAGCTTCTTGATGTTTATTGCCTTATTAATTCTTAAGCTAATTTTATATTAATGTAAAAATAATAATTTTGAAATAAAAAGATGCACTAAGGTCAGTGTACCTTCACATAGTTTGTTTACTTCAAACCTTCTCATGAACCATCTCATCTCTTTTTTTCTCTCTTTGTCTTAATGCATCAAATGGAAGAAAAAAAATTCCAATTATTAAGTTAAGACTTTTTAGTTTGAACACCTTCTAGCCATTTCATTTTCCATGTAAAAAAATAAATAAAAACTTTTTTTAAATAAAATTTTTTATCAAAAATAAAAATTCGGCTTGATTTTGAGTTTTTTGTTTGTTCATCAGTAAATACATGAGTTTACAGCTTGTATATTTTATGCACACATGTGGACGGCACTGAAACACCGCTTCTCAATGGTCACCCGCTCCATCTCGCTTTACAATGATCATTTTAACAAACTTAAAAATGGTTGTAAACAGCCTACCTGAATCGTGTAGATAGAACTTGGATCTGGCGCTTTCATGTTTTTTGTCTCATATGTCAAGTTCAAGGGGTCATAAAAACACTGGTAGAAAAATAAATCTAAACCATTATGACTGTTTGTGAATAGCCGGTGTTATATTTAACACATGCCTGAACATAACCAAGCACAACCATTGAAAAGTGCCCAAAATGGCAGGAAGCTCTCATTCTGTATTTTTCCCATGTTTCATAAACCCATATAGTCTCATGTGAATTTATATTTTAACCCTAAACATGACCACTGTTCCCCAAGAAATTTATATTTATAATTATTATTGCTTATATTTACATATATATACATGCATATAAAAGTTTATCATTTCTATGATTTTGAATAAAGAGTTTTGTATAAGGAAAATGAGCGTATCTGCATATTCTATTCATCATTGTTTTAAACCAGAAATGAAATATAAATAATCTTTATGGTTTAAGTGAATGGTTTAAGTTGTTTCGTTTTTATTTTTTCATAACCGTGCATGTTTAATTAGTTTGTGCTCAAATGTTCAGTGAGATTTGAATAGAATGAGTGAAAGAAACACTAAGTTTGTTATGACTGGCAGAAATGGATGGATGATTTTCAAAATATCTTTAGCGTTTGCACTTTGAGGCTTAAGACTGTATTTCACAAGAAATAGTTCTATAGTACTGCTTTATTTACAAGCAGATTTAACATCTAATAGTTTTGTGTAAATGACAGCCATTCTTTTCTTCAGGAACACACCTGCAAAGTCTTGTACCTTTTTGCACTTTGTTTACCTTTTCTGATCACATCAAGTGCTCTTGTTCTTTGCTATGATGCTCCAGTCTTAAAATGTAAAGAATATGTGTCAGTGTCCTACAGTAAATGCAACTACAGAAGAGTTTTGTTTTATGCAGTTTGGCTTTCCAATGTGTTTTACAATATTTTTTTTACATCATTTACTCTTTGTCTTACATGCATATGCATTACTTGTAAATCTCTGTTTTTCAAATTATGAACTGTAAAAATGGTTTCATGGATTTAATTGATTTTTGATTTATTTTTATTTAATGAACTTTGAATCGTTTGTGTGATCTGTTTTAGATGTGTTAGGATATAGAGACTCAATGAAGAGCAGATGCTTAATGACATTATTGAGAGATTACATGAACTCCATGAATGTCAAACATTTCACATTTATCGAATATCTAGAAGCTTATCATGATAATTGGGGAATTACCTGAGCTTTATATTCTAGAAAACTGTATAAAATTGATGTTCCTATAATGTGATGTTAACGTGGCACCAACTGGGTAACAAGTAACTGTAGGTCTCTGAGGTGCAATGATCAATTTGGATGCAGAAGTCTGTATTTAAACTGATAAACACGTTTTCAGGGATATTTTATTTGGGCGATTTTGATATCTCTGGACTACGTAATCTGAACTCTACCATGAAACGCGTGCAAACATTTAATCTTGACATGTAGTGTTTACTACTGGACAGCACTTTTCACGTTGTGAAATGCCTTAAATGTAAATGTCATAAAATTCCAAGGTTTTTTTTTTGACATCCATTTTATACATGTTCCTTTTCTATGTCATCTACTTGATCTGTTAAATTTAACACTGGTGTCTGTAAATATAATCAGAGACAGAAGTTTGAATAAATTATACATGCATATTGAAAGTTAATGAATAATTCAGTTCTTGAGAATTGTTGCCTCTTTGTCCTGAACTGGATAAAAGTTTGTTAGTAAAGTATTACTGAATTTCTTACCCATTTCTGCATATTTGTGGCTTTAAAAGGGGTGGAAGTCATTCCCATATAAACCCTAGAGTAGTAAAGTATAGTAGTAGTAGAATATAAAAACACAGAGAGACCAACCACCATAGTCAAATGTCAAATTGAAATAACTAGTTAAACATGATAGTATTATGCAGTCATTTAAGACATGTGTCCTTGTATAGAACCTTTTTGCCATAGAATTGAGTCAAGAGGGATCTATATGGAAACCCATTTAACTTTTTTTTTTTTTTTTTTTTATAACAGTGCAGAGCACCTAACATCACTGCACTGGCTAAATAAATTCAGCAAAATTGTTATCCATGTCGGCACTAATGATGTCAAACTTCGTACTTGCAAGTTCACACACCTCTTGTAACCTCTTCTAATTTCAGTGATCTACCTGACGATGTCATACACCGTAATATGCTCTAACCCCCTCCCTGATTACCGTGGTGAGGAGAAACATAGTTCGGCCTTGGGTCCAAACTGGTGGGACCACACCGGGCCCGGTGGCGAACAGACTGAGGGGAAAGATAAGACAAATGAACAATTTAAAAAGCTTAGCTTGATGAATTTTAGATCTATTTCTACTAAAGCACTTATCGTTAATGACACGATCACCGATCACAACCTAGATGTGCTCTGTTTGACAAACCTGGCTAACCAGACGATTGCATTAATTTAAATGTCTCTACACACCAAAGAAAGGTCTAGTTTTCAAGTATAGTTCTTTTGAAGTGATGGTGCTTTATATAACATTGACTAGTGTAAATGATACATGCATTTTGGCGTTTGTACTGGCTGTACCAGGCCACCAGGGCACCGCACAGACTTTATAAAGGAATTTGCTGATTTTAGAGTTTGTACTGGCTGTTAGATTGGCATTTATAGACCTAAACTATTGGAGTTGGACAACACGTGTCAGTACCCACTCATTGTCATAATCATACTTAAGATTTAATATGGTCACATTGATGACATTGAAATTCTCAACAAAATTACTCGAAGTTCGGGCCAAGAGTCTCCTCTCCTTGGACAGCACGTCAAATACGCATATTTTACACTATATCTGATTATATGTAAGTGTGAACTCGTGAAATGGTGTCTGTGCTGAATTCCAGTTGGGATTTAGACCATTTCATCTCTCTACTGGTTTTACTGGACTGTGCAACCTTTGATACTATAGACTATAGTGTAAAATATGCGTATTTGACGTGCTGTCCAAGGAGAGGAGACTCTTGGCCCGAACTTCGAGTAATTTTGTTGAGAATTTCAATGTCATCAATGTGACCATATTAAATCTTAAGTATGATTATGACAATGAGTGGGTACTGACACGTGTTGTCCAACTCCAATAGTTTAGGTCTCTTAGGTAGACTCTAGTGGAATTCTAGTGGAATTGCATTTAGGATGGTTTAAGTTGTATTTACTTGACCATTATCAATCTGTGGCAGTAAACAAAGAGGTATCATATCAATCAAAAGTTCAGTCAAGTCACCTTTATTTATACAGCGCTTTTTACAATACAGATTGTTTCAAATCAGCTTTACGGTGATAACAGAAAAATAATGCAACAGAGTTTGTTTCTGCTGTACAGCAGATTTAGAAAGTCTCCTAAAATTCTCCTAAAAGTTCTCCTCTGGCCAACGAACGAACAGTGTGTGATTATGATTCAGGCAGCATTATAGGTCAGAAGTCAGATTGGATTAGAACATTCAGAATATTATCCAGTTCCATCTGGATAAAGATCAGAGTTCAGTGTGGAGTACCACAAGGCTCAGTACTAGAACTGTTGCTTTTCACCCTGTACATGCTACTCATCCCATCAAATGCCAGCGTGATGTATCTTGATCTTCAAGCAAAAGGAGCTGGGTGAAAATGTTGAACGTTATCAATACACAGTCTGATTTGTGATGCAGCCAGGAATCATAAATCACACCATGTTCGCTCTTTTGTCAAGAGGAGAACTGGCCCCCTTACTGAGTCTGATTTCTCTCAAGGTTTTTTGCTTAGTATCTAAATCAAATTTGTTTAATAATTGATGAATCCTGCAACATTAACACTGTTATTAAACTGAATTAAATCAACATTGAACTGACTTATATGAACTGTTGTCTTCTGTAGAGCTTCTAATAGCTGAATTGAACTCATTTGATAATTGATTAACTGAATCAACACTGAACTGAATAATGAGACAATTGTCTTCTGCACAGCTGCTTTATAGCAGAATTTTAATTCGTCTAATTTTATACAGTATGGCAATGACAGATTTATTGTGTCTCCATATACAATACCTTTTTTTTTTTACTGGCATTTTCTTTATAGTAGAAAATAAGCTCTGTGACCAACAATAGATCATGATGATCTTCACAATTAAACACAATTCTTATGTTTTGAAGGCTAAATGCAATTGGCAGAAAAGCTAAAAAGGAATTACACCACAGTTGAATGACTTTAACATCATCGTCATTAAGCTTCCATCAGCTCTTTCAGTCTTTATTTAAACATTTTCCTTGAAAGCTTAAGTTCGAGTAGTTTGCAAGAGTATAAACACAACAAGACTGTGAAAGCAGACTAGTAGATGAGTAGATTAGATGAGATGAGAAGAGTTTACCTGTTTAATGTCACCAATAGTCCCATTTAGCCACTTGTTAGCAACCGTCTTTTTCAAGACAAGTAAAACTTCAAAAACACAAAGGGTGCTAAAACTCGTTCCTGGGTTCTGGCCTACAAAAATACTCTTCATCAGACCAAATAAAAAATAAATCTACTGAAAAGCATTTACATGTATATACCACTAGTTTATGTTGTATTACGCTGGCATTAAATTACAATAAACTGGTAATAACAATAAACACTGCTGTTATGGGGTTACTAATGCAGCTGCTGAGGGGAAACCTGTACATTTGGCATCTTATCTCACTGCCATTATACTTCTCTCTATATATTTTGTCCTCTTTAGGAAAGTCAAGGGAATGCAATACTGGATTTTTTTTAATTTGCTTTTTCAGTTACAGCAAATGGGAATGTAAAAATAATATTTGCTTTGGTCTCCCATGTACCCTCTATACAGTAGAATTTTTTCCTTGCTGTATACTTTCCAAAAATGAAAGTGTTTATGTAATTATGTGAATTTACATAAAGTAGCCTATATAGTTCTTTCTCCCCAAAGCTACAGTTCAGTAAAACAAAAACAAAAAAAAACACACACACACACACACACACACACACATAATTGAATAAAAACAAAAACAAAGCATAATCACCAAGAAAAGTTATAGTCTAATAACACTACATAGATCATATCTGTAAAGCTGCTTTGGAACATGTATGTATTGTTACGCCTGTGGACATGGATTGCGTGTGCATTTTTTTTTTTTTTCTCATTGTACATTTTTTTCTCTCAGGTGCCTGGCTAACTGAATTTTCCTCCCCTAATTCAGGAGATCATCCCACTAATTATCAAGTCTTCTGTGATTGGCTCATCAGCACATGAACGTTGGATAAAAGAAGAGCTGAGTGGGACTAAAGAAAGGTGGCTTTTTCATATACTTGAAATAGTTTATTAAAAACAATGCAAGAAATGTTCAAGTCTTTCTTTATTTAAGCTTCGTAACTTGCAAGTCTCGTCAACATTCCCAGTGTTTTTTGAAGATTAAAAAAAAGAATTACATTGCATCTCGTCTGAGAAAAAGAACAGAAATGAGTTGTTTTCAACATTTCACTCACACGCATGCTGAGTAGATTCTTTTTTTTTTTTTTTTTTTGTATGGCAATTTAGACAAAATCAACTTTTGTGTCTACCTCTCCTCCATTCAGTTAGTTTAAGCTTCAGGTAAGCTATTACAAAATGTACACAGTCTCACACCCCGGAAGACATTTCTCCAGGAATTCTTGTTTTTTATGGCAGTTGTTATACACAAATATACAATTAAACATTGCTACTCTTGAATGCTTTTGAAGGTTGTTTTTTTTTTAACTACATATTGATACACAGTAGATACTTGTATTTGTGAAATTTGACAAATCATGACAAAAATTGTCTAGTACATTTGTGTTTTCTGTGTTACAAATACATTTAGACCTTTGCATACAGACAATAATAATATACATAAAAGAAACATTGTTCTGCTCTCTTGCTGTTGGCATTAATGTCGTTGTTTACAGCTGATACATTCTGAAAAAAATGATCTTCCCAAACATTAGTGACAGAAACATAAAAAATAAAAAAAGCTTTAATTTGCTGGCAGCCTGTTCTTGGCAATACAACAAATCATCAAGCAAGTCGTGGAAAGAAGAACATTTTTCTGGGATGTTTTTTTTTTTTTTTTTTTTACCACAGTGCTAATCGATGTTATTGAGATGTTTAATACAAACCACTGGAAATGAGATAGTGTCGCATCATTGAGGAAAGTTCTTATTTGCAGTGAGCTTTAGCTGAACCTGATATTACTTAGATGTCATTGAATCTATCAATCAAATTGTCTAAAATTTATTACAAAGTATAATATTTCCATAATAACCCTAGACATAGAAATCTATAAGAAGTTTAAAAATCACACTCAAAGAGAAAACTTCTAAAACACTGGAACTCAGTGAATGAAAGACACAGTGATTTTAATGAAACGTTGGAATGTGACTGAAGGCAATATATTAAAAACACGTTATTGGCTACGTTAATAGATTGTCCTTAAAAATTCCTCTCAGCATCTATCAAGTTGATGTTTTTTTTTTCACAGAGGTTCTTTAGTGGTCCAACAACATGCAACCTAAACTATCAGTTGGATGAAAACGTGGCTCAAGATGTAGGGGGACTGCACTAGAACTTTTAACCCCAAAATCAATCAATCAATAAATACATTAAAATGAAAAAACCCATTCTTTGGAATCTTGCACATGCTCTATATTTGGTGTAGATGTGTGATTGTGTTTTTAAAGGACCCAATATATTTACATTATCAGATAATTAAAGACAAATATAAATGTATACATGTCTTTAATTTAATACTGTATGTTCATATCAGATTTTTGGCTGTACTGTATTTGATAACATTACACATGACCACATGTAGCCTACCTCCATAGTAACTTTTGGAACAGGCTGATCATTGGTGAATGTAACTTTGATTATGAAGTATTTTTGAAGGCACAGGAAAATACGACCAAACATTTAGTCTGAAGAAATAAATATTGCTAATTAATCGTTACTTGATTCTACTAAAACAAAAGGCTGCATGGATACTTTTTAAATGACTAAGATGAGACAATATTTGCAAGCATGTTTTTATGGAAAAGCACCCAAATTCCTGTGATCACTGTAAAGTATCCACTGTGTATTATTCAGTAACTGGCTCATTCTTCTTCTACAGTATACTTTTATTCATTTTTAAAACTTGAAAAGTTGTAATTGAAGGTAGTTCTATAATAAAGTATATTAGACTCTTCTACAAATATGTTCTGATCTGTCTCAGTCTCTTAAACATTATTCAGCACAGCTTGATTATTTACACAATAATCATGAACAGGTCTCCATCATGCCAAGCATCAAGTTCTTGACATAGCCGAGAGACACTGGGGTTAGCTCATAAGAGGGTTTTAAAAAGTTCGTTTTTATATATATACTGCATATACTAAATTGTTATATTATCATACAGATTTTCAGAATGAAACTGTAAGTGAGCTACACTAACACACTCTTAGAAGAAAGGGTTCTGTCATGGGATAATTTTATGGATTTAGCTTGAATTAATTCACTTTCATGAATTAAGCAGCACTTTTAATGAAAAATGAAAAAGATGAAATAACTTGTTAAACATGAAAGTATTACAACATTTCTCCTTATGTGGATCCCTTTTGGCATAAAGCGTTCGGTAACACGTCATTTGACAGTGTACCTGTTACACATCTTGTAATAACATAGTAATAACGTTATATTATATATAATTACGAGCAACTAACCCTAATTACATAGTAAGTACATGTTGTTAATTAATATTACTCAGTACTTATTTGTAATTACACTAAGGGCACCTTAAAATAAAGTATAACCGAGCATTCTTTAAAATTCCGTCAAGAATTCTAGAACCCCACTGAACCTTTTTTCTAAGAGTGCAGAGCATCGCATCATCAAATCCAACGCTAATACGTCCTATTTTTCCCACCAAAACTTCTTGAAGGATGATGTCATTTAAGAACTGGATTTTGATATAAAGTCTAACAGGATGGAAAATGATTGAAGAAAACTAATGTAATGTCCATCAGTACAATTTGTGAGTTTGATCTCTTTCATTACGTGCGACATGAAAACGTACAAGAGAGTAGAAATGACCCAGTCTGACTCTGCACCTTTTGTGTGTAAACGAACTGCCGCCCTACTGGTTTTCTGCTGGCTGTGCACGAGAATCAATGAACATGAGCATGGAGCTGATATGTTGTTTTGTATGATTTATTGTAAATACAAATGTTTCTTTCCTCTAAAGTCTTGCTTGTTTCTGAATGTTTGAAACAAAATAAAAAAACTCAAATACAATTATCTATTATCTATCAAAACTACAAGTAACTAAAAGTACTTTAAAAAAATAAATAAAATAAAGTTAATAATTTGAACATGATAAAATGATAACCTTGATCCACACTGATAGGTGCGAATATAAAGTCTAAGAGCTCTGTGACATCAGCCAGCAGAACAGAAAAACAAAGTCACTATATAGTAGACTCGATTGTTGTAACATAAAAATGATTGGAAATATGACTGAGTATTGTTGTTTTGCCCATCTCTGTCAACGTTGTCTCCATTCTCGACCCCTATAAATTGGTTTGTGCTTTTATCTGACAGTGTTATTTTTACAGTCGAAGGGCAAAATAGTGCTGTCATATACATTATATACATACATATGTATCCTCAGCTCAGTGTTCCTCTTATAAGATTTACAAATTATACATATTTTACTAAAATTACCTGGCCTTGCCTCACTCAGCTATGTGCTTATGAAAAGTATATACTACATTAAACTCATACAAGCAATGCCTTATTTTTTTTGTTACATAAAAGTACATTCATATGGTTATGCATGTTTTTTAACTATTATGGATGATATTAAAAGCAGTAAGAGTATAGATATCAGACTTGTATGAGGGTAAACATGGAATGCAAGCAGACATTCCATTGCAAGATATACATTTTTTTTAGGTAGATTTACTGGGAAATCCATATATATTTTGAGAGATTTTCTCCAAAATGTTTGGGGAAGAATCTGTCTATCTGCATGGAACAACTTGAAAAGTCACGGCTTCTCAGTGTCTGTTTTGATTAATGTGGCAGCTCGCTGATTAGGACCAGTATAATACATAACAATTTCTAATAATTTTAATAACATTTTTGTTTTTGTGGAAAAAAATAATGAACTGATAATTCTGACTATTGACCTGAAGTAATGCGTCTCGAGGCGCCATGTTTGAATATGCATATAGCGCACAAGCAATCTCGATGGTGCTTTTAGGTCCTTTTCCGGAACTCAACAATGTGACATTTCTGCTCAACATCTCATTTTGTGCTCCGCAAAAGAAAGAAAGAAAGAAAGAAAGTCATATGTGTTCAAAACAACATAACGGTGAGCTAACGATGACTTTTTTCATTTTCTGTGCTAGGTTTAAAAGACCAAAACTGATTACTAATAACTAACATCTTCAAAACTGAAATCAGTTTAAGAATGTTACCATGGGATGTACTGGAGTGTTTCGAGGCAACAGGTGACAGGCAGTAACAGGAAGTGGAAGAGACAGAAGGGAGTGACACTGGAGTTTGGTGAGAGAGTGGAAGACATTGGTAGTTTCTTCTGTTTCCCTCAAAGTTTAAAGAACACAGCGTAGAAGCACAGGAGAGCAGATGACATGCTTTATCCCCCTCCAGATCTGAAGAATAGACACAGAAAAGAAGGAAAATATAGGAAGAGAAAGAATATGTTAAATGATGCAATTCACTATGTATTGTAGTTTATATTCTTTATTTGCCTCCAAAATGAAGACCACACGAGTAACTTCAAATACTTCAAAAGTTACTGAAGCAATTATATGATTAAAATGGCAAGGGTCATTTATTGTTCACAGCTCAAATATATACGTTTTATGAAGTTATGGGATTGTTTCTGTATTGGTAATCCAATGAGGTCTGCATTATATCCACTAACTGGAATTTGTGAATAAATGTGGTGTCTATTTATTGGTATATTGATATGAATATGTAAAAAAGCATTGCAAACATTTTTGGTCACACTTTGTATTAGGTGTCTTTAATTGCTATGTATTTACATAAAACATTTTTATGTTAAGAACAACGACTTATTGTGTTAGGTTAAGGTGTAATGGAAGGGTTAACATTGTAATTGCAGAAATAATGACAGCTGCAATTAAATGCAGGTCATTTAAAAATATAAGTATAACGTAAAATCGTATGTACACAAGTACATTATATAAAATTATGAATTTAAATGGTAAAGACACTTAATATAAAGTGGGACCACGTTTCTTTCTATCTTTCTTATTAAAAAATAAAATAAAAACAAACTAAATGGAGAAACTAAGATGTGAAAAATCTGCTGGTGTGATATATGTTAGGTGGACATGGGTGTATGATATCACATGTCTTGTTGGGCGGGTTCATACCTTCCTCTTCTGATATTTCTGTTGTCAAGAAAGAAAACAGAGAGAGAATAGGACTGTATGTGTGTATCTGTATTTGTCACATTAAAACACTGTGCTGCATTTACCATAAAAATAAGACAAGCAGTCAAGATAATTAAAGGGGTCATATGATGCTGTTAACAGAATAGGGTAACATAAAACACATTATTTGCACATAGTGTACATTATTGCAGTACCTATTATGCAAGTACAAAGCCCCTCCTTCCGAAAACTCCACAGTACTCTGACTGGCCAGCTGACCCAGTGCACTGTGATTGGCCAAAAACCTCGAATGTGTGTCGGAAATGTAACGTCCCTTACCATAATTGTGAGCTTCAGGTTCCAAGGCTTTAAAGGGGTGGTTGAATATGATTTCACTTTTCTAACTTTAGTTAGTGTGTAATGTTGCTGTTTGAGCATAAACAACATCTGCAAAGTTATAATGCTCAAAGTTCAAAGCAAATGGAGATATTTTCTTTTTAAGGACTACAACAAACGGCTGGTAGGGACTACACGGCATTCCTCCCGTGCGGTGACGCGATTTATAGATTATCAAGACAGAATATGCTAATCAAGGACTAGAAGATAACTAGACATAAGCTACATAAATACACATAGATAACTACACATAAGCTACATAAATTCACCAACTAACCATTTAGAAATGTTGTCTACATGTCACTTCTTCTTGAGTCTCTCCATCTTTCTGGGCTAAAAGTTTTTGAAATTTTCAGTGCATGTCTGTGTGAGGTAAAAGGACACAAGCTCTTGAAGCTCCGCCTCTGTGCTGGGAGCAGCAGCTCATTTGCATTTAAAGGGACCGGTGCGTTTTTGCTCACCCTCAAAAAGTGACAACTTTAACATACTATATAAAAATATCTGTGGGGTATTTTGAGCTAAAACTTCACATACACACTCTGGTGACATCAAAGACTTATTTTACATCTTGTGAAAAGGGCATTATACCACCCCTTGAAATTGTAAACACACAGTTAATCATGTCGACGGTATTACCATACGAGTTCAATCCAGAGTCAGATTCTGAAAGGATCGAGCAGATAGACCAGAACCAAGCATGACTTAAGCAGAGCATGGTTTCATTTGTCTTCTTCACCCTAACAACTTTATGTCCTGAAGTGACAGCATAAAATACTGTTTAAAAAAAATAAATACTGAAGTGTATTTTTCTAGTTTATTTAGGTGTGTGCAGCCAGCGTTGTACAAGCTGGAATCTGTATTCTGTAAAAAGTGCTGTACACAAGCTAACTTTTGGGTTGTACTGCTCAGGAATAGCATTATAAATAAATCTTAACCACTGGTTTTGCTTTTGCATCCTAAAAATACAGTGTTTACATCTGGACTTTAATCAAGACGTTTTAGGCAGGTCTGGATTAGTGTTTAAATCTTTAGTGGGAGACTACGAGCTTTGTAAGATCTTGTAAATGCACAAACAGAAACATTACACAAGCATCCTATGACCCCTTTAAAATTATTTATTGAAGTCTATTTTAAGTGATAGGACAATACAGTAAACCACAAAAAAAAAAAAACTTATATATTATTAAAGCATAAATAATTTATAATGAATGAGGAAAATGCTACTTGAACATATATTTTTGAATGTAGTTTGTTGTGGATGCCTTACTTGAAGCCCCAGCCTGTTCCTCCCAGTACTATAGCTGCCAGCAGTATCGCTCCTGCTATGGAGCCAATGATGATGTTTGTACCGCTCGGACCTGTGGACAGACAGGTAAAGGCATATCTGTCACGTGAGTTTCAGTTATATTCTCGTTTTTTTGTTTTTAATCATGACTTTTATTTTGTCAAGTGCTTTCATTTTGAAAACCCATCTTCCTGTTACCTGTACTGATTAGTTTTAGCTTCATGCTCCCTGGAACAGGCGGCAGTGACATCTTGTGGTACCATTTGGTTTTGTTATTTGTTTATTTGAGATATGAAGAACTTGCCTCTCAAAGGCAATCAATGTTTCTAAATATCTGCTTTCATTTAGTGGAACAGGACAATTTTTTTGACTATGGAAGTCAATGGGGTCAAACAACTGTTTTGTTACTCATATTCTTCAAAATATCATCTTTTGTGTTCATACAGATTTGGAACAACTTAAGGGTGAGTAAATGTTGACAGAATTTTCATTTTTGGGTGAACTATCCCTTTAAGTGGGTCAAGAGCTCTTAAAGGAATAGTTCACTTCAAAATGAACATTCTGTCATCCTTTACTCACCATCAAGTTGTTCCAAACCTGTATGAATTTCTTTCTTCTGCTGAACACAAAGGAAGATATTTTGAAGAATGTTGGTAATCAAACTGTTGATGGACCCCATTGACTTCTATAGTATGAAGAAAAGAAAAAAAAATACCATGGAAGTCAATGGAGTACACAAACTGTTTGGTTACCGACATTCTTCAAAATATCTTCTTTTGAGTTCAGCACAAGAAAGAAATTCATACAGGTTTGAAACAACTTGAGATTGAGTAAATGATGACAGAATGTTCATTTTGAAGTGACTGCGTTTAATATAAATGTATATTCATGAGTGCACTTGATCATATAATCCGAGAGCATGCTGTCCATTACTGGAAATTGAATGTTGAATTGAGATCTGATCCAGAGAAATCATCATTGGAGGATGATAGGCTGAGTTACTGTTTATATACCCTTGAAGTGTGATTGGCTGGATTAGATGAACAACCACCTCCCAAACATATGTCATGATGTTTATCTATAATACATTTTCATTTAATTGTAAATAAGTAGTGTAAAATAGGGTTGTAACGGTATGAGATTTTCACGGTGTGATAACGTTTTCAGAAAATATCCTGTTTCAGCAGAAATATATAGGCCTATTTATCCATATGTATATATGTATGTATATATATGTATGTATATATGTATATATATATATATATATATATATATATATATGCATCCATCTATTCTCCAAACTCCTTATCCTCTGTAGGGTCATGGTATATATTTATTATAATAATAAAATATTTTTGAAATATTTTATATTAGGGCAATATACATCACTTTTATGGAGATTCTAGTTTCCAAATGTGTTTGGTAAATTTTTTAATACAATCCATTCCATTCACTATCACTCCTACTCTGCGATTAGGGGAATAAAGAAAAAGTCTCAAGGTTTCATACAATAATGTGTGCAATGTATTTACACCTGTGTCCCACCCCAAACATTATTATTATATTATTTTTTTTCTGCATATTAAGATTTTTCTTTATATGGTGCTGAGCGCTACACGTCCACCTGAATAAAAAATTAAGTTAGTGGCTCTCACAATTGTGTCCACTGGACCCCGTCCTCACCTGAACCAAACTGCCCTCAGCATTCACAACAAGGACAACGAATCCCCCCTTTTCTTTGGACACTTTTCCCATGGACACGATTTATCCCCATTTTGAACATAAATTTTATCTTTATTTTAAGTTAAATAGACACCTGGGGCCCTTACGATCCCAGTTACACCACTAAACATGCTAGTATTACATTCCGAACACTGAATGTGTGGTGTTGTGAACCTTTGTATTTCTCAGGACCGTCTAGAGGCTGGGGGTCTGGAATGGGGTCATACACACTGCAGTCCTTCCCAGTGTAGTCAGAGTCACAGATACACTTCACCTCATTACTGCACGTCTAGAAAGGAGAGGCAGAAAATATCTAGATAAGACAAAACCTGGAAAAAAAACATCTTGGCTCACATTATTACAGTATACACAAAACTATCTGGAATAGCAGTCAAAGTTACAATGAGAATTAAGGATGAATGACAATTTTGTTACTTTATGTCACATGGTGAAATCGGATATTTTTCACTTAACAGATGTTTTCTGCTTACAAAAAAACCAACCGTTGTCTAATTACTTTGTCCCTGCGTGAATATAGTTATTTCTAAAATCCAGAGCATCACCCGTATCATCGTTTTGTATCGTCATATCACCCAGACCTAAAACTTGCTCTATGGTAAAGCAATAAGGCATTGCAGACATACAGTATCAGTATGAATTTCTGTGAAGCTGCTTTGAAACGATGGGAAAGTGCTATACAAATAAATCTGACTTGACTTGACATGACATGGCGTAAACTAAGTAAAAAGACATGCTTTTCTTACATCCTTATATTTTCCATGTGTGTGGACATCATAATCATCATTAAAAAATCTAACTTTATTTTTTCATAAGAGAATGAAAGAGTTTTTCATAAGAGTTCATGTCAGAACAAGGTTAAATTATCTTATTTTTTCATAAGAGGAGGCTTTATAACATTTACACACAGCCATATAAGGGTCTACAAGGATGAAACTTTCCTGTTTTGTGGTTTTCTTGTCACATGGCAACAAAATGGATTCCTCCATATTTGTTATGCCATACACATTGTAAGATAATAAGAAAAGATTATACCAAATGACTTTATTGCCAAGAATATCGGCCTTCCAATTCCAGGGCGACACAGTACATTTCTGTAAGTCACTCACAGCAATAAACATGGTTTGGCAATGGAGTGCTTAAGGAGAGACCCCTGATATGATTGTAAAGCGCTTGGGGTGTACAGTAGTAGTACATTGAAGCGCTATATAAATCCTTATTTCATTTCACGTAAAATATTAGGAGTAGAAGATATTCAATAAATTTGACTGAAAAGCAGCTCTGTAGGCAAGGCAAGTTTATTTATATAGCATATTTCATACAGCTGTAATTCAAAGTGCTTTACAGAATATATATATATATACTTTTTAAATAGTAAGAAAAGAAAGGAATAAATTAGTTACAATTAAACAAAGATTACATAAAAAATATCTGCCAGGTATTTTGGTCCAAGGCTATTGTTTTCAGGCGCTGTGTAGGCTGTAGTAAGTACACGATCACAAGGGATAACAAAAGGAGTCTTCAATAATAAATTCCGCAAGAACACACAGGAGAATCACAGGGAAGAAGCTCAGGAAATAACCACACTTAACATAAACAATGCCGGACAATGAAACAAAAGAAACTGAAGGCTTAAATACAAGAGAGAGTAATCAACTGAAAAGAAACAGGTGTGTAGAGCTAATTAACAACAAATGGGTTGAGCAAATACTGTACTATGATGGTACAGTAGTCAACATTAGAAGTGGATCAAAACCTTTCATCAAAGTTATACGAATTATGAATTTTGAACAATTACCGTTCTTAGGACAACTTTGATGAACTTTTTTGATCCACTTCAAATGTTGACTACTGTAGTTGAACAAACTGAATTTCATGTAAGCACTGACATAGGGAGTTTATGGGACTGAAGTTGCTTTGTGATTGAGCTAGGTAGATTTGGGTGTCATCTGCATAGCTGTGATAAGCAACATTGTTGTTTTTAATGATATGGTATGATATGAGAGCATATAGAATTGAAGAGTAGAGGCGTAAGTTTTGAATGTAATTAAATGAACTTTATAGTTTTAGATCAGTATACTATAGTTTATTAGTACTACTAACGTTTTTCAGACAATGGTGAATGAATAAATCCAATCTCTCTTTTCACTCTCTTTTGTTTTACCACAGTATTCGTTATTAAAGCAGAATTTTATTTTGGACTTTATACAGAAGAATGTGAATCAAGGGTAAGTTCACCCAAAAAATATCAATTATTTACTCACTCTCATGTCATTCCAAACCCTTTTGCTAATCTTAGAAACACAAATGAAGATATTTTTAATATTCTCACATAATTTTTGTCCATCCATTGAAAGGACATAAAAAGTTCATGAAGACATTGAAAAAGTAATCCATATGCATCAAGTCGTTTAACCCATGTACACAATCGCTTTATATGATGACCAGATTTAATTTAGTGTTTGTTCACATATAAACATTGATCAACGAGCATAAATGGAGCACATCAAATATGTACTTGCATGACACACAAGAACAAACCTCACTGATTCTCACGTCAAGCGTGCAGATTTATGTTGTCTTTATGTACTTTTTCAAGCCTGAAAATGTTGATTACATAGACTTTCAATGGATGGAAAAAAGGATAAGAGAAAATTAAAAATATATGTTTTTGTGTTTTGAAGATGAACGACAATCTTGTAGGTTTGGGATGACATGAGGGTGAGTAAACAATCCCTTTTGTCAAATGTACCAGCCTCTGGCAAATGTAACGTTGCATATTTTATCCGTGTCACTGCATCTCATTTAAAAAAACAGCACTGACCTCAAAACAGACAGTATGTGACTGTGATATTAGATTTGTCAAAGATGAGCAGCTCACCCCGTGATCAGAGCACACTTGAGAGAATGTCGAACCGGGACAGGATGACAGGTTGAAGGTGGTTACCGGCAAACAACGATGGTCCAGGCACATCATATTAGGACCACACGGTGTGCCGTCCTCTACGTACCCGAGATCAGTGCCGTCCTCTAGCACTGCATGACCCCCACTGAACACACACAAACAAACACTGCAAATGTGATTTTGTCATGTGAGACAGTTCTGGGAGGTCATTGTACCAAATCATTCTGATGACAGACTTTGGCTCAGGCATTTCAGAATCATCAAACCAACATTTGAGATGCTGTGCAATACAATTAGTCTGCTGGATAGTCCAGATTGCATCCACTGTTTAGGCAAAGTCACGTGAGTTTTTAGTTGTGCATTGAGGGATTCATTTGGTAAATGTGTTTACATCGTAGTTTATGCACATCTTCTTACTGGATAATAAATGTATCGCTTTGGAAATTCTTACAATCTCATCCATACATTTTTTACAATTTGCTTATGCCTCACTTATGGTTAATTTTAGGTGTGGACCTTTCTAAAAAAATCAGACGGTTTTATACAAATCACATCATAAAAATGCATACATTTCTACATTTTCTAATGGGATTAGGTTATTTACTTAAAATAAAAGAACTTTTTTTTTTATTTGACTGTCACCTTAACCAGTGTACTGTTTTCCAGTAAAAATATCTGAGCATGCTTAAAATAAATGAATTATACAGAAGAAGAAAATATATGCATTTACCGACAATCCAGGTACTTGTTCTGATGGTAGATGGTGAGACTTGTGATTTCTCCATGTGAGTCTCCATACCGTGGTTTCACTGTGATATTAGTGCACAATAGAAATCCGCACAACACATCCCTGTGAGAGAAAACACACGACAGTGAAAGACAGATAAAGAGGAAAGAGAAGGATTGTTCCAGCAAAGAGAGAAATGATGCCACTGAAAAGGTTGTGAAGCTGTGTTCTGGTTGTTACTCACTGTTTATTGCACTGAATCCAGTTGTGCGAGCTGCTGTCCTGACCGCAGTTGCCACGCTCCGTACCCTCGATGTTCAGCTTCTCATAACACATGCGATCTGCTGCATCTAATGGCACACACGGTCAAATAACTGAGCATTGTGCATGTGCAATTTCAGTATTAGAATTAAACAAGTGAAGTGTACATGATTCACATAGGCACTGATTCCTTATTCCTTATATGACAAACCTTATATGTTTGTATTCACTAATAATTGTGATGTGTGGTTAAAATATTGAATTTTTCTGTAGTTTGGAAGAGAAGTATCAATTTTTCTCTAAATGACTTTGTATGAAGTTGATTTTTCATAGATCTTTCTATCATTGTTACAATTTAGTGATTTTTATTTATTTATTAAACATTACTATACACTTTAACAAATATGGTAAATGTGCAGTAAAAATACATGGTGAATTTACAGTAAAAACAAAATGCCCACTTTGGTTGCCAGAATTTTAACTTAAACATTTTTTTTATCCAGAATTATGGGATGGCATAGTGTATATTTTTACAAATAACCAAGCCACAAAAATATATTTTTACCTTAAAATGTACTGAAAACTACCGTTATAATACAGATAGTACAACAGAACAGGCACATGCTGAATAAGAGAATAAAACATGGCCTAATAGCTGTACAGTGTCATGCACACAAAGACAAAATACCATTAGGGTAACATGCATGAGATGAAAATAATGCAATAAACATTAACTAAATAACAGAAACTGTAACACAAAACACCCTAATGTACATTACTAATAACACAAATAAGAAGAAACTAAATTATTTATATAATATATACTGTAAACATGTCATGTGCCACATACAAACTTCTAGGAAAGATTTCTACAGTAGCCTTTTTTGTTTTTTTTTGGTTACAATTACAGTTACAATTTTAAATAATCTTTTACAGTGAATCTTTTAACGGTCTTATCCAGGATAAAAAATGAACCAGGGAGCAGGGACGAAATGCTACCAAAATATGTCTGAGAAATTTCAATGTCCAGGGCAAAAATATTCCTATAGTGAATTTGTCTGGTTTTATTTAACCTTTCATATGTTTCATTATATTTTATTCTAGTGATGGGTTTAGTAGTTTAATGTTTCTGCAGACAGAGTAGTGACCTGTAGCTATTAGGTTTGTTATGCATTTACTCTCTCTGTCTCAGAGACATACATTTCTTAATTATTTACAGCTACTGCATTTGACAATGATTTGATTTTATAGACAACAGCCATAATCTTCCATGTACAAAATGTATGTTAACTAAATTGATACATTGCCCTTTTTAAGTACTGGGCATAACATGATACTTATTAAATTGACATAAAATGACTTCAAGTAACATGTGACACTTTCCATGACAAATATATATGGGTGAAACCCTAGGTATTTATTTGAAACAGTGGCTAAATTAACAAGAAATAAAGCTGGCTATTATTAAACCTCTTATTAAAAAAACACAACTTGATCCTAGAACTAGTTAATTACAGACCGATCTTGAATCTCCCTTTTCTGTCAAAAGTACTGGAAAAGGCAGTATCCTCACAACTGTGTTCCTTTTGTAGAAAGAAATGGTATCTGCAAGGATTTCCAGTCAGGATTTAGACCGTATCATAGTACTGAGACTGCTCGCATTAGAGTTACAAATGATTTGCTCTTATCATCCGATCGTGGTTGTATCTCTGTATTAGTGTTACTGGGTCTTAGTGATGCATTTGATACTATGGAACACAACGTTCTTTTGAATAGACTCAGCAATTACACTGGCAATAGTGGAATTTCATTGGCATGGTTCAAATCATACTTATCTGACCAGTATTAATTTGTAGCAGTAAATGAAGAGATGTCATATTGATCACAAGTTCAGTATGGAGTACAGCAAGGCTCAGTACTAGGGCTGTTGTTTTTCACTATGTACATGGTACTCTTGTATGATATCATTAGGAAGCATAGCGTTCCTTTTCACTGTTATGCTGATGATACTCAGCTGTATATTTCTTTGCCCTGACAAAACATACCTATTCACAAAATTGACAGAATGCATAGTTGGTATAAAAAAATTGGATGACTAGTAATTTTAGTCTATAGTAAAAAGGTTTGAATTATTGGACCAAAAACCTCTTGTGATAGAAATTTTACATTTAGATGTGTTTTTTTACTTTCAGATGTGTGCAACTTGTGTTAACGTTGAACATTTATTTTTACTCATAAGCATTTAAAGAAATATAATCATATAAGCTTGCAGGAACAAAATGTTTTGGGTAGCAAAGAGACTATGGGTACTCAAGTGACCTATTGTTGTACTTCAAGTGTGAAAAGTATGTGCGCAGCTTTGATAGAAAATAGAGATATAAGCAAAATGTGTGAAAAGCTGCAGCTAAAAACAGGAACTTGTATGTAGGCATGATATTGTTCTGTCTAGATATAAGTTATGTTAGACCAGAGATCTCGAACGAAAGATGTTGCCTTTTAAGGTAACTAAGGAGATCTTTTGAGAACCAGGATGTGTTTCGTGTATATAAGCTGGGCGAAAAGGAGAAGTCGGGGCCTTCTCATATCAGATGCGCTCTGTATGTGAATGTCTATTTCTTGCAAGAAATATTATTAACCTTTGAGATATCCTACTGTCTTACAATTATTATTTAAAGTTGAGAAAAGAATTTCCACAACACTCTGCACGTAACCTAGAATACTGTCTAACACTTGATGGCTGCTCTGTCAAGTCGTCATTGTCAGTTAGGAACCTGAATGTGCTATTTGATACCAATCTTTCATTTGAAAGCCACATTTCTAGCATCTGTAAAACCAAATTTTTCCATCTTAAAAATATATATAACGTACGACAATTTTCAGCTTTCAATGAAAAATGCGTAACAGTTAGTTCATGCGTTCATGACCTCAAGGCTAGATTATTGTAATGCTCTACTGGGTAGTTGCCCTGCCCCGCTTAATAAACAAACTACAGCTGGTCCAAAACGCAGCAGCTCGAGTTCTTAGGAAGTATGACCATTTTAGCACGGTTCTGTCAGCACTACATTGGCTTCCTATTAAACATTGCATACATTTTTTAAATCTTGATAATTTACTTACAAAGCACTAAATGGTTTAGCTCCTCAGTACTTGAGCAAGCTCTTAACGCCTTTTAGTCATTCACGTCTATTGCGATCTCAAAATTCCAGCCAACTGATAATGGTAGCGGTAGATCCTTTTCCTATTTAGTGCTGGTCTTTCTAGCTTTGTTTGGGAAGCAGACACTCTCAGTGAGTTTAAATCAAGTTTTGTTTTTGATTAGTTTGTTTAAAAAAGTTTAGCGCTGCAATATAGATCCACCTCTACATCTTCCTTGCCTAGCCACTGTAACACTTCTGCTTCTTCACACTTCTGCTTCCTCAATGGCGTTGGTTTTACTAAATCAATTAGAGCCAGAGCATGAAAAGTAGATTTGCTTTCGCAGCGCATAAAAGTTATTTGAGGGCAGGTCAAAGTAGACATTATTCGTGGGCAGCCACTGCCGAGCCAAAATCGAGGGTGCTAATGTGTTCTCCTCAGATCGCAGAATTTTGTGGAAAATAGAAAAGCTCATTCTTTATAAAGAAATGTGATGTAAACATTTGATATTTTGTCAATATTTATTTCTAAATGTGTAAGCCTTTAGACTTAAAAGCCTTCATGGAGTTGTTTTGTGCATTCCTGTGATCACAATTCTCATTTTATCTGAGCTAATAAATACCAGTTTGATTCAGAATTATTGATGTGCAGTCCTGACACAAATGAATAAATTACTATCACAAACATTTTTTATTGTAAATCATTGGTCAAATATCGATGCTGGAGTCTTTAGGTAAAGACGAAACGTTCGCTTCTATCATGCTCTAGCTAGTTTTCAGTCAGCTAGCCCGATGCTGGTGAAAATGGTGTAACGTCATATATGACGTTGTTCTATAGGGGTGTGTTGAAGGTGGGTTTTAGTGTAGTGCTGCAGGGCTACTGGCACAAAAGTGGAAATGCAGCTTGATTTTGGCCTCACAGCTCGAGGTCTGAGAGTGGAATGACCGGACAGTGGAAAAGAGGCTATTGAAGACCACTGACAAGCATTATGTAAATTTGTTACAAACATATTTCGGTTTACGCAGGAAGTCAGACTGGAATTACTGATGTCTCGGTTCAGGCAGTTCAGAATCGGTTCTTTATTTTGGAAGACAGTAACTCCATTTGAAGTGCATCTTTGAAACTTTGCAGACCTTTTAGATTCACAGCTGTATTACTACATCCAAAAAAGCATAATAGAGGCACTTTTTGATCACACCAACGATTCATTGCACTAATTGGCAATCACAGCCATCATTCAATGTCACACAGACCAATATCTGATTAGCTAGAAACCAGGAGACAGTCATCTGACAAATTCTGACAATTTTGCTAATATCCTGTCTGATGCAGGTTATGAATATTGGCAGCCGAGTTGCTGCTGCTCGTCTGTGCCTCTATCATCACACTTTCTACAACAACAACAGCCCAAATCTTCAAGTTATATGAGTGCAGCAGGGATCATACAAAGCATCATCAACTGGACTGTTGTGCGGAAAGTCACCAGATAAGTGCAGGAAGAGTCTTCATTAAAAAGTTATGTGTAAGAACTACTGTCAGAAGTGCACAAAATTATGGAACAGTTTTGTCATTTTTTCATTATTATTTTTTAATTCCTGATGAAGCATTACTTGAAGCATGCAAAATTGGAGATTTAATTATGAACACTATTTTACTTTTTAGTAGTTTTAAAACTACAGGTTTATACTAACAAAAAACAAAACCAACCATAATGTCTACCTCTGTAATTAATATTCATTATTTGTTTTGAGGTTTTTAAACACGATCCTGTACAATATTACTCACTGTGGCCCCAGAGCGCCTGACACTGGGCATCTCTGGTCTTACAGCGGCCCCCATAGCAGCGGCCCTGAGAGAGCCAGAAGAGAGAACATCAGCTTATAGTATGCATACAGTATACACACATTCTACGCACACACTCTAAGCCTGACAACAACAAAAAAGACACTTGGCTGATGTCCTCTTTGACTACAGTCACATAAAAGAGTAAAGGTGAATGAAATGAATATGTAAAAATACCTTACATAACAAATAATTAATAAAATAATAATAATAATAAAATACCTTTAAAAGCATATATACTTATTGCAGTTATATCAGTAGCCTCATGTGTGCAGACATGCTGAGATCACACAACCAGTCAGAAACAACTTTGTTACTGGAGAGATTTGCTTGTGGGACAAATGAATAGTAAATAATGTATAGTGTAAACACCACATTTCTACAATTAATGACATCGGGAACTGAACACTTATGTATCTACACACAACTAAGTGTAACTATAAGGCCAAAATCAGCCAGCACAATCAAAAAACAAAAAATAAATAAATAAAATTGCAGACCGCCCTTTTAATCATTGAAACATTTTCATTCAATTTAAACCACAGTTCATGTACATTAATAGTTAAAAAAAAATAAGTCTGCCAGTGTTATGCAGTAATTCATGCAAACAAAATACAGTGACAATGGTTAGTACTGTACAATTTTCATATTAGATAGAAAAACTGAATATTTTACCAGTCCAGCATCGCACATGTAACCATCCAGTTTGTGGACATTATGTGGACACTGTTTGAGAAATGAATGAGAAGCACATGTGAATCTCTTACGTTATTCGGACTATTATGATGGTAATGATGATTTTATATAAATGTATCATTACTTTACTCGAATCGCCAGTGCACGTTTCTGGCACATCACAGTCATTCACTGCATCCCTGCAGACCACTCCTCTCTGCTCATACTGAAACACACAATCTTTCAGTGAGTTACACAATTAATACACAATTAATAACGAAAAAAAACAACACAAAAAAAACTGTTTTGACTGTTGACTTGGGATTTGTCCCTTTGAAAATAAAAAGTCACGCTCATGCTTTTTCAAACCTGTATGACTTTCTTTCTTCTGTGGAACACAATAAGATCAATTCTAAGCTAAATTTTACAAATGTAAAAGAAAGTTATTCACAGAAAATCCTTTTCTCTAGTGAGCGGCTGAGCGCACAGCTCAAGAACCACTGTGACTGGATAATGGAGTCACCTGACTGAATAGAGTCTGATAAGTGAATGAATCATTCAGGCTGTTTTGAAAACCAGATCAACTGATACAGTGGCAAAAAAAAAAAATATATACAAAAAAATTGGTATCCCAATGTATAAAATATAAATGTAAGTAGTTTCTTGGACCGATTTACAGCAGTGGAGCTCCAGTGTGATGAGATGAAAAGACACTGAGTTGGAAAATCTAGTCCAAACAAATGACTCTAATTAACCAGTTATTTTTAGTGAATAAAAAACATACAATGCAACCAGTGTAGCCCTCAGGTAACATCTTAAATAAATCACTCTGGTTCTTTTAAAGAATCGAAGCATTTGTGTAAATATCCGTCAGTTTATTATTGATAGGGCTGTCAGAAATAACGTGTTCATTTGAACGATTACTATTTAGTTTAACATGCTAAAAAGATGCATTCATTTACTATCTGGATTGCGTTTACCAGCTTTAAAAAGCGAGATACTTTCCTGTTATCACTGTAAAGCTGCTTTGAAACAATCTGTATTGTAAAAAGCGCTATATAAATAAAGGTGACTTGACTTGACTCTCTGACATTTCTTGTAAAATCTACAGTATTTTAATAAAACAAAATTGTCAAGTTTTTAGAATTGTACTGTAAAAAAAAGCATGGTTTTACTGTGAGTTTACATTATTAGAAAACACAAAAATTACTATAAACAAACAATATCATACTGTATTTACGACATCAGGATGCGCCAGACAGAGATTCTGAAGAAAGACTTCAGGAATCTGATCGATACGGTACGCAGCACATCGCCTGAAACAACGATCATAGTGTCAGGACCGCTTCCCACGTACCGACTAGGACATGAAAAGTTTAGCAGATTATTTGCGCTAAATGAATGGTTAATGTCATGGTGCAATGAGCAGAAACTGCTCTTTGTAAATAATTGGAATCTGTTTTGGGAGCGTCCTAGGCTTTTCCGTGCCGATGGCTTACACCCAAGCAGATTCGGAGCAGATCTTCTGTCGGATAACATCTCCAAAATGTTAAATACCTTTTGACTAGTAACCAAAAGTCCAAATCATAGTCTCTGCTGCACCAATTTAACTGATATAAATACTAGTGTAGAATATTGCATAGAAACCGTGTCTATTCCTCGTTTAGTGAGATCAAATAATATATCTACTGCAGGATCTAGGAAAAATCTAATTGTTATTAAAACAGAAAATGTTGCTATTAGTAAACAAAAACAATTTCTAAAGCTAGGTCTTCTAAACATTAGATCACTCACACCTAAGGCAGTTATTGTAAATGAAATAGTCACAGATAATAGCTTCGATGTACTTTGCCTAACTGAAACCTGGCTTAAACCAAATGATTATTTCGGTCTAAATGAGTCTGCTCCTCCTGGATACTCCTATAAGCATGAGCCCCGTCTAATTGGTCGTGGCGGTGGTGTTGCGACAATTTATAGAGATATTCTCAATGTTACTCAGAAAGCGGGTTATAAGTTTATTTCGTTTGAAGTACTTGTACTAAATGTTACGCTCTTAGATGTTAGAAAAACATCCCTATTATCTCTAGCCTTGGCTACCGTATATAGACCGCCTGGGCCTTACGCTGATTTCCTAAAAGAGTTTGCAGATTTTCTCTCAGACCTATTAGTCAATGTCGATAAAGCATTAATTGTTGGAGATTTTAACATACACGTAGATAATCCAAATGATGCGTTAGGGGCTGCGTTTACAGATTTATTAAATTCATTTGGGGTCAAGCAAAACGTCACCGGACCAACTCATCGTCTTAATCATACACTCGATTTAATTATATCACATGGAACCGATCCAACCGATATAGATATTATACCGCAAAGTGATGAAGTCACTGACCATTACATGGTAACTTGCATATTACGTACTGCTGTAATATGTCATGCAGCGCCGCGTTATCAACCAGGCAGAACAATCCTTCCATCCACCATAGATAATTTCTCAAATTGCTTATCCGATCTGTCTCAGCTGCTGCCTGAACCCAAACAAACAGATGAACTAGAAGAACTAACTAGCACTATGAGCACTATTCTCTCTAGAACATTGGATGTTGTTGCACCTATTAGATTAAAAAAGGTCAGAGAGAAAATTAAAGCACCGTGGTACAACAATACCACGCATGTTCTAAAGAGAGAAACCCGTATTTTAGAGCGTAAATGGAAACAAACTAATTTAGAGGTCTTTAGAATCGCGTGGAAAGACAGTATGTCACGTTATAAAAAGGCCCTAAAAGCAGCCAGGGCTGAGCACCTCCGCAAACTAATAGAAAATAACCAAAATAATCCAAGGTTTTTATTTAACACCGTGGCTAGACTAACAAATAAACAGACATCACCCGAACAAAATATCCCATTACAGTTTAGTAGTAATGATTTTATGAAGTTCTTCACTGAGAAAATAGAAAACATCAGAACCACAATTGTAAACGTTCAATCTTCAGTTGCGCCTTATAATTCAGCCTTAATTATCACCCCGCAAGAACAATTACAGTGCTTTACAACTATAGAACAAATAGAGTTAAATAAACTTATCACTTCCTCTAAAACAACAACATGTTTATTAGATCCGATACCAACTAAACTACTGAAAGAAGTGTTACCTGTAGTGGAAGAGCCTCTCCTTAATATTATTAACTCGTCTTTATCTTTAGGTCATGTTCCAAGAACATTTAAACTGGCAGTTATAAAACCTCTCATTAAGAAACCACAATTAGATCATAATAACCTAGCAAATTATAGACCCATTTCAAATCTTCCATTTATGTCTAAAATATTAGAAAAAGTGGTGTCCGCTCAATTGTGTTCTTTCTTGCAAGAAAATGATATCTATGAGAAGTTTCAGTCTGGTTTCAGGCCGCACCATAGCACTGAAACTGCGCTCGTTAAAATCACAAATGATTTACTTTTAGCTTCTGACCAAGGCTGTATCTCAATACTAGTTTTACTTGATCTTAGTGCTGCGTTCGATACTATAGATCACACAATACTCTTAGATCGACTACAAAATTATACTGGTGTTCAAGGACAAGCATTAAGCTGGTTTAGATCATACTTATCTGACCGCTACCATTTTGTCTATTTAAATGGAGAAAAATCGATCATAACTCCAGTAAACTATGGAGTGCCGCAGGGATCTGTGTTAGGCCCTCTATTATTCTCAGTATATATGATGCCACTTGGAAATATTATAAGGAAACATGGAATTAGTTTCCATTGTTATGCTGATGACACTCAAATATATATTTCATCACGGCCAGATGAAAACGATAAATTATCCAAATTGACAGAGTGTGTTAAAGATATAAAAGATTGGATGACGCGTAATTTTCTTTTATTAAATCCAGACAAAACAGAGGTACTACTTATCGGTTCAAAAAACCGCCCACAAAACCTCTCGCAATACAACTTTAATATAGTAGGATGTCCTGTTACTTTATCCTCTACAGTAAAAGACCTGGGTGTTATACTCGATTGCAACCTGTCTTTCAAAAATCATATTTCATATGTTACAAAAACCGCCTTTTTCCACCTTAGAAACATTGCTAAGCTACGTAATATGCTATCAGTTTCTGATGCAGAAAAGTTAGTTCATGCATTCATGACCTCGAGACTAGATTACTGTAATGCTTTATTAGCCGGTTGTCCTGCATCCTCAATTAACAAGCTACAGTTAGTCCAAAATGCCGCCGCTAGAGTTCTTACTAGATCAAGAAAATATGATCATATAACACCGATTTTATCATCACTGCATTGGTTACCTATAAAGTTCCGTATTAATTACAAGGTATTGCTACTGACTTATAAAGCCCTAAACGGCTTAGCTCCAGTCTATTTAACGGATCTTCTATCGCCCTATAATCCATCGCGCTCTTTAAGATCACTAAATTCAAGGCTTTTGGTCATACCTAGGATATCCAGAACCACCAAAGGAGGGAGAGCATTTTCACATTTAGCTCCAAAACTCTGGAATAGCCTTCCTGATACTGTTCGTTGCTCAGACTCGCTCTCCCAGTTTAAAACTAGATTAAAGTCGCATCTCTTCAGCCAGGCATTCATATAATATTTTTAATCTTACAGTCCAAATTACAATCCGGCCTCTAGTTAATAAACGCCAGAGGAGAACTGGCCCCCGACTGAGCCTGGGTTCTCCCAAGGTTTTTTTTTCTCCATTGGGTCACCTGATGGAGTTTTAGGACACTATTAGGTCACTTGATGGAGTTTTTCGGTTCCTTGCCACTGTTGCCTTTGGCTTGCTCAGTTGGGGATATTCTGGATATCTAATTTGATTTTATCAATAAATTCCACTAGAAACAAACCTTGTTGTATTATTTTAATTTAATACTGTGAAGCTGCTTTGATACAATCTGTATTGTGAAAAGCGCTATACAAATATACTTGACTTGACTTGACTTGACTATTTGTAAGTGCATATGTAGGCTATAAAGGTGCATGCAATGCAGCAAGAATAGATTATTACGGTGGCCGAGAGAGCTCAATGCGCTGCAACTGAAGAAAACATGCAAATACAAAACCCCCCAGCAAATTATGAAAACATCCTAGGAAAACATGTGCTGCAAATACACACAATGCAACCAAATACAGAGACGCGCTACAAATACTAACAACGCACATATCCACATATTATCAGGATGTTAAACTCACAACAAAAAAACTCACCTTGCAGGTCATCGACAACACCACTGACAAATGGACATTGAACAATAAGCATGTGCCAGCCAGGTTCGTCACTTGTTGAGGTCCCCTTGAAACATTTTCTCACTATTTGCTGGGAATTTCTGTATGTGGTTGCGTTATGAGTATTTGCAGCATGTGTTGTCAAACTGAAGATGTTTGCTGGTGTGTTTTTATGTTGCAAGATGATTTCTAAGATGTATCTCAGCAGGTGCTTCACTATTGTGAAAGATCCAAGTACAAACAGTTATGTATTTAAAATAAGATATTGGTAAATCTTCATATTGATGCTAAGAATAGTTTGACTTTAAATTATAATGTGAATTCACAGTAAAAGAAGAGCAGCAAATTACTGTGATCATTCTGCTGTTGATTCACAGTAATTCGTAAGAAAATGACCCAGCAAGCATTCATTTCACAGTAAATTTCGGACCAATTCACGAACAAATAGAAAACCGGTCAATTTGTAACTGGGCAGCACTGTGTTTTTGACTCACAAAGAACTGGTTCATAAGAGTAATTCGTTAATGAAGCTGACTACACTGTGCATCCACGTGCATCCACGTTAGCCTGGTTCTACCAGACTCTCGTACATTTCATTTGTACAGAGAGTCTGGCCTCTCTCCATTGACAAGCGTTAACTTCCTTGTAGGCGGGTACTCTGTTGAAGTTTAAAACTATTGGATCTGACCAGAGTCACTCTGGATCTGCCATAACCAATTGCTAACGTTTGGTCATGACATATGTCAACTCAAACTAGCGCACGATCTCAACGTCATCGTTCTCATCCACTCCCTCTGTTCGCTGATTGGACCGGTTAAAAATTGATCGGAGAAAACCAAAGAATACACCACAATCCCAGACGGAGTTACTGAAGGAAAATGAAATTGAGCGGAAGTACGTAGGAGGGCGGAGCCAGGCTACATCCACGTGCCATCCTAGGACAATTTCTAGAAAGACGTGTTTTATTTGCCATTATTTTGCGATATGCTTGAATTGAAGCGCCACTGCTGAAAAGTGGAGCCTATCTCAGTATCCTAGGCCGAAGACAGGGAAAATAACTGACAGCCTTTGGTAAATGATCAAGTAATGATGTAATGTTGTACAGATGTAATGATCCCATCAAGTAAATGATGGCAGAAAAGTTTTGGGTGAACAATTCTAACACAACTTACCTTGCAACGGCTACAACAGAGTCCATTGCTACACATTGCATCATGGGTCAAAGTGCATTTTTTACAGCACGCACCCCCAGCGCGAGAGCAATCCTACAAGAGTGCACAACCAATAAAAACAACCTGTTAGCTTAAAAAAAAAGCATTGCAACCGTCACCTTCCTGTTCTCTTGTACTAACACACTTCAAGGCAGGTATCACTTCAAGGATTTAATTAATTAATACTCAGAGAATTATTTCTGTTTCTGTTGGATTCTCAAAGGAAATTTGTGTTAAGTTATCTTGTCACCCACCACTTGAGAGCCACAGTCGCATTCTTCTCCCTGTTCCACAAAACCATTGCCACATTCAGGAGGATCCAACAACTGTAGCGACAGAAAATATCATGTCACTGCCAGATATTTATAATAGATATGCAGTGTTAAGCAAGCTACTCAAAAATGCATCAAGCTCTCTATCAATTAACATAAAAGCTAATTCCACAATAAGCCACACAGTAAAAATAGCTAAATACAAGATACTTCATATATGTATTGTTACACATGCTTTTCCGAGAATGCAATGCGGCATTTTTACTGACTATGGTGCCTTCAGGATACAGAACAATTTGTCTACTGCTGTGACCTCCGCACATCCCAAAAGGGACCAAGTGCAGTGGGTCACCACTGGGGCATGCACTGTAGGGGTGGACATCCTGGCCACCCTCCGGGTAACACTCAGTACACGAGGAGCTGCACAGTGTCCAGAGGAGGAACTTTGAAGCACAGGTGTTCATGAAAGGTCTGTCAAGAGCTTGAGGCCCAGGAGACCTACACTACACCCCTGAACCCCCAAAGTGATGGACTGGTAGAGCATTTCAATCGTACCCTAACCACCTAGCTTGGCATCTTGGTTGAACAACATCAGCGTGACTGGGCCCACTATCCCCCCTGGTCCTTTGGGCATATCGTTTTGTTTGACAGTGCAGGAATCCAGAAAAAACACACCAACATCCCTCATGTTTGGACAAGACATTCAGACACTTAAGATTTGGTGTTTGGGTTACCGCTACAGCCAGATGTACCACTGGAAGCAAAGGAGGAGTACTTCGTGCAACTCTGAAAGCAGTTCAGAGTGGTCCATGGCTTATGCCGGCAAGCAAAAAGCTTTTCACTAAAGGGAAAGATTTTGCCCTTGAAACATGGTATTGGTGTACTGCCCAGAGAGAATTTCCAGTGCAGGAGCCTTGAGAAGTTGTAGAATGGATCTCAGGCATGGCTCACCATGTCCAACTAACATGTTAAGTGCAGCCAGAAAGTTACTCCTACATGCCCATGGCTGCATTTCCCAGAAGCATTGTTAGCTTAAGTAGATTGTGGATGCTTCTGGGAAAAGCAGCCCCTCATAGAGGTCCATCTAAGACTGTGGAATCACCTTGTGAATCACCAAGTTCAAGTTCAAGTTCCACTTTATTTATCCTTAGAAAGGAAATTTAGTGTGCAGCAGGATATCTAAAAACAAAAACAGAATAAGAGCACCACCAGATGCCAACAACATTGTAAAAAGTGCTCATATAAAAGTATATGTGTGGGAGTGTGGGATTGCTAAGCTCTAAAGCCTAAAGTATAATTCCCTTGTCCGCGTTCTGCCCTGGCTCGCAGACAGTCCACTTGACGTAATTTTGTTATCAACACAGTTCGCTGATGTCTGTCCACACGTCCGCATGCAGCCAGATTTTTGTATCCACACAGACTTGTGAGCAGACAACAGAGCGTGAGCAAGTGATTTGAGCACTTAAAAAGGACAGTCCACTAGAATGTGTCTCTACACGCTCACGGTCAAAGGAGTATACATTGAAAGGCTTGTGTGCTAAACTGTGCAGAAACAAGCAATATCATACGTAAGGAGATGCATATGTAAAATAACGTCAAAATTAAACAGCATATAAATAAAAACTGCCAAATGTTACAGAATGAAATGTCAACCCAGGAGGAACTATGGGACTGTGCAAGCTTTGGGGGAGTTGATGGACTTGATCTACTGCATCTACTGTATGTTTTGATCATCGTTCTGAATCTGGATCTCAAACTGGATGTAGTCTTTGACAAAAACGTGATTTTCTCAGCTTTTTGCTCAAAAAGTTACATTTTTATTAAACTTACCCACATGCAAGTGTTTATAAATAAGGAATGCATGAAGCTAGAATAAAACATTTTTGTTGTTTAAAAGCAGATAGTCTGTTCTTTCCTTTGATATATTGCACATTCAGATATTCATACAACAAAATATTCTGGGGGCCATGAAACTTTTGTGAAAATGATCAAAAATGCTGGCGGAGTATGGAAACTTTTTTCAAAAACTTTTTTTTGTTTGTTTTTTACATTTAACTGGATGTTCCAGACAAACCTTGTTAGGTTTATTGAAGAGGCAGCTCCCTCCTCCTTGCTGGAGGAACTGAATGTACTCCTCTATACTGCACCGTGAAAACTTTCTGGGTAGATAGTATCTGTCAGGATCACATAATAGAGTTAATACTGTTCAGTTACCCTTACATGGAAACAGTGTGTAAAACTATTAGAGAAGGAACAGCAAAATGTAATTTATATTTGACAGACACTTTTATCCAAAGCAACTTGAGGCCAATTCACACTGCACTAACATGAGCCACATTCATCAGGTTTTGTCGTAACATGCTGAATCTACATTTGTCAGGTCTTGAAAATGTGACACTGTAATCTGGTGACTGTCGCCATTGGTCGGTGTCTGTCGGTGCAGTGTGTGAATTGGCCTTTACAGTGCATTCAAGGTATACATTATGAGTGATCATGGGAATCGAATCTATCACTAGTACTGCTAGTGCCATGCTCTACCAGTTGTGCTGGTAGAGCTAAACTATTTAGCTGACTTGAAAAGACTTGAAAAATACTCTCCATGGTGAAGCAAGTTTTAAAAGAATCTTACAGAGCAAGTTAGCTAGCAATCTTAATAGTAACTTAGTAAAAGTAAAGACAATTGATGTTCATCACTAATTTGAGTACTGAGATTACAGTAAAGCAAGAAGCAAGGTTGTATGCAATTCAGAAATGAATTGAGAATGCTTTTAAAATTTCAATTCAGTTTCTAAATTTGAAGTGAATTTGAATTAAGACTGAATACATGATTCTATTCAAATTTCAATGTAAGGAAGTAGAATGAACTGAAATTCAAAGAAATTCACATACTGTAACTGTAACTAATTAACTGTAACTAAATAAGATACGATTTGTTGGCTTGATAAAGCATTGTTTGCTAAATAATTCGAAGTTTCAAGGTTTATAGGCCTTATGGCCAAAATAAATAATTATACAAATATAATTTCATTGTATTCAATTATTTAGCTTTAGTGGACCATGATGGGAGAACTCTTATAGAATGATTTACCTTTGTTGAATTTCTTTGAATTGCAATTAATGAATTCCTCTTCAAGTTATCCTGTGGGTCATGGTTAATAAAAAAATCCTCAATTCTGTATTTTGCTTACTCTGGCAAGAATTCACATCATATACAATAGGGCCTCATGCTTGCAATCCATTTGCCAAACATTTGTGACTGAACTTGTGCACTTGCATAGTGTATATTTCCAGCATGAATGTTGCAATAAAAATATACTTACACAAAGACCCAAAAACTTGACTCACCCAGTATCCTCCATGATGCAGCCTAACCACGGATCTGGACATCTGCAGTCTCCTACCACACACACACACACACACACACACACACACACATTAAAACAACAGTCCCCCCTTTTTTTGTTATATTTTGTCAGGAGTGGAAGGATGGTTACCTGCTGTAGCACGGTCTTTGTTCCACATCATTCCAAGGTTCTGTCCTAAACTCTGACATAATGTGATAGCCATGGGTCCCACATTTCCATACTGACATTAACACAAAGATGGTAGATGGTATGTTAGCACTCATTTAGCAGATGCTTTAATACAAAATAACTAACAGTACGCTTATTATATATATATTTAAAAGTGCGTTTGCAGTCAGTTATTATTTGATTAAGATTATGAAGAAACTTTTTTTCCCTATCTGTCAATCACTTCGGCGTTGTGTCGATGTAGTGACACTAGGGGTTCGCACTTGGGAGCCCCAAACACCTCTGATACTTCAGAAAAGGCCAATTTGCATGCCACTTCATTCACCTCTGCCTAGAAGCTTCATTGGTTTCCTACTGCACATTTCAACAGTTGTTTCTATTATACACACAGATAAGAACTCAGAGTTCCCATGGGCACTTCAATGAGCAAGTAGGGGAAAAAAATTTCCAAAAGAGAAAATTCTCTAACAAGAGAGTTTCTTTATAAAAGAGAGATTTCCTCTATAAGAGCAAACACGGACGAAGAACATCTTGTTAAAGATGCTTTTTCGCCCGTGTATTTCTGGATAAAGTCAAGGCCTGTCTCCATTAGACGGCCACGATTGCTACTGCAGTTTGGAGCACCTTTGGTGAATGGGTGTGGGAATTGCTGGAGCACCTTTGGTGAATGGGTGTGGGAATTGAGAGTGTGGCCATGGGAACGTTGCGGTCAAAACTTTCCAGCTTTTCTAAAGCAGGAAGTCACCTCGGTTGCTCCAAGTCCTGGTCCTTCTGCGATCATGCACAAGGCCGCGGCACTGAGGGTGATCTGAGGGTACGAATGGAAGGTCTTCTGATGGGCGCAACTAGTGCTTCCAACCCCTTGTGCTGGCTCAATAGACCAATCAGACTCAACTACGCGATTCAGTTCAGAAACCAGTTTCACTAAAGTTGCGGCTGTAGAGCCTGTTTTCACCAACCAAGATAAGGAGAGGGTCACCTCCCTCGATCATAATGGAGATAAGTGGTGGGTTGCAACCAATCTTAAAGCAGAAACGCAGTTGTTGGCGTGTGTTCGCCATCAAGATTGGTTCATGGCAATAGACCTGAAAATGCATACTCTCATGTCTCATTTCTCCGGTTTGTATCCTTGATCACGGAAGGCATGGGGGATGCCCTTGCCCCGCCCAGAGAAGTGGGTATTCGTGGGTATCAAATCTGGCTAATACTAGCACACTCTTACGATCTATTGCGTGTATACAGGGGCCTGGTGCTTGCTTAGACACCTTAGCCAGGTGGGGGGGGGGTTCGGGTCAACTGGGAAGAAGCAAGCACAGAACTATCTGAAGTTATTTAGACAGAAAACAGACAAACTCAATAATGCAGTGAATGCACTGTCATGATTGGACAAGCTTCAAAGAGAATAGAGAATCCATCCCTGGGTAGTCCAGCTGATTTGGAGCCGATTAGTCGAAGCTCAGGTAGACTTGTTTGCCTCCTGCCACAACACTGAACTACCTGCTAAAATGGCCAGCACACTGTTTCGACTCCTCAGCACAAACCTGAATGAGTGGATGAGAGATACCATCTCATTTTATACCCGTATGTCTGGGGGAGTGGCATGCAAATTCGACAATTCTCATTTGCCTTTTCTAAAGTGTCAGAGGTATTTGTGGCTCTCAAGTGCGACCCCTAGTGTCACTACATCAACACAACGTCTCGTTCCCTCTATCAGGGAACGGATGTTACGTCAGTAACCAAGACGTTACACTTTATTTCGATAACGTCAGTAACCAAGACGTTACACTTTATTTCGATAGTCCACTTTAGACATTCTATTAACTATAAGTAACTTTGCAACTACATGTCAACTAACTCTAGATAGAATATAAGTAGACTGTTTGCTTAGGGTTCAGGTTAGTAGAATAAGCTGGCATGTACTTGCAAAGTTACCTATAGTCAGTAGAATGTGTTAGGGGACCATCAAAATAAAGTGTTAACAGATTTTAAAGGTAGGGTAGGCAATTTCAGAGAGGCTAGCAATAGCAAGCTAGTTTTGAAAACATAAGATCCCTCACTCCTTTCAGAGCGCTCTCCAAAGCCACGCCTCCTCCAAAACACATGAACACGCACAGCCAGCGCAGAGTAAGCAAAGTGTCACGAGAGACAGCGTTAAATTAAGTTGTTTCAAAGTACATTACTTCACAATAAAAATTAACGTAAACAAGTTAAAGAGCTCTGACTTGCACCAACTGACTGCTGCAGATTAATTTTGCCATTGATAGTGTTGCCATAGAAACGCATAGCTCCAAGTAGAATGTCACAATATAATTACGATATGGCGTGAAAGCAGCATAAGCTCGTTGTTTTGGTTCAGAAGGAACTATAAAAGGTGGCTGCTGTTTGTTTGTGGTGCTCGTTGACTTTCTGTCTACAACTCTGCATAGCTTAATGGAACATGCTGCGCAAGCAGAGTGCACAGAGGTATGGGAATACATAGTTTGACAGGCAGGTAGGGCATCCTATCATTGCATTTGGACCGAATACAATGATTGGACACATTTTTTTTTTTGGTCCTGAGACTTCCACAGAAGATATATGTTTTTTTTTTTTTTTTTTTCTATTTGGATGTGAAGAGAGTTTCAACCAGTATAACAAAAAGTGTTTATGAAAAACCTACCCTACCTTTAAGCAGACAGTCTACTAATACTCGAATGGCTGGTAGATGACATGTAGTTGCAAAATTACTTATAGTTAGTAGAATGTCTAAAGTGGACGATCAAAATAAAGTTTTAGCAAAAGTAGCTCTGAGCTTTAGCCATTGAGCCCTCACCTCATTGACTCCTCCACCTCGTGTCGGTGAGCAGATCCCCTCGATGTATGCAGTGCCACTGCGACTGCTCTGAAACGTGCGCCCCCTACAGGTCAAATAGTTCACAGAATATTTACAAGGTTAACCTTACAAAGGTTTTGAACTTCTTACAGAGTTGGTTATCATGAAAGTCATATGCAATCCTAAATGGCAATGCCACTGGTGTGATGCAAATTTGTTGCATAAGGCCCCATGAAATGGTTTGACAAAGTACATTTTCTTCCCTCTGTTGACGCATTTCCGATTGAAACCAAAAGTTTTTAGGGGGAAGGATATTCTCATTCTCAGGAGCAAAAATTTGTAGATGCCACTAAACAGGAGACAATTACATATTTTCAGTAAATTTCTTAGGAAGAGAAAGGTTTTAAATACTTTTTGTAGTACACTAGCATATAGGCTAACAAAAACACAAACAAAGTTGATTTCATGGGGCTTTAATTATATTGAATGGATATTTACATTCAATATATATTGCATGTGTCAAATGCAATGACCGAGCGTGTAAAAAATGTGTCGTCTAAGAAGGAAGCATAACATACGAGAGCAGGTGAGCTGCATCACTCTTCTCTTTGATATTCTCCTTCCTGTATTTCATAAAGTCACGCAGGGTCACCAAAGGGTCGTCGCCAACAGAAACCATGTTCTGAGTTGACCACGTCTCCATGGCGACAAGCACTATTCTAGTGTTCAGCTGCTCCTTGTAAATCTGGAATTTAATAGGATGTTTTAAGTATAAAAATTGCTACAGTACTTACTCAAGGAAAACATCATGAGAAAAAATCATGAATATGTCTGTCAAACTTCAGGACGTACAGCATCAGCCATGTTCACAACAGCTTTAGCAAAGTTTCTCGTCTGAGAGGTCGACCTTCGCATCTGTACAAACTACAGAGAGAAACATCAATACAAATATTACACACGACATGCAAAAAGAAATGCAGAAAAGAATAACTGTTAAATAAATGTACTATTTTCAGATCTTACCAGTTCATAATCATTGACCACTAGTAACTCTACATACTTTGTTTCACTCTGAACTGTGCGCGGACCCCTCCGAACCTGCAGGGGGACACAGGGAATCACAGTTTAACCAAACCGATGTCTTTAAAGGGTTGAAGCAACATAACAGAATGTGACGTGACATAACATGTTGTGTACAGTTCAATGATACAGCAAGTGTGAATTACACAACATATTTTGATGGAAATGTTTTGATGGAGAATCAAATGTTTGTTTGTTTGTTTTTAAAAGAGTGTTTAAGGAATATGGAAACACTTATGATTCTTTTATCAAACTAATCAATCAATTTCATTAATTCCTATTGTAATGTTTTTTTTATTTTTTTATTGCATCTTTTTATCAACATTTCGAACCATTAACAACCCAAGCAAAAACCAAACAAAGAAAGCCCGACAATTACAGTGCAAAAAAACAAACAAAAAAAGACATGAAATAAAATAAAAAATGAAATGAAATGGTAGCATTATAATATCCCAAACCTCTAAATATTACTTAAAGACACATCAATACAATCAAGATATGGGGTCCAGACCAGATGGAAATCTTCAGTTGACAAGTGAGTAAAACATGTTAGAAATTCTAAAGGAATCATTTCTCAAATAATCTTATGCCATCCTTTCAAAGCAATACTTAAAAAAAAATATGATCATTTCCTTTTTATATCTTTCTGCTAGACTTAACAGTTGATAAGACTTTACAGTTTTATTTACATCACCGTCTTTGGTATTACTTTAGTCAGTGTCTCTATGGTTAAAGTCATGCATTTGATAAAAATCTACACACCCCTGTTAAAACAGCTGGTTTTTGTAATGTAGAAAATGAATGCCGCTGAAAACCAGTGACACATTTCAGAGAAAAAAAAGATACAAATAAACCCTAACCTTTTTATAATTGTGTATGTGCTTGTTCAGAATGAACTAATCATCAAGTTCATGTGAAATAGTTCACAACAGGCTGTCTTCGCTTGAAGTGACTCCAAATAAATCTCAGCTGTTCAAGTAAGATTTTAGACATCTTCTTGGTTGCATGCTACAGGGTTATTTACACCTGGTCACTTCATGCATTTTCTTTGATCGGATAGTTTCCGATTGTGAAAAGAACAGGTGTAAATGGAACTGCAACTGGACCAGTGCAAATGCATCTGGAAGTTGAAGCCATATATGTAAAGGCCAATTCACACCGCACAGACAAACGGCAACAAACACCAACAAACAAGTTGGCCGTTGAATTTAGAATTTTATGAAAAATAACTGTCATATTCACACTGCCTCAGCAGACACTGACAAACGCTGATTGAACATGTTCAGTCTGGTGAAAACAAACCCAAACCAACACTGACAGGGGTAACACACTAATCCATCAAAACCCAACAAACGTGTATGCTGGCATTTGCATTTGTATGTGCAGTGTGAATTGGACTTTAATTTTACTCCACCCAAAACGGTAAAAAAACAAAAGTGTGAGAACAAGTTATACCAGCTCTAGGTAGTCTACCACAGTGCTACTACAACATACATCACCACAGATATGGGCCACCTCAGGCGAGTTACAGTGCTATGCATAAGTTTAGGCAACCATGCTAAAGTTGACTAAAAAGAGGAATAAAAAATCATATTTTGCACATTTAACTTTATGCCTTATTTTAAAAAATTAGGAAAAATCCAACCTTTAAGGACACCAATTTTCTTTGTGAATGAATAATGTATCGTAAATAAATAAATGTTCTTCCTTAAAAAACAGGGTGCATAAGTTTGGGCACCACTATGTTAAATTCCCATAGAGGCAGGCAGATTTTTATTTTTAAGTATTTTTTTTTTTTTTTTTTTAGGATACTATGCATCCTGATAAAGTTCCCTTGGCCTTTGGAATTAAAATAGCCCCACATCATCACATAGCCTTCACCATACCTAGAGATTGGCATGGAGTACTTTCCATAAGATCATCTCTCAATGCAAATCAAACTAGCTATTAGGCTAACTGAAATAAAATCATGCCAATCTCTAGGTATAGTGAAGGCTATGTGATGATGTGGGGCTATTTTAATTCCAAAGGCCAAGGGAACTTTATCAGGATGCATAGTATCCTAAAAAAAAAAAAAAAAAAATACTTAAAAATAAAAATCTGCCTGCCTCTATGGGAATTTAACATAGTGGTGCCCAAACTTATGCACCCTGTTTTTTAAGGAAGAACATTTATTTATTTACGATACATTATTCATTCACAAAGAAAATTGGTGTCCTTAAAGGTTGGATTTTTCCTAATTTTTTAAAATAAGGCATTAAGTTAAATTTGCAAAATATGATTTTTTATTCCTCTTTTTAGTCAACTTTAGCATGGTTGCCTAAACTTATGCATAGCACTGTACCTATCTCTTTAGAAAGTCCTGAGAGAGTACCTGTGCTGATGTCACTTTAATAATAATTAATAATAATTTGTTACATTTATATAGCGCTTTTCTCTGCACTCAAAGCGCTTTACATTTGGAAGGGGGGAATCTCTTCAACCACCACCAATGTGCAGCCATACTGCACCAGAACACCCACCACACACCAGCTTACTGATGACCAATTAGTATATGGGGATGATTAGGAGGCCAGGATGGACAGAGGCCAGTGGGCAAATTTGGCCAGGATGCCAAGGTTACACCCATACTCTTTTTCGAAGGACATCCTGGGATTTTTTTCATAAAGTGTCCCCATCATCCTGGAGCGTTAGGACCCACACAGACCACAGGGTGCCTCACTAAAACCTCTTCAACCGGCAACCTAGTTTTCCTAGGAGGTCTCCCATCCAGGTACTAACCAGGCTCAGCCCTGCTTAACTTCAGTGGGCAACCAATCTTGGGCTACAGGGTGATATGGCTGCTGATATCTTTCTCTCCTATTGTAGCCATTGATCTTGAAATTAGCTGATGATGAATACAATGCAGTTCTTATCTGTTGCTTTTGTTTGTGTAAACTCAGTTGAATTCGCATATAGTGTGGGAATTGAAGATTGGATTTATAGTATAGTTTTGCAAAGACACATTTATGTTTTCAAGTGTAAATGGAACAGTTTTAACAAATTGGATCTGATCAGTAAAAATGCATAAAGTGACAAATGTAAATAGGCCCTACTACAGAGCCATTGACCACAAAAAGCTTAAGAAGCATTAAAAGGGTCTCAGTGTTGAAAGGTACTGCTCAGATGAGGGCTACAAAAAAACAGAACAAAAAACAAAAAAAACATGGAAAACAGAAAAAACAGTCATGAACAACTGGAAAAAGTATAGCACAACAGCGACAATATCAAGAGCAGGGTAGCACTTTATTTTGCAGTCATGTTCCGCATGTATATACTACTTATTATAGCAATTACAGTAACTGGGTTATATAACTAGGTAATAACCCTGAACTTACCCCTAAACCTAACCTTAACCCAGGTGGTTACCTTATATTACCAGTACTTTTATGGGTAAGTACACTGTACATGTACTGTAAAATAAAGTGTAACCACAAACAGGATCTCCCTCCAAAATTGATGAGAAGACAAAGAGAAATCTAGTGAGGGAGGCTGTCAAGAGTCCTACAGAAACATTCAAATAGTTGCAGCTCTTTCTGCCACATCCAATCTCCATAAACCATGTGGAAAAATGTGTTATGGTCTGATGAGACCAAGTTTGAATTGTTTGGCCAAAATTGTAAAAGGTATGTTTGGCACAAAAACATCACAGGACATTAGCAAAAGAACACCAAACCCCCGATGAAGCATGGTGGTGGCCGCATCATGCTTTGGGGCTTCTTTTCTTCAGCTGGAACTGGGGCTTTAGTAAAGGTTGACGGAATCATGAATATCTACAAGTACCAGTCGATTTTTCCTTCTGGTGTCTGGGGGGATTATCCATCCAATAAGGTTATAAGAAATTGCCCTCAATAGGTAAAAATGCCATTGGAAATCAATTTAAGGTGGCATCTATTGCCCCTAAATGGAAAAAGTTCATTTCTGTCCCAGCGGGAGTCAGCTGACCACGACAGTGCCAACACAAAAACATTATTGTTATTGATAGTTTTTGTCATACTACACACCCCTAGCCATACGGTTATATTTGTAAAATACAGCAAAGTGTCCCCAAATGTTGTTTTTGTCTCCATTTACATTTTAATATTCATTCATCTGTATATTGAGTTCTGTAGTTCTGTGTTATATTGATTTTTGTGTGACTCCCTCTCCTCTTCCCACCTTTCCACAGCCTTAGCACAATTTTTTTTTAGCCTTTTTCAAATCTTAGACATAAATGATCTGTGCTAAAATAGGCCGGTGATTCCATGACCCTTTAACAGGATAGTCTCAGCTTCAGACGTCACACCCACTGATCGCCCACAGTCTGTTCGCAGAGTGTCTGATACATGTTGTACACAGAACTAGTGTTACGAACTGAACAATTCTAAGCTGTTTGGCTGTATTTACCAAGTTTCTCTCTTTCTCTGTTTCATTGCCAGATTGTGCACTGTGTCTGCTTACTTGCCTGCTCTTTGTTTGAGTCTAGTCGTGTCAACTTTCGAGTGTTTTGTCTTGTCTGGTGCTTATTCGTGGCTGCTCTTACTCTCCAGCACTGTCCGGCTATCAGACTGCTCTGGTTATGACATGTTGCTGGTGTCTCGACGTGATATTCATGTAGCTCTTTGGATTGGTTGTCTAACACATGGGGTTTTCAAACCTGTCCTTGAGGACCTCCAGCACTGTACATTTTGTATGTCTACTTTGACCTGCCCTCAAACACTGTAGCTGGTCCGTGTTGTGTATATGTCAAAGACGCCTCTTTTTTGCTCAGCAAAAGCAAATTCTCTTTGTAAACACTTCCAAATGATGAGGATGTGAAGAGTCAGTGGTTAAAATTACCACAGCAATACAACAGCAGTATAACCTTTTAACGATTGCTTCTCAAATCTTCGTGAAGTCTAAATGGGATTTTCAAAACGCTTATCTATTAAAGATGGGACAGTACCCACTTTAATTAGACCAACTTGCTCCTCAGATTCACAACCTGTAAGTATGATTAATTTTTTATGTATAGATTTTCTACCGGGTGTTCAAAATACGTAGTTGTATTTTAAATTGTGTAGGTCTCCGGCTACTCGGCTAACTCACGTTATTACTGTCTTACTGAAATACTTCTGCTAAGCAACTGTGGGCCTACTACCTAAAATCGTGTCCATTAATGCAGATTGCCTGTTGTTTTTACTACTTTGAGCAATGATAAAGGATGGAGCTAGATTTGTTTCACAAACTTTAATGTTACATCAGTAATTCACGTTAGTGCTCGACTAATGTTTACGCTGTTATGATACAGTTAATGATGCAGTTCCCACATGTGCACCGCAATAAATTAGAAATATACACATCAGTTTGTTGATGGACATGTATACACTTGTTAATACTGATGAAGAGGAATTACAGTTGCAACATCTCATAATGTACGTCAAACTGAGTAGTTCATCACTGAGAAACATGCTCAGTTCTCCTTACAATGGGGTTGAATTACTAGTTCTTTCAATGTTTCATCATCGGACTCGAGCTCGAATTGATATGGTAAAATCATCTGCATCATTACTGTCTTTACAGTGTGTACAATCGCTAAGCTTTAGGAAGCCTCCAGACGGAGCTGAAGTTTATGGTAATAGTCGTTTAGTTTCCGACACGCACTGTAAGCGGAAGACCAATCACAAGACTGGGCCATCTGACCAATCAGAGCAAAGTAGTGAAGGGGATGGATTGGAATCCACTGCTGCTTCAATGTATATGTAATGAGTGATTATAATCAAGCTATTAATCAATATTTTTCCTTCTAAATATCAAATGAGTTGAATGACTTCTCTGGAGATTTTACTTTGTTATAGAAGTTACCAGTGTGATCACTGAAATGTTCTTTTCATGTATTCTTTAATGTCAGTATTTGATATCTGAATGCAGTAACAGTGCTTGCTTATCTAGCCCAGCTTCCAGAAATGAAATAGGGACATGTTTTGTTTTTGAGAAAGGTCTTCAACGTGTTAAAACAAATAGGGGTCATTGAAGTCTATAGTTTAAGGGATCATTTCTCAGTTAAAGCCTATATTTTCCATTTAGACTAAAGTGTCCTATATCCTTGAGAGAAAGAACTTGTTATCTTGATGTTTTGAGACAAGACACCTGTTTATACTGTAGTTAGAGCCTGGCCAAATCCAACCTTGGAAAAGTTGTGTGTCAGTGTGTGTGTTAGTTTTCTTAGTTACAGGTTAAGGAACCACTGGCATTATTGGAGATTGACTGAGTTGTTGTTCTGGACATGCTGGCGCCCAGCAACCCAAATCTGAGACCAGGAAGGTCACGACGTGCCTAACTTCAGGGTCCGAGTGTCAGCTGCATAATCGATTGAGATATGCTTCCGTTTATCTGTATATGTGTGGAAAATTACTATGTTTATATTTCTTAGCCAATGAGAATCATTCAACCTATAAGCAATGACGTAGCTTAGACCTTGGTAAAGAGTATAACTGCTGTGATCTTTGTAACTATAAGCGGGGCGGCCTACGAACTCCTGTGTGAGTCTTGAAGCTGACTTCTGCTGATGAAACTGCAAACTATCTTCAGTAAAACTTTTCTTCAATTTATTATAATTCTGACTCCGGGTCTTCTTTCAAACATCTGGTCCTTGGGTCCTAAACTGTTACCCCCTAACAGTAGGCTCGTGGAAAGGAGGGATTTAGAGAGACTGAATCTTCGGATGAGTTCTTTGAGAATCATTGAAAAATGTGGTGATGTGCAATGTATATTATGAGAAAATGAAAGTGTTTTTTGATCTTTGATGTATGTAAACCTGTTGTAAACCTGTTGCTGTATGTAAACCCAGTAGGGTTAGGGCAACACCAAGGGCATGGGTTCGATTCCCAGGGGAAGCTAGAAATGTAAGCTTAGCGTTAAGTTCTGCCAGGAAGACTCAATCAGCGCGTTATGAATTAACTCACTTCTAACCAATCATGTGTTAACACTCTCAGTATAAAAGAATGGTACTTACATCCGTCTGAGTTCGCAGATACTGACGGCGCCAATTACCTCCATCCTCCCCAACCACCTCCAAGATGGTCCTTTCCCTCCATCCTCCCCACCACCACCAGGATGGTCCCTTCCTTTACCTCCAGGGGGTCGGCTGCGCCCCTGCCTTCATCTTCAGGCGGGATTTGCAGATTCCGTTACCCTCGCATTGCTTGCTAAGGACGGGGCCTACGCCAAAGACTATGCTTGCTGAGCTATTAATAAATTTACTCTTGTTATATCATTTTATCTCCCGAGTCTTTCTGGTAGAACTGATAAGAATGTAAATGTGTACCTTGAAATGCATTGTAAGTCACTTTAGATAAAAGCGTCTGCCAAATGCATAAATGTAAATGTAAATTACCCTTGGCGTTGCTAGATCTCTACTGATTTATTAACTGTTATTTCATATAATAGTTGTACAGTATGCATATTTACAGTATGTTTTATTTGTTATTAAGGAAACATTTCTTTCCCTCCTTCAAGTTCTCTGTATAAGAATGCTGATGGTATCAGCATCTCACTCATCGGTTCATGCAGACATGTCCGAATCTGAGACTGTTACAACCAATGGCTGGAACCAGCTCTTAACCCGAGAACTGCTGTTACCAGGATTTGAAATGAACACCGGCCAACTGTCAAACTGCAGGTGAAAATCAACCGTGGTGAGTAACGCAATAAACTCACTAGACAAATTTTAAGATTATGATTATGTTCTATTACTTTGCATGCTATCGGCCTCCAATATTAGCAAAACAAAGTGTCTGTATTCCGATGCTGCTGGTAAACCCATTGCTTTCAATGAGACAAGTTTTCCATTAACATATGCTAACACGATACATGAGCGTTGTGTCATTTGGACAAATTTTATAGTGTACTACAACTTTAGTGATATTAAACTGTCCCTGGATGGAAAAGAGCTGTGTAAAAATTCTTCAAAATTCTATTTGTCATACACCAAAGACTAGACAAATATTAATACATACAAATATATTAATGCATTTAATGTTGTTTCACTCACATATTTTTAAATACTACATGTTTCTGTGCCACAAATCTAGGGCCACATTTTAGTCCTAGTCCAGCCCTGGAAACAGCTGAATGCTTTTTGAATTGACAGCTTGCATGTTAATCTTCAGCGTGTTTACTATTAAACATTCATTTACAAACCCTGCCTGTCATAGTATCAGTGTACTTTTGACTTGACAGTTACTGCCACCAGACCACTGTTACATCAGCCAGATCAAATACTGATGTAATCATGCCATAAATATATTTACAGTACATTTTATTTGTTGTACTTTCTCCTGTTCAGCAAAAGACATCACAAGACTGCTAGTTGCGAGTTGGCAAAATCTGTCATTATTGGGCAAACTGAAATTGTATGATAATATACTCCAGGATACTGGATAATTTTGAGTCGGAGTGACTGTAATGCATATTTGAAAGTGAACTATAATTGAGTAACTTGTGGATCAGTGCACTGGTTCAACCAGTTTATAATGCTGGGAAGACAATTTCCAAATGTACACTGTCTAAAAAAAGTCCAAAAGCAGTGCAACCATTACTAATCGTTCCTTTTCACATTATATGTTAATATATTTCCAATCAGTTATGTAAAATGACCATAATTAACATAATCCTGGATGATAATTCTTTTTTTTTTTTTTTTTTTTTTTTTTTGGGCCTAATGGTTAAAGAGTCAGACTGGTACCCCAAAGGTTGCGGGTTCAATTCTCAATACTGGCAGGAAATGACTGAGGTCCCCTTGAGCAAGACACCTAACCACCAATCGCTCTTTGGGCTCCTCAGCATAAATACAAAGACTAGTAGATAAGTCAACTAGTCGACTTAAAGCTACAATATGCAAGAATATTTTGCCGCTAGAGGGCGCTACATTCCAAACAACAACAACGGCGTAGCTTGATGACGATGTGAAGGAGCGTGGAATGATGGGAACTGTCATTTTAAACTCCACCGTGGATGTAAATCAGTCAGACGGGAATCGAAAAATCATGTTCATGGATGAGTTGAAGTTCTATTTTTATAATGACATGCTTTTTGTGGCGAGGAGGGCGTGGTTCAGCATGGTCTGTAATGGGAGAGAGAAGAGACGAGCAAGTAGGTCAAGTGCAAATGACGAACACCTGTGTCTTATTGCTGTGATCCACGTGAGGAAACCGCTTATAAGCCGCGCGCTGGAACGAGAGAGACTGAAGAGAAAATTGGACGCAGAGAAAGAAACCCGGTGGATCCGAGCTCTCATTTTTGAACTGTTTTGAGCCGTCGCGGTTGCCACAGTGAATGCCAGTGTTGTGCGCGACTTTTGTTTGTTTTGTTTTATTTTAATAAAGTACGAGTCCCAGTCACGCCAACCCCTGTCTTCTTCCTTCCTGACTCTTGAACCTCATCACACTTTTATTTCATTAAAATGAATTAACCGCAAGAAAAGTAAGGTTTAATACTAAATTGGTTATCATAGATGTTACTGGATGTCTAATTCATTGTTGTGATAACGCGGCGCAGTTTTACGTGTTCTAAACAATTGTTGTAAAAGTACATTCGAACATACCCACATCATTTGACAAAATACTGATTAATCTTTATGTATAACACATGCTATATTTATTTACATGGCCATAAACACTAGACGTGATAAACAATGTCAATAAACTAGACACAAATCTAAAGCAATAATACTTCCCTTACATAAACATAACTATTACCGAATGCTACATTTGGAAAATATAAAATTAAGCATGCTTTGTCGACAGAACCAGCTGCAATCGGTAAAGAATAATTGTGTTCCATAACGACTGCAAGAAACAAGCTAACGTTTGTTGCTTGATAGACGCTACAACTACAACTTCCGCATTTGTCCAGGACTCCACGCAGTACGAGCGGAAACCGAGGGTAACGCGGATATGACGCAATTGACTGGCGACTCCCAGCTCCCCCCTGCTCTAACGCCCCGTTTCCTTGGTTAAAATCGCAATTTTCTCACGATTTAAAAATAGTTGGAAACATTTGGGATATTGTAAGTAATCAACTTAACAAAATATATAACACTGGCCTTGAGATTATGGGATATTTTAATGCAAAATTCTTGCATATTGTACCTTTAAATGCTCTGCCATGATGTTTTAAGCTTGATGTTGACTAGTCGCTAGTCATGGCCTATAGAGGGCGCAACAGGATAAGAAATCTTCGAAGTCAAACAGTTAAAATGACAAATAAATGCATACTCAGAGAACACTCCACAAGATATGTTTGATTATACCATCTGGATGCTCAAAATGAATCAGGGAATGCACGTTATAAAAAGCTTATTGTACACGTAAGTTAATTGCCGTTCTAAACTTATGCGTGCTGCATTGTAAGGCACACACATACAGACAGTAGCACGCACGTCCCACTCACAGAATCATTCAGTACAGAAATGTATTGCCAACACTGTGATGTATCAATAAAATAGCTTAGAAAGGCATCTTTTTACTAGTGATAGTCAATACCAACCGTCTATTTTTTTAAACGCTGAGGCTAAAATGACTAATTATAGTCATTCAACAATATATTTGCAAATTATCAGACTACTGTTTATGTTCGGAAAAAATAAAAACTTTCCTTTGACGGTAAAACTTTATATTTTGGATGTATACCTCAACAATGTTTAAAAAAAGATAAATATTTAATGAAAATTATGAATATAATGAATGAAGAGCTTAAAAAAAAAAAAAAAAAAGGTTGTCAGGATAGCCCTACCCTCTAAATGCATGGATGTAAATCACAATGGACATCTATAAAATGGAGAAGATAACAGCATTTGTAAATCATAAACTGGAGCATTTGCTTTGTACTGGGAAAAATGGACAATGGGCAAGGCAAGTTTATTTATATAGCACATTTCATACACAATGGCAATTCAAAGTGCTTTACATAGAAGAAATTAAAATAATAAAAAGAAATAGGAATAATTAAAACAGTTTAGAAAAATAAAATAAAATAAAATACAGTACAGTACAAACAGTCGGACGAACAGTGGCACTGACAGTGCTCATTCAGTAAATGCATAGCTAAACAGATGTGTTTTGAGTCTGGATTTGAAAGTGACTACAGTAGGAGCACATCTGATCTCCTCTGGAAGCTGGTTCCAGCTGCGGCTGGCATAATAGCTAAAAGCGGACTCGCCATGCTTAGAGTGAACCCTTGGTATTTCTAGCTGATATGATCCTAATGATCTGAGTGATCTGTTGGGTTTATATTCAGTGAGCATATCTGCAATGTATTGAGGTCCTAGGCCATTGAGTGATTTATATACCAGTAATAATACTTTAAAATCAATCCTAAATCTAACTGGGAGCCAGTGTAAAGACCTGAGGACTGGTGTGATATGTTCATATTTTCTGGTTCTGCTCAGAATCATGGCGGCAGCATTCTGTACGAGCTGCAGCTGTCTTATGGTCTTTTTGGGAAGGCCAGTGAGAAGTCCATTACAATAATCCACCCTGCTGGTGATGAAAGCATGAACAAGTTTCTCTAAGTCTTGTCTGGAAACAAAGCATCTAATTCTTGCAATATTTTTCAGATGATAGTATGCTGATTTAGTTATTGCTTTGACATGACTACTGAAACTAAGGTCTGACTCTAGTGTCACACCAAGATTCCTGACTTGATTTTTAGTTGTTTGACCCCTAGAGTGAAGGTATGCGTTCACCTTGAGAACTTCATCTTTGTTTCCAAACGCAATGACTTCAGTTTTGTCTTTGTTTAACTGAAGAAAGTTTTGACACATCCAACTGTTGACTTCATCAATGCATTGGCACAGGGAGTCAATGGGGCTGTAATCGTTAGGCGATAGGGCTAAGTAAATCTGTGTGTCGTCTGCATAGCTGTGGTAAGCAATTTGGTTCTTTCTCATTATTTGGCTCATTGGGAGCATATACAGGTTGAACAGGAGTGGTGCAAGAATTGAGCCTTGAGGGACTCCGCATGTCATGGATGTCCACTCAGACTTATGGTCTCCTATACTCACATAATAACCTCTCCCATCTAAGTATGACCTGAACCATTTTAGGACTATCCCAGAAAGCCCCACCCAGTTTTCCAGCCTGTCAAGAAGTATGTTATGATCGACAGTGTCAAATGCAGCACTGAGGTCGAGTAGTACCAGCACTGACAATTTGCCTGTATCAGTATTTAAGCGAATATCGTTTATTATCTTTATGAGCGCTGTCTCTGTGCTGTGGTGCGGTCAGAAACCAGACTGAAAATTGTCAGAGTATCCATTCGATACTTTTTTTCGACAACTTTTTCAATGATCTTGCCTATGAAAGGAAGATTTGAGATCGGTCTATAGTTGCTTATCCAGATTGCTCTTTTTCAGGAGGGGCTTGACAACTGCAGTTTTCAGGGAGTTTGGAAAACTCCCAGAGAGAAGTGAGGCATTTACCACTTCTAGAAGATCTGCTTCTAAACTGTTTAACACACTTTTGAAAAAAGATGTGGGAAGTGTGTCAAGAGCGCAGGTTGATGTTTTAAGGTGCTGTACGGTTTCTTCCAAAATTTTGCCTCAAAAACATGCGCTCTGCTTTTCTGCATTGTCTTTTCATATTTTGCACTGCTGTGGAGTTTCTCCAAGGTGCTTTTTGTCTGCCACTCTTCTTCCTGACTTTAACAGGAGCAATATCATCAATTACACTTTTAACTTTTGAGTTAAAAGAATCAAGGAGAAAATCAACAGAGTCTGCAGATATGCTTGGTGTTAAGGCCTTCATAAATAGTACACTAGTGTTCTCATTTAAGCATCTCTTCTTGACAGACACAGATCTAGCTTCAATGGCAGGAGAGATCAATGTATCAAAGAAAATACAGAAATGATCAGACAGTGCGACATCCTTAATAACAATCGATGAAATGTTTAGACTCTTACTGATAAGTAAATCTAGAGTGTGTCCACGATTGTGTGTGGGTCCATGCACATGCTGAGTCAGATCAAAAGTTTTTAAAACAGTTTTGATTTCTTGTGCCATATTGTTTTCTGCACTATCTATGTGAATGTTAAAATCTCCAGCAATGGCAAAAACAGTCAAACTCTGAGGTAATTGTTGATAACAGTTCTGTAAAGTCCTCAGCAAAGGCTGGAGAGTATTTTGGAGGCCTGTAAATAATGATAAGTAAAATGAGTGGAGCACCTTTTAACACAGTACCCAGATATTCGAAAGACAGGTAATTCCCAAATGATATTTGCTTACATTGATAGATATCTTTAAAAAGAGCAGCTAGACCCCCACCTCTCTTAACAGCTCCGAAATAGACCCGATTTTATTTTTTAGTTAATGTTTATGATGTACAAAAAGATTACTCCCTATATACATACATTACATGTACATAGTTATTTCTCTTCTTTCTTTTATCTCTCTTTTTTTGTATACATTTCTAATGAATAGATTAATGAATAGTACGGCAAGCACAACTGTACTGTGTGTATATATATACAGTATATATATACATACATACACACACACACACACACACAATATGTATAGGTGTATGTGTGTTTATGCACAAGTATATTCAGATATATGGTATTTGAAGTACTTCGGGTTGAAGTGTAAAGTGTATCTGAGAAAAAGTAAAGAAAAAAAATGCTACATTCATTACGTTAACTGAAGAGGCTTCAGTACGCTGAATAAACTACTTTTGTGAGGAAACTTCTCATTGCTTAATGGATTGACAGCCAATCTTCATATGCCATCTTAAGTGAGATTCCAATCCAAAGGGAGAATACATGTTCAGTTCAAAAGAAATTAAGAACGACATAGGGAATAAGGGTACATAGATACATCACTTCACAGGAAGTGCAGAAGGAAATGTACCCAGCAGTCATTGTATATCAACCCAGTATTTAAAGAAACTTGACTAAAAAAAACCGAATTGAGGTCCCATCATTTTATTTAGTCCCAGGTGTGGGACAATAAACAAAATTTTGATAATGATACAAAATGTTTGGTGAGCACAGAATCAGCATATTAGAACGATTTATGAAGCATCATGCGACACTGAAGTAATGTCTGCTGAAAACTAAGCCACCACACAAATAAATACAATTGTGAAATATATTAAAATAGAAAACAGTTACTCTAAATTGTAACTAAACTTCACAATATTACTGTTTTTTTTTTTTTTTTTTACTTTTTTTTAGGTACAAAACTATCACCACAGCCCTCCCTCGGTTGAAACCGATTTCTGGATGCCCTTTTTGGCAGCTTGTTATGCATGAATATATAAACTTCAAAAATAAAAACTCTCACCTGTCTTTTTGCCCGTCTCAGCCCATCTGTGAGCTCCGATTCATTCGTCTCCATAGAAACGGGATAGTCACTGTTAATGTCAGAGTCACTGTTGTTCCTGGTGCTTCCTGGAAGAGAAGAAGCCATTGGTTATACGGCCTAAAACCGTCCCGAACAAAAAGATCCCAGTCGTCAGCTTTCAGTGGATCGATAAAGATGTCTATTACTGAAAAATGATCCATGCAAAAAATCAATATGCAGCAGACGGAGAAAGAGAGAAAGCAGGAAGGATACAGTCTGAATGCTAAAAAAAACACTTTAGTATAGGTCATATAAGACAGCAAATATGTCTAACTGTATTAAAGGAATAATCATTTTGTCAAGGTGATCTTTCCATACAACAAATGTGAATGGTGATTTTTGCTATTATTAGGCTGTTCATTAGAGACGATGTGATGCATGGTGACTTTTTGCATTTTGTCTTTTACTCTTCAAAACATCTTCAGCTCCACTAAAGAAAGAAAGTCATACAATTGACATGAAGGTCACTTTATGTGCATGTGAGAGGAATCTATGTCTTACCTGAGTTTTGTGGCATCAGCCGGATGTCTGCCATTCTGTATACAACATGAGTATTTGCATCCTGTGTGACAGAATCATGGAAGTCACCTACTGTATGAAACCTTCATAAATACTGCATGCAGCATTTTTCTCTTGACATTAGTCACATGACGGGTTATTCCTGTAAGGTTTCACATAGCCGCAATCGACAATTACTAGGGTCTAAGCAGTTCAGTAGAGTAGAGATAATAGATCAAATTTGAAGGAAAACAAGCTGCTGATGCTGTTGAACCAGTGGAATTATGGTAAATGTCAACACACAGTTTAAAGGTTTAGAGGTTCTGTAATGTTCATTGTGGAATTTTATGTGACAGTATTGTGGATTCTATGAGTAATGATAATTGTGAATGAACATACTGTTACTCAAGAAAAATGTCAGACTTTGTCTGATAATATAGTTATATCCAGGGGTGCACATAACTGGTGTGCATGCGTGGTCAAAAAATAAACGAGGCGCAGCAGAACGTGGAGTGAAGTGCTTTTGAGTACAAAAAATATTTGGGGACAGGGACATTTTTACTTACTGGAGTAGGATTTTTCTCCATCTCTTGTAAGATAGCAATCACGATGATAAGCGTTCATTAATTATTAGGGTTGCATTGGATCGCAGTTTATCCATGATCCGTACGGACCAGGCACAATGTGATTCGAGGATTAACTGCTAAGTTTAACTATCATAGAGTGAAAGATTATTATTTGGACATGTTTTTTCTTGCCAATTTTGCGAGCTGTTTTCTGTGCGCACAGCCGCACACACTCGAAGCGCATGCACACAGAGAGAGAGAGAGAGAGAGGCGCGTTTCATATAGCGTGCGAACACAGAATTGATTCCTCTTTCACGTTTACTTGAACTTGGACGTACACATATACAAAATACCCGTCTCGGCAAGTATTCTCTCGGTTATGTCATAAATGAACTGTTTCGAAAGAAACCGGATGTGTGTCAGTATATTCGGTTCATGCAGTCGGCCTTAAAGTGACAGCAGCCTAATATTCCTGCAGTTGTCTTAATGTTAATAATAAATAAATGGTAATATTTTTGCTGGAATGTAAATTAGCTTTTTATAGCATTACCTTGTGGCCGATTTTCATCCAAATTTGGTACTTAATCTACATAGTATCTGCCAAATTTCATTAAAATCAGCCAATTCAGCCTGTTCAAACATATTTATATTTACATATTTATTAGCTGCTGAGTTAGAATGTAAGCACATCCCCAAACATATTTATGGTGTTGTTGTTGTTGTAGTTTGCCTTATGGGTGAAAGTTTACACAATGTTGCTTGTATCCTCATAATGTCCTTGTGTTTGATTTCCAAATTTAGGCAGATGCAGCATTTTTCACGTTTACCACATTGTTTTATCAGCATTCATTTTTTACATGGATTCTCAGAATCACAACTTACACGTCATAACCATTTTTGTGGCCTTTTGAGAAAAGTAGGCCACACCCTTATCTAGTCCTGCTGAAAAGTCATGTTGTAATTGAACTCACAATATTTGGTACATACTGTATATTTTGGTACCAAATTGTATTAAAATGTTGTTGATAAATGTGCTCATTTCTGGCTGAATTATTTCCTGCTGTTGGGTAACGTTTCCTCTCAGATGAAAGGCTCGCTGATGTACTGAGCTCTGCCACGTAAGGCTATTACACAACTATTCATTATTAATCTCCCATCTACCCAGACAGAGAGAGACACTTTACATGTGGCTTTGAATACTTTATGAAAATGACCCATTTAAGAGAAGTGAAAGAGGAGTGGAGAGAGAGTGAAAGAGAGATAAATAACAAATACAGATGAAAGGACCAAGAAAAACAGCAAAAAAAAAAGGTGAAATGAAAGAAGAGAGAATCGCTCAGACACATGCTATTTCAGTGCAACAAGAATTGCAATAGTAATTCTAAGTTAATTTATTTCACACAAATTAAGGATTCATCTTCATCTATGCTTAAAATAAGCTTGGTTACTTTTGAGGCTTCTCTAATTGTCTTGGAACAAACTCCTCCCACAGAAATGACATTACTGGAATAGAGTGCTGCAAGGATAATGTCTTTTTTTCTAGGCCAAAACTCATCATTTAGGACTTCCGGTTTCATCGTCCCAAAGTCATTGGGTTTTTGGAATGGATTTTTGCCTGAAAAAAGGTCTATGGTTCACAGAAGCTCAGGATATTTGCACATTTTATTCTACGACATAATACAGCAGTAATACTGCCTTGTGATTTGTTTTTAAGCTTTTACTTGTCTTGAAAAAAGCAGTTGCTAACAAGTGTCTACATAGGACTACAAAGGTTGGTAATTTGGACATATCGAACAGCTCCTCCCCCTTTTTAAAATAGGCAAAAACATTTTGTTTCTATCACAGCTTGGCCAGAGCCGTTGAGCTCGGTAAAGCCGCAGTTTCCTACAAATCTCTAAATCGAATCGCTTTAAAAGAAATAGCATTCTGTGCAGAATTCAAATGGGTCCGATACGTTTTCTGCACTGCACTGACCTGCATATGATCTGCTCTGTGCTATTGTGTCTCTGGACCGGAGCAGACTGTGTGTATGCACTACAGCGGTTAGTGTGACACTAACGTCAAACCAGAGTTCATTCACCCCAATGGAAAGCATATTTACACTGTCTGAATCGTTCCCTATCCCCTATATATTACACTGTGTGACCGATTTTCGCCGCAGCTTCAGCTTGTATTTATAATGTAGAGGGCGGGACACTTTAGATTCAAGAGATAACAGTAAGGTTAACATATTCATACTTAAAGCCAATTTTGAGGTAAACTCATCTACTCACTAGTCTGTTTTCACAGCCTCATTGTGTTTATAATCACACACTTTCAAACTATTCTTTGTGATGTTCAAGTCATGCAGCCGTGGTGTAGTTCATTTTTAGCCTTTTAACTTCTTGTTTAGGCTTCAAAATTCTAATAATCCAAAAGCCAATGGGAAAATCCTGAATCACTGCAGAGATCTATTCCTCCATCTTGAAAAGGTAGCCCTGCCTCAAATCCACCATTCAAACAGCATCAGAGCCGAAAGGACAAATGAAAATCGAATGAGGCTGTTTTAACCAAAATACAAACGTCACATTACTGCTCTTACACCCTCCACCTGCCGTGCCTGTTATGCTTCCATCGCAATGGCATGACTGTAAATGTATTTGAACTGAGAGATGAGTGGAATGATGTTCTCTGGTATTCGACTGCAGACCACAGATGCTGTCGACAGAGTTTAACCTGTAGTTAACCAGGAATCGTAGTCTATATTGAACTCATAAATAAGTTCTTATACTTTTAATGTCTAAATTAAAAACTACGAATCAATTACTTGACAGAAAAATCATCTCAAATAGGCATTCTTATTATTAAATCGAATTTCTTCATTCATTTTAAAGTGACAGATTACTATATGATAATGCAGCGCTGCTAATATCACGCATAAGCTGCTCTGTCTCATATTTTCTCACTCGACACCCTCCTTCTGCTCTTCACCTCCGTCCCACATACAGGCGTCTGCTGATTCACCTGTCAGTCAACGGCAGTAATGCACATTTCTGAGCATGTGGCTAAAATTCAGTGCTTCGCTGTCTCTTCTGTCTCTCATTGAGCAGGACTGTGTATCTATTTGTTTTTCCAGGCTGCAACATGCAGATGAGAAAGATGAGAGAGATGAATATTTCAGCTGCGTACTGACCTGATCGCTGCTGTTGTGCACGGGCTCGATGCTGTAGGAAAAGTTGCCATCTGAGAACATCCCTCTGTAGACACACCAACGTCACAAATGTGAGACACTCCAACGACAACAACCCCAATAAAGCCTAAAAATGACTCTTTCAATAAGAAGGATTTATTGGGTAACACTTTACAATAAGGTTTTTTTGCTAAAATTTTGCTAAAATTAGTTGATGAACTAACAATGAAAAATACTTTTAGTCATCTTCTCAGATAATGTTAATTTGAACATTTACTAATACATAATTAAAATCAATTAAAAGTAAGTTGTTGTAACGTCTGTGTTCTGTTATGATTATGTTCCTATTTGCCTGAGTTCCTAGTTCGTTTCCCTGGCTGTTAATGGTTTCCACACACCTGTTCTGTTTCTCTTTTATTACGTTTCCCATGTATTTAAGCCCTGAGTTTCCTTAGTTCTGTGTCCGGTATCGTCTATGTTATACGTGGTTGTGTTTAGGGTTTCTTCTACGATCTCCTGTGTGTGCATTTAATAAAAAACGTCATGCACTTCTCTACAACCCACCATGATAGATGTATCTGTTATATTGTTTAATGGACCGGAGTTAACATGAACTAACAATGAACAGGTGTGTTTTTATTAACTAACATTAACAAAGATGAATACATACTGTAAAAAATTGCTACATTTTTGCAAAGGACCTTATTGCAAAGTGTTACCATTTATTGTTATAAAACATATCTGCATACATACAGTACAGTACACTAAACTGTACATACAGTGTGTATAGCCATTTATACTATTAACTGCTGCTTGACTTATTTTGTTGCAAAATTCATTTATTTTAGATTAGATTAGATTCAACTTTATTGTCATTGCAGAGGACAAGCAAGAGAAAATGAAATGAAATGAAAATGTAACTATATTATCGCCCAGCTCTTTATTTAAAATTGGATATATAAGTATGCCCAACTTTATCCAGAAACATACAGTATACTAGTGTAGGGTGATATATACTATATAGCATATTTTAATGGTTTGATTGCTTGTATCATCGCAAAGTGTAAACTATATTATTGCCCAGCTCTAATCTGCTAAATGCAATTATAAGGCATGAAGATATTAAGATATTATAAACATCAACTTTGTGTAAAGCAGCTTTAAAACAATTTGTATTGTGAAAAGTGATATGAAAATGAATCTATCTTGACTTACTTTAGGCCATGTTTGGAAAACCATGCAATTACTGTTACATGTTTAAAAAACAGGTAAGTACTAAAAAGTTGCTACATGTTCAACAAAAACATTGTATTAACATGGGACATGTCCAAAAAACACAAGGTGTGTCCCAATTTGTGTACTTATGCACTATTCTATCATTTTTTTGTATAAATAGTGTATTGTAAAAAAAAAAAAAAAAAAAATCTTAAAATCCCAGGATGATGCACCTATTTAACCAAAAAAAAAAACAAGTGTGGAATAGTGCTTTGTATAAGTGCATAAGTGTACATTTTGATATTGATGTCACCAAAGTGTAAGTGTGAAAACAACAGTAAAAAATTATAGAAGCTTGTTTCCACCATGGAATAATACATTTAATTTTGGAAGTTTGCAATTGGAAGTTTATATATCACAGTTTATATATAAAAAAGCCAGAATTGTGAGTTATAAACTCGGAATTGTAAGAAATAAAGTCAGAATTGCTAGAAATAAAATCAGAACTGTGAGATATAAACTCCCAATTGTAAGGAAAGAAAGTCTGAATTGTGAGATTTTTTTTATAGCCCGTGTTGGAAACAAGCTTCCATAAAAAGCAGCTGAGGTAATGGAGTGTTTCTTTAAGGGTAATAAACACATTGATTGTATTGTTAAAATAGTTAAAGGTTTGCGTCTCACTGTAGGCCGTGACAGGTGGAGAGAGCTGCCCATGACCTCTGAACTCCTCTCACGTGACCGTGATAGTAACAGTGCTCTCCTCCCTGAAATCTCACACACATCAAACCATCACACATTGCACCGAAGTGAAATGATTACACAGTGAACGCTGAACAGCCCTCAAATATGACAGTAACCAAGGCAACATTCCCCCATTGAAATTCATCAGATCACTTTTCCTATGTCCATTAAACGCTTTTGGAATGAGCCCCACCCACCCCTCACTCAAGTCTCGATGATATTCTGGTCTATATGCCTCTATAGTGAAAATATTGCATCTAATCGCTTAGTAAAGTAACAGCACACCTCTACTCGACAAGACACAGGATTTGAAGAATCATTCATCATTTCCGCAGCCACACTCTCAATCAAATTTAAGAGCCGTGGGGTCTGTAAGCGGGCACCCACACACACTGAACGCGTGGGAGACGTTCATGGCAGTGGTGTGATTGGCGTATCCGAGGAATATTTGCAACTGTTGCTGGGATTTCATTTTACCAGTCTGGATGTAGTTTTCTGCACTGCAGTCCTGGTTCCTCTGTGTCTCTGCTGCAGTGTAGTTGCTTAATGACTTCAGCTTCTCCACTCAATGCTTCATTCTTCCTGCGTGTGTGTGTCTCTCTCTCTCTCTGACTCAGTTGGCCAAAGTGGACTAGAACTGTCTATAAGCAGTTGTCATGGCAACAGCGTTGCGATTGGTCAAACGCGGCTGACACTGAACAGGAGGGGCGGATGCTTTCCCAGGCTCCTTTGCCTTGCTGCATCAAAGTCAAGCACTAAGAAAGGGAGTGGGTATATTCCCAGACCCACAGATGATACCGCAGAAGTTTTCATTAAGAGTGCCAGTGAAATAGAAATATTAAGGAATCTGTTAATTACATGTCTCATATTACTCAAAAATCATTGTAATTCAATTACATTTAAATGTATACATTTATCAGAGACTTATCCAAAGCGACATACAAAAGAGGAGCAATAGCAATTTGTCAAGGAGCCAACAATATTCGTAATAAACAATGCCTGGTTTATTAGACAACTAGACTAGGAATCAAGCAAGAGAAGAGGAGAAATGCAGAGAAGACATAGAAGTGTTTTTTGTGTCTGTACAGTATGTGTGTGTGTAACAAAAACTGATAAAGCCATATTACCAAGGTATTATGGTACACAATCCTGGGTGTATTAGGGGTTAACTACCATTACAAACAGACACAAAGATATTCTTTGTAACAGGAGATCTAATATTAATAAACATGTTTGGTCATTGGATATTAATCCCTAACAAAATCAATATAAAGGGATACAAATAGAAAGAAAGTGATTGTTTTCCTTACCGGACTCTTAAAAGGTCGCCCATCCTTATCGAAGTGGCGTTCAACATAGTTAGATGACAAAAGATCGCTGTAGGTGCGCACACACACACACACACACACACACACACACACACACACACACACACCATCATCATCATCATCAATATAGAGAGGGAATGAGAACATATTAGTGTGCTAGTGTGGGATTTTGCACATACTGATTGAGCTCCAGGTCTAGAACAAACTGGATTCCAAAGGTCTTCACCAGGAATGAGATCTGAGCCAAATGAATGGGCTGAGAGAAAGAAAAACAGATACAGGCATGTTGGTTACATACTAAAGGAGCCATTCCTCATCAATTGGAGTTGACAGGACATCATCATAAAAAAAGTATGTAATAGGGTTGCCAAGTCTGTGAAACAAACTAGCCCAATGGCCAATCAAAAAAAAAGAAGAAAAGAAAAGTTCCAAACCTAGCCCAATAACCCTATCCCAAATATCAAAACTCAAAATATGCCACTCCATACATATACCTACATATATATTTTACAGTCACTGTTATGCATTATATGTAATTTCAACTAACTTATTAACTTGTTTTAAAGTATGCTGCTCCATAATTATGCTACCTTCTTTTGGACAAGTTGAAAGTCGGTACCGGATGTGTAGTTTTCAGCAAAGTCAATCCCAGAATGCATTTTAATGGGCTCAGTGGAAAAAAAAATGTAATCCAAGATGGCGAACAAGTCAAGAGAAACAGTGATTACTGGACTTTAATAATAATTATTTTATTTTTTTATCTAGTTTAAAATGTAATATTTTACCCAATTGTGTGCTATGTATCTTTATGCTTATCAGTTTTGATGCAAGTAAAAAAATGCTTGTATTCATCATTTGTTAGTCGCTTTAAACGCTTGAAATAAAAGCGTCTTTTAAATGAATAAATGTAAAAATGGAAATGGAAACTCTGTCCCACTTAAGTATCTTCAACTACTATGTACTAACATTTAAATTAATAATTTTATACAATGCAGTTGTGCATGGCTACACGCATTTTTACATTTGTACCTCATTTAAAAATACCTGCATCTAATTACAGATTACATATACACAATTACATATAATTACACCGTTGACCCTTCTCTTACTCCTTAACCCTCTCTTTTAACCCATGGGTTTCAAACTCAGTTCCTGGAGGTCTAAAGTCCAACAGTGTTAAGTTCCAACCCTGCCCCAACACACATACCTGGAGTTTTCAAATAAGCATGAAGGACTTTATTAGCTGGATCAGGTGAATTTAAACTCTGCAGGTATGTGGCCCTCTAGGAACTGAGTTTGAAACCCCTGCTTTAACCTAACCATACCACCAAACCTGTCCCAAATCCTATTCGTATCCCACCTCAATAGCAGCAAAAGAGTTGCAATACAACATTAACACAAGTACATTGTACCTAACAATTTTTTTTTTCAATTTTAAAAGTACATAGTAACCTAGTTAAGGACACTCATTTGGAATAATATAGAGCTGTGTATAGTGTTCCAAATCAGCAACTTTTTAGGATTAAATTCAGTTCAGATGCTTCATAAGAGTTTAGCGATTTGCAGCGAGTCTCCGATTTCTATAGTGACAGAGATCATTCTGCTGGTGTGTGATGCAGCCCCGTGATACAACTGGATACTACAGCAAAACAAGAATGCCTCCTAGAAACCAACAGTGTATACACTCGGCGACCTCCAGCAAGTTAACCGGCTTTCAACCAACAAATCTTTCTTCAAATCTTTTAAATGCTCTCCCTCTGAAACAGTTTTTCTGTTTCAAACAGATATCATAAACCCCTTCCACTCCAAATACTAGTCCTATAGAGAACACATTTCACCAGCCAATCAAATTCCTGATTAAAAATCAAGTCCATCCCTACATTTAGACTTTTTTGCCTTTATGAGAATGAGAAAGGTCAATGGAGATTTGGTGTCACGGGACAGATTCAGACAGAAGTCATCGGGTCCAGCGCCTGAAGGACGGTCACGTAGGGTTGGCGTGTGCTCTGCACCAGTGTCAGGTGAGACAGCTCAAGGTTATGAGGATATAAAATGGCCTTTGACAGACAGGTGGTATATATTGCACCCATGGTTACAGGAGACGAAACGGTGTGGGTGTGAAATGTGATCACCTTGCAATACTTGCAGTCGAAGGCATGAAAACGAATACCTATCTGAATGCAAGAAAGCGGGGAGTGCATCCACACTCATTTATTTTACTAAATAAATCATTCAAAAACTTAAGTCTCATGCACACTGTACACAAGGTCAGATCAAATACAGCCAGGGAAGGTGAAACAAAACCATATGTTAAAGCAAATAAATGCTCAGGACCCCATTGTAAAGTGATAGCACAGCTATTTGGGCACAAAATATTGATTTGTGTTTTATATATTTTATTAGCTCACTTCCAATAAACTTTTTGCTTCCACAGAGAACAAATATTCACAGCAAGTTCCTAGCAGTTCCCTTTGATAAATAAGTTTTAAAAAATGTTTTGCTAAATTATCAATGGTACAAACTCATTGCTTTTTGTCAAAATTAGCTATTTATTCATTTGTTTTTGCGAGCAAGTGGTTGGCCACATCTCTCCAAAATTTTTAAAAAGATGAATTTGTCAATATAAGACCACTGAAGAGTTTTAGCATTTAACAAGATATTTATTATTTAACTATACGTGAAAATGCCCTTTGCTTGGGAGATTGAGTGGCTAAACACAGTAGCATGAGCACAGAAACATGGCGTTTTCTTTGGATATTCTGTAGAGAACTGTTTTCACACGCTTCCAAACACAGAGATAAGGTGCTTGTACAGAGCTGATGGTTTAAATCCATTCTTCGCTGTATATAATACACAGGATCCATGAAGTTGAAATTTTGCTTGGTTTATAATTAAAATATATAAATATAGCTGCAAGCAACAATTAATGGGGTTCAGGTGCTTTAAGCACATGCAAAAAAAAATGTATTATGTTTTATTTAGCAAGCCTGTAACCACCTAGATCATAGATGGAAAAGCCCAAATTTACTGAGGAAATATACAGTTAACTATAAATATAAAATTTAAATATACTTATATATAAATTAATATTACTTTTTAACAGTTATCGAGGTTGAGCCAAAAACCTAGTTTCTAGTTCACGGAAGGTGATGTGAGGATTTTGAAATATTTTCCAATATTTAACGAACGATTCGATTGACAGTGGTGGTCCTAGAGGCACAGTTGCTCAGAATAAGGAGTTCTACCATATGGTATGAATGTTGTGGGCATGTGCAAAAAAATCTTGTGATATACAAAATGCGAAGGTGCCCCCGGTGGCCGATTTCTTTCTAATTTCTCATAGGCCTCTAGGGCCTCAAACAGGCCCAGCGAGTTTCGTACCGAACAGCCTCCATTAAGGCCTCCGACCTAGGGCTAGTTCGCAAAAGTTTTTTCGAAACTTTTTTCGAAAAATCTAAAATACACAAAAATGTGGTGTTCAAATCTAAGGTATGTGTTTTGTTTGTCTTGAGCCTGCAACAAAGAGTTTAGGAGTTATGAGCCATTACATAAATTTGATCGCTGTAGCACTAACATCAGGCCGATTGGGACGAGCTTTGGTGACGTTGTAGACAGGGGGGGTACTATCATCCCTCAAAGTTTCAAGTCTCTGCGACTTACGGTTTTGTTTGCCCAATCACTTTTAGGGAAGAATGCTGATCCTTGAAAATGCTAACAATTACAATAGTGTTTCAGCGCTACGTGCTTGAACCCCTAATTAAATCATTTAAACAAGGATTTGAACCCGGGTCCTGTTGCATACTAAATTTGCATAGTAAGTCTGTAATAGATGCATTATACCAATAATCAATAATATCAGCAATATTAAATCAGTAATATCAGTACAAACAACAGCAAAAATCATAACAGCAATAATCAATAACATAAAAAATATATATATGAATCTCCCTCAATCATGAATCAACCTCCAAAAATCAAGATGGCTGCACCAGAACCACTTATCAGTTCAAAAATGATGAATCTGAAATCTAATCATTATGCAAAATGCTACGAGGCAAGAGGTTTATGGTGATTTTAGTGGTTTCACAGAAAATGTTATCCAAACAGCAAAAATAAACTTAAGGAACATCTTTACCCCTAAAAGGTTCATAGTAGTAGGTTATATATTACTACTCTAGGGTACTAATGTGAACCTTTTAGGGGCTTTATGTATAGAGTTGTCCCTTTAAGGGTACAATACAGTATTTCTTTGAATGCTGAAAGGTTCGAATAAAAAGGTTAAATCTTAGTTTCAGTCCTCTAATTTGATTGGGCAGGCAGCATGTACTGATATGACCAGTCCAACAGCACTGGGACTTCACACTGTTTCACTGTTTGTATCACTGCATTTTATTCTGTTTGTGTCATTCTGGACCAGAGTATGTGAGTGAGGAGCAGGAAATCGAGAATGAGGAGCCGAGCTGCAAAACCATGGTAGAACTCTTCAAACAATCGTTGGTAAGTGGTCTAATCAATAAAATGGGTTTATTAAAGTTTAAACAAGTCTGCCGTCAGCATTCAGTGTCATGTTTTTGGTGGTTGCCTCTTTTGTACTGTTTTGTATGATCCATAAGATGATGCTCTGCCTTCTTTTAAAACTATTTTTTGTCGGTGGATGAAAAAAACTGCATGTAATGTACTGATATTAACACGATTGCTTTATATGATGAACAGATTTAATTTAGGCTCTTATTCACATATAACCATTGATTGACTCACAAACATAGAAGACAACAAATATGGTAAACGGAAGCTCCAAACATGCTTGCTTGACGCCTAACAAGAACCAATATGGTTTGTTTTCACGTGTCAAGCAAGTACTGTTGAGCTTCCTTCAGAAGACTACTTGATTCACATGGATTATGTTAAGAGTGTTTTTTATAAATGTTTTGAATCTGCAAAGGTTTGGTTACGTGATTTTAATATGGGGACAGAAATCTCTCAGGCTTCATTAAATTATCTTCATTTGTGTTTCAAAGAGAAGGTAAATGATAAAAATGTTGGGTGATCTAACCCTTCATTATTCAGTCACACAGATTCTGTCTATACCTGCACTGAGACAGGCCCGTTTACTATTCCCCCAGCTGTTTACATTCCACTCTCCTCTACAGCAAGAAGTCAATATTACATTAAAGTATACATTTACAAGTATAACCTTTAATGTGCACTTTACCTCTCTGAAAAGGGCTTGATGCCAATTCTCTCTCTGCTCTACAGGCTTCATAACAGATGGAGTTTCCTATGAATGTTTTTATTTTATTTTATTTTTTATCAAGGCCATAAGTGCATTTTCATGATATTGGGAGTCAAATTCATTGATTTAGGGATCAATCGCTTAAAAAAACAACACATATCAGTCAATCATTAATATGAGTATTAGAGATTAGATGCCATGGTATTTGGAAGATTCTGAGATTTTTGTACATCTTTGGATTGCATCTGGTGCAGCAGGCCCAGATGGAGAGATGAGCAAAGAGCTGAGAATACTACTCTGTTATTGGCAGCCAGACATAATCAAATTGAGCAAGATATTTCATTGACACGCACACACAAAAGCCACAAAAGCCTGGGTCAAATGACCAGAACAATAGAACTTTTCTATCACCAGAGCCAGAGGCCAAGAAAGTGTATATATTCGTAAAAGTAAAAAAAAATATCACATGGTTACAGATTGATGGCATCGCCAACATGGTAAACGTACTAGCCTACATTACATCGCAACTTTTTATGCCGGCAAAAAAATATACTATATTATTCACACTCGAGAAGTTCTTCATCAAAAGCTGGACACTCAGATGATGCGCAAATTAGGACGGGGCAGGTGGATGGAAGGGAGGGGATGAAAAATAAGAGGGTTCGGTGAAATGAGCCAAATAAGTCATTTCAGAAACAAGTTTTATTAGGCTATATTTTGGTTAAAGTTTAGGAAGAAATTAGATGTCTGGTTTTCACTGGAATAACGAGCCACGTGGACCGTAAACAATGCGACAACATGAGCATTAAGAACGTAAATGGGGTCGGTTTTTATTTTTTATGTATCGGTGGAGAGTTACTTACATGCGCTCCATCAGCATCACTCTTTACTAGGGTACCCAAGTGCCAGTGCGGCAGCTCCTCCTCCGCGTCAGTTCGCTGCAGCAGGCGCTGAGGCTTCGTGCGCTCCTCCGCAAACGCGTTCTGCTCGCGTCCCCGTTCCGCTCCGTCCCGTTTGATGCTGCTGCCCCAGCCTTTTAATATAGGACACATTCATAAAAAAAATCTGCACGACAACCGTCAAAGCAATGATTCGATGTATTAGTAATTCTAATGCGTTTACAGCCACTACACTTTATCTAGCCTGCGGCATCATTTGCGTATTCTGACGCGACACTGAAAATACACAGCCATGCCCGTGATAGAAAACGGGGCCATCCGTGAAATGAAGAATTCGTTGCACCTGTTGGGGCGCATTATACATAAATAGCTACACCGATGGAGCATACTAATATCACGAATCCGCTCCCAACGCGGCGTCCGTCGCTCACCTGTCACGGCGAGTCGCGCGGTAACCGCAGCCCACAGGAGGAGGCAGCGCGTCGCCAACATGATCACATACTCCTGCGGCTTCAACCGGAGCGAAAAGATTCGAAACGCGACATTTACCGCCTCATCCCGTTCTGCACAACAAGTCACGAAGACGTTAAGGGCATCCGTGGAAAACAAGACGACGCTGACGGGAAAGAGTTTAGAAAGTGTCCGTGATGTCCGCTTTTGTCGGTCAGAGATTGCGGGCGGAATTCATGTTGGGATTGAAACGCTCCTTCTGCGGGACTCCCATCCGCACCTCCTCCCACTCTCCTCTCCTCCCCTTCACTTCACACCGCACTCACATGCAACATCAGATTCCACTTAACAAATATTATGTTAAAAAATATAAAATATTACAATGCAAAATAAACATAAAACTCAACAATAAACGCATCACATATATAATTATATAAAACGAAATATTTTATTGTTATATACACTGTGTATACATACACATATACATATATATAGATAGCATATAGGCCTATATTACAGTTCTGTCAAGTGCAAGTTCGATGTGTGAGTGAGAGATCACGTCATCTGAGAGATAAAAGCATATCAAATATTCTCGTCCTCAGCAATATCTCTCATGCCTGAGGACTAAATCGATCTGTACTAACCCTTAGTTACTTTAAAAACCGTTCCCATCTCCAACACTCTAAATCATTCATAGACTATATAGTGAACAGCACATGGCACACTATTTAGGGAACATAGGAAAGACAGATCTGATGGGAAAGGAATTTGCCATTGTAGAATACACATTTTTATCTACTATGGCTGAATGGAACAATTGCATGCTGCTAACTGCACAATACACTGCATGTTGCTGAATACTTTTTTTTTATTAAATAAAAATTATGTATGGACGACACATTTCAATATGCATAACTGGTATCCATTTTTCTTAAGACATCAAAAACCAATTTCTAATTCAGTTGTGCGAAAATGCCTTAACTTTTCATTGTCTAATCAAACAATGAGTCAAGAAAAATAAAAAAAACTGTGAAGTTCCTAATGTTCCTATGTCACATTGGAAATGAAAGGTCAGGTCAAATACACTTCATTGTGGAATACATTATCTCTTATAGAGTAGGAACGGCTGAATTACATGGCAATCAAATTAACTTTAAAGATCCTTGTTATTACCACAGTACATGATTTATAAAAACACATGGCAACATGCCCTCCCATGGTACCTGTGAGTCACTACAGCATTACTAAGCATTGACTGATTATCCATAATAGAAATATTAAATAATACTAAAAAAAACATATTCTACAATTATTTATTTCAATAATGACATAAATTACAGAAGAAATGATTAATGTGTAAATAATAATAATAATAATCAAAACACTTGCCATTGCCCTATAGCTCCTTCAACATAACAGACCCATTCATAAAAAAACTCCCTGTAATAAACAAACACAATATCTACCTGAAACTAAAGACTAGCAAACATTAGAAGATAACATCATTCAACACAAGTCAATGTTTTACATAAATAAGCACACATACTGACCATTTTGTCTGATTTTAATAAGAATGCATGAAACTCAATACTAGTAAATTAGCATCTTCTTGAAGTAAACGGCTTTTAATATAGAACTGTACAAATACCAAAAAAAGGTACATACAGTAAAAATTATATAATAATAAAAAAGTATATATTGTAGAACTCTACATTTATTCAGGAATTGGTCTTAAAACATGTATAATTGCCCATAGGCTTTCTTTATAAGGCAGATTTCCAGTGTTTATGGAAAACCATACAAGTTCAAAATTTTGGTCATGCTACAGAGACAGCAGTGGTACATGCTCCATCCACATACTCCTTTCAGAACTAATCATATGAATGCACATAGTTCGGTCACTAATAGATGACATTAAACATTAATTAGCATCGAATAATTAAAACATTGTCCATTGTACAAGCCATACCACTAAACCTTTTAAAGCACATTTGCAGGAAATCGGAAAGGTTTTAAAAAAAATGACCTCAAAATACCTCAAAGACCTTCATGAAACCACAGGACATTTCTGCCTTCACAGTGTATTCTACCCTGCATGTTCTTCAAAATCCACCACAGCATTGTTCTACCATCAACACTGCCTCTAAACTGGAGAGAGGCCAGACACAGCACTTAAACTAATTGGATAATGCCCTCTCCAGCAAAGCCTCATTAAAGTCTCAATACCAGCACATGTTCCCGGATATTGCTGCTGAAAAGTCATGGTCAAAACCGAGGGAAAGAGAGAGCCAAAAGAGACGTCATGGAGGTCACTCGAAGAGGAGAGCATGAAATACTTGTCAACTGTTGATTAATACTATGTTTGCTTGGTTGTGGTGAGATATCGCATACTAGGAGACAAACGTACAACACTGAAATTGAATGTCTGATATGCTTGACAATATGTATAAATATTGATGTAAGACATGACTGATTCATTATCACTACAATCTTTATCAAATAGAACATATGTGGAAAACGCTGGTATTATTTACACATTCGCTGCAAAGAGGTGTACAGAAGCCCACCTCTATAAATAAATGTTCTACATAAAATACAAAGGTTTTCACAACAATTCAGTCAATAAGTCTTATTTCTCAACTAATGGTGATAATAATCTTAATTTAATTGTATATGTGAAAATGAGAGAAAATGAGTCACTAATGAGAATGTAGAGTGAAGGAATCGACCGATTTAGGATTGAATTCATCAAGTCGCAATTGTCCTATTGTGTATTGTGGCAACATTAATGTGAATCAAGAGGGTTGCAGTATAGAGCACAACCGTGATGTATAGCTTCCATCCTGCATGGCAGTGTGTGGTTTTTGTAGTAACTGACCCAGGTCATCATGCCCCCCTTTAGCCTGAAGAGGAACAGCAGTTGCAATCCATGACAAGAGTCCAGAATCCCAATCTGATTCTGAGGAGGCCATGGACCACGTGAGGTTAGGGAGCAGAGCAGATTCAATGCAAACAGAGGCTCCGGACTGTGACTGGAATGAGCTGTTTGAGTCTTTACTGACTGATGTATGGGAGGTATCTTCGGGAAACAATTCTGGAGGATCATGATATTGACGGCACTGGAGTCGATGGTCTTCATGGAAAAAGGGAACCAACCGAGGAGGGTCCAAATCAGATGAGTAAGTGGTTACTTGGGATTCCACTGGATCTTTGATTGGAAACAATTCATGTGACTGCTCAACATGGACACAAGTTTGACTTGCGTCATTGTCCTGTTGGTCAACTTGAGGCAAATAGTGGGTATTGGGAGGATTAAAATATTTTAGGGAAGGCTGCGTTGGGATCAGCTTTGCAAAAGAAGATTCTTTCAGTGATGATTCATGGGTTTCCGGTAAGGCACCTCCAGTTCGATTATTTATCTTTGTAGCAAAACCCACCTTGGGGACTGGCAAACAAGAAATGGTGGAAAGTACAGATGAGTACCGTCTTATTCTAGGAGCACTGCAATTCCAGGATAGCTTTGGCTTTTCACTTTGACTAATCTTTCTTCTCTTTGCAAGTTTTGGACTTGGAGTGAAGGACCTGCAGCGCTTTTTAAAGTTAACTATAGAAAATTGGTAATCTGACAAATGTGGAAATGGTAGTAAATGGGGAAATGAAAAGTAAGAGATGCCAAACTCTGGAGACCCAACATTATCTTGGGCCAATCTTAACAATTGTTTTGTTGAAGACAACTTTCTATTTTCCATCACAAACTGGCCACAACTTTCAGAATCTTCCCTTCCATGGAGTAGCATTTTAGGGCTGTTTGACCACATTTTTGAACCTTGGTCCCAGGTCTGTTTTTGATTTTGTGAGCAGACTGTGTTTAGAACAGCACCTGTAAGACTCTCTGACATATGCAATGCAAGTCGATCATGACCACTTTCACATCGATCCTGAGTTTCAGGAACATATTCATCAACAGAGATGGTGCATGGGATTTTGTCATCTCTGGAGGAGCTTAGGATGAGCATTTTAGACTGAGTTTCTGAGGGTGTGTCAGAAGAGAGGCTTTTGAGTTTCTTCTCTATAGACTGGGATTTTGAGAAAAACTGATGTGGGACTATATCCATGCAGAGAACACCAGATTGAAAGTCTTGAACCTTTGTGGTGCAGCTGATGAAAAGGCCTAATTTGTCATGATCAAGAGGATCAGGGCAGTTATTTTGAATTCTATCAAGATGTGAGGTCGCATTTTGTTGACCAGATGGACTGTGGCTAGATTCAGGAAAGTTTTCTCTGTTGTCTAAAGCTGAAGAAAATATGTCAGTAATTGGCGGTACATGACCACAGTCTTCAACCAGTAGAGTCTGCAGAAATGTTTCATCCTCTCTGACAGTATTCTGCATTTCAATTAAATGATTCAAATGTAACGGAGAGAAGTCTGCCAATGACCTGAAGAAAAGAGTAAACAGAGTTAAAACAGAGAAACATTCAGTGTTGTACTGTCAACATGGCAACAGTGAAAGTCAATCACATGAACTGCTTCCAATCAAAGAAAGCTTTTGTAAAATAGGCCCTTACTTGATTAGAGTTGGATCCACTTCTTGATTTGAATTACAAACAAAGCTAGCATTCATGCCAGCAGTTAGTTGGTCCACTACAGCATAGTTACTGTCATTTTGAATGAAAGAACGATGCTTCTCAGATTGCAAGTGCTAAGAAAAAAAAGAAAGAAAAAGAATTTGATGTCTATCAAATGAGATCTTAGTAGGGGTGCAACGGATCGCAGTTGACCCGTGATCCGTATAGACCAGGCCCCATAGTTCAGCATGTATGCGAGTTGCGGATTAATTGAACAGTTAAGAAAGAAACCCCAAGTCAGTATTTTAGGTCTGTGCATTCAGTCTTAAAGTGACAGCATCCTAATATTCCTGCTGCTGTCTATGTCATTAATGTTAATAAAACAACAAAATACAGCTTCAACAAAAGACAAATCTATATTTAATTTCTACAGTAAACAAATAGTGTTATTTTACATTTAGGTCTTATTAATTTATGTACCTGAATAGTACTGTTAGACTTTGTAACTTTGTTATGTAGTATTCATTTATGCTTATAATTTGTGTATTTGTTATTTTATTACTGACTGTTCACTTGTCTTTAATAATGTTTTAACTTTATTAGATAGGCTAGCAGTTTTTGCTGTGATATCGACATACCCAAAGTAATGAATTAACATTTTTCTTTCTGATCCGAAAAATTATCCGATTCGTGACGCAAACACCATACATAATCCAAACCGTGAATTTTTCAGATCCGTTGCACCACTATAGGCAAGTTTGGATTTGAATTTCAGTGCCTCCTGGTAATTGATATTAAGGCTGTCACTAACGATTATTTTGGTAATCGAGTAATCATCGATTATTTTGACGACTAATTGAGTAATCTGATATTTTTTTGGTGGTAACTAATTAAAATAGCAATTAAAAAGACTTTAAAATGACTTAAAATACATATACAACAACGAGGAATACTATTTGGTTCAAATTAAATATTAAAAGCAAGTAGTCATAGGGTTTTATAGAACAACACTGCAAAAAAATACATATAATACAAAATGTACATAAGATGATTTATATTATGTATATTAAGAAATGCTTGCAGAGGGTGCCAGTGGCCTGATGTGGTTACACTTTAAAGCAGATCAAATCAGTGTTTAATATTGGCCAAACAACATTTAATTCAAATGTTTACGTAATCTTTAATATTTGTTTACTTATTTTCTTGAACTCATATGTGGAGATCAAAACATGCAAACTCAGCTCTGAGACGCACATCTAATGATGAGGTTCATGGATTCTCGTCTGTGGAATGTGCCACCTCCGGTATTTTGCCAGTTACTCGACATGGGCAAATTGAAATAGAGGATTATATTTATCGAGAAATTTATCAAGGATTAGTGACAGCCCTAATTGATATTAAAGCGTCTGGCAAAATCTTTTTGGTATCACAATTTTTGCAAACAAAATAACAAATGAACTCACCTCATACTGGTCTTTGTATGGCATGTGGCAGCACTCGCAATAGCCTGAACTTTTCTTAGTTGGGCCTTTGGGTGTGGCGCTTGCTGTAAGTGGCACAGTCTGCAACTTATGGGAGCTGCTAGTGGGTTCTTCCTTCTTCCTAAGTAAAAAAAAAAAAAAAAAAGCCACCTTACAGATTTAAGTGACAATGTAGATTTGATTACCAACTTCTCAAAAAGCAAAGAACATACCTGAAATTGTCCTTGCTGGGATCTTCATCCTTGCTTCTACCAGACTGACGAGGAATGAGGGGCTCAAAAGGGCTATATTTGCCTGAGTAAATCATCATTGGGAAACTCAGAGTCTGTGCATAGAATGGTCTGAACTTCCTGTTTATAAAACCAAAATCATAGATTAAACAAAATGACAAGCTTCTTTGAACAAGTCATCTCATTTTCTATCTAGAGGACACTAAGTCTACCCATCTCATATCTTCATATCTCAGATTTTTGTTTTTGAAAATTTAAGAAACAACAAAACATTTAAACTGCAAAGTATTAGGTAGATGACAAATGGATACATTAAAATGTATATATTTGTATTGAAAACGCGTAACCTGCTGTAACTGGAGAAAACATTTCACTTTTAGTCAACTTTTGTCTTCATTTCATTTTCATTTTCAAATTGATTTAAAAATATTCTATGTATAATTGTAATTATTATAATAACTAATAACTACAAAAGTTGTTGAGCTTTCCTGTAGCTCAGACAGTAGAGCGTTGGCGCTTGCAACGCCAAGGTCATGGGTTTGATTCCCAAGGAAAGCAAGAACTGATAAGAATGTAAAATGTATACCTAGAAATGCATTGTAAGTTGCTTTGGATAAAAGCGTCTGCCAAATGCATAAATGTAAATGTTATAAGAACTGTGATTAATATGAAAACCATGGATAACTATAATTTTGAATAATTACAAAAAAAACTAAACAAAAGACCTGTTTCATAAAGCCAGTATATTAAGAACTAGTCTGACAAGTAAAGGGGTAATTGGTCTTTTTCACTAGACCAATCTATATATTTTTATGCAGCTGACAAAGTTATAACTAAATTGTCAGTTACGTACCAAACGGGCAGTAATTTTGAGTTGAGATTTAGCATGTGACGATACAGAACATTTCAAGCTATTCTGACACGCTGTTGACTAATATGCTGCATCCACATTTTTTAAATGAATACTTCACTTAAAAAAAAAAAAAAAAAAAAATGTAATTCTGTCATCCTTTACTCACCCTCAAGTTGTTTCAAATCTTTATGAATATCTTTCTTCTGATGAACTCAAAAGAAGATATTTTGGAGAATTTTGGTAACCAGATAGTTGATGGACCCCAATGACTTCCATAGTAGGAAAAAAATACTTTAGAAGACAATGGGGTCCATTAACTGTTTGTTTACCAACATTTTTCAAAATATCTTCTTTTGTGTACAGCGGAAGAAAGAAACTCATACAGGTTTGAAACAACTTGAGGGTGAGTAAATGACAGAATTTCTGATCAAATTCTAATATTGGTTTTTTTTTTTCACTGAGGACACAGGGGAGCAAGAACACTGGTTTAGTCCAAAAGCTTAGCCAGCTGACTTATTGCCTCGCTGGCTTTTTAGTTGCCTGATTTCGTCACCTTTGGCTTGCTTAGTTGGGGACACTTAATATTCAACAATATTATTGATCTGCCTGCATTGACACCATTATATGTGAACTGAACTGAGCTGGATGATGACATCACTGTTTTCTCCAGATTGGCTGTGGAGATAAAAATAACTAAATGAATAACTTTTTACAACAGAAATGAATCAACACTGAACTGAACACTGAGCTGGACAATGACACTATTTTCTTCTAGATCTGCTGTACAGCAGAAAAAAAAACTATGTTGCATTATCTTCCTGTTCTCACTATAAAACTGCTTCAGAAACAATCTGTATTGTAAAAAGCGCTATATAAATAATGGTAACTTGACTTGATTTTGGACAGACTTCTGAGGCAGTGTAACGGTTTAATGATCTACAACTAAATAGAGAGAGCTTTGGTAATAACTAAGCGACTTTTTAATTACTTCAGTAGTACTTTCTGGGTAGAAATTCAGCCTTTAATATTTCAATTAACTGACACAATCATATGATGAATTATAACTGTGAGTTGAGTTTAATCTGCCAACAGTTGAGCAACTCATCTTGAAACAAAAACAACAACAGACCACTGCGTGGAAGATTGTGGTTTTCTTTATCCTTCTTAACTTGGGGAAGATGTGCAGACTAACTAGTAGGGATGCACCGATACCACTATTTCCAGAACAAGTCCGATACGATCCTTTCATTTTTAGTACTTGCCGATACAGAGTACCGATGCCTGTATTTTCATTGCATTTTTAATTTTTACAAATATTGGGCAGAGAAACCAAAAGAATATGAATCAAATTAGTTGGCTTAGGAAATAGATATTTCCTTCAGTTATTTTTTACTCCTAATTATGCCTGTTAAAATGTATTGTAGGAGCTACTGTTGTCTTTCACTGTTCATATTATTGCTATTATTTTTATCTTTAATTTAATAGCACAGAGAATATTTAGAGCCTGTCCAGCAGGGCTCAATGATAACTTGTTTCTACTGGCCCAGTTGTGCCAATACTTGCCTAATGCCTATACAGGCTTTTTGACATAATTTTGTGTGAGTTTGTCCCTTCAAGCAAGGTTAGGACTGGCGCGACTATACCAGCTCACAAGGTACGTGGAAGCAGACATTATATGCGTGCCGTCTGAGAGACTGCTTTCTGGACACGCTCTTCAGATGTTTGTGGACAGAAAACGTATTGAAAACAGTCATGTAATTACTGTACCCCCTTCCTGTAATAATGTAGGGAACCACTCATTATACATAAATCATGTAACAGTTCATGTTTTTACTTGCACATAAGATTTAGTTTTAATCCAATAGACGTGTGCTGAGTGAGCGATTAACAATCAAGAACATACAACAGAAGTTCTCTCTCGCTCTCGTTAAGTTATTGTTAGCATATGCTCCACGTTTTACTGTCTTTGCTATTGCCATATCCGACCGAACTGCAAACTTTCCAGCAATGTCTGTGAAAAAGGGATGCGATCGACAAGCTCGGGCGTCTGTGTCGCTTATCAGCTCACGCATAGCAGCTATAGCGTGATTATTTCATTTGTTTAATATTCTGTTAATTAGATAAATTTACTTCATAGACATCCTTCTCTGATATACCCATTCTGCTCTCTGTTTGTTCTGTTGTCTGTGTTTCTTTGTCACAAGCACTGTAATGTACACGCTGTGTGGAATCGGTTGTTGGTATAGGAGCATTTTAATGAGTACGAGTACACAAGTGCAGTATCGGATACCGATAGTACCGGTGCATCCCAAAATAAATCCTTGCAATAAACCACAAAACTAGCAATTGAATGGTTTTAGCATCCATAAGGTAAGATTGTGATGCTCACAGAAACACAGTGATTGTAATATTGAAGATATTGTACACAATTGTAATGACCTACTGCATTCTACACAAACTTTGTAAGAGCCAGGGTGAGGGATTGTGTGTGTGCACCTGTAAAGCAGCCTGATTCATCAGTGTTGTTGTCATGATCAAACTTGAGCCTCCAATAAACAATGTCATGTGAAACTATTGTGTTTTGAGTTTAATAACTTGGCAACTTGACACATCCAAAAATATATGGGCCCACATCTGCACAATGATTCAATCTTTTGATAACTTTTTGTCAGCAGTAAAATCAATACCACTGATATAGTTTTGACAGGAAACCACTGCAATAACACATCAAGTTTCACATCATGTATGTAGAAATTAACATTAACATTAAACAAAATAGATAAATGTTCAAAAGTATTAATCATGTGTTAGTTATTGCATTTAAGTAATGTAAACATACAGAACTTTATTGTAAAGGGTTCCCTAAACGTGTTTGACTAAATCTGACATGCAGCCAAATAATGAAAATTTAAGAACATTTCTTGGTGTTTTTTTTTGCTGAAGACAGTAAAATGGCATGCTACTTGCCCACTTCATCTGACTATTTATATGTCATTGTAGTATTTCTTGTAGTCTTTATGTTGATGTAATATGTACAGTATAATGTATAATGCATAATATGGGCTTAATCACCCATATGCATCAGGATCTAGTATATATAGGATCAACGTCTACAACAGCAGCAGCGCTAAACACAAAAGATCTTTTCATTAGCCAAGAGCTGCCCTGTGCACACAGATCCTCTGCAGGGGAGGGAAGAGATACCTTTCAGACTGGCCTCAGGGTGGCCCTTTGGATGCGCCGTGCATTTTGATAATTAACTTTACTAAAACTGCAGTGACCTGAGCTGAAACATTAGCCTTGTTAATGGGGCTGCATGGGGACCAAAAAAAAGTTTCACAATGCAAACAATCAAATATATCTAACTGTGTATATTAAAAACAGACAGTTATTAGGATTTTGATTATAAAGATATATTAAAATAATCTAATTAAAATAAAATCTGACAACAGACAACCTACCAATTTAATTAAAGAGACACTGGCTGTGATTGGAATAACATATTACTACTCATAATATTTCTGCAGTTTTCAGTATGATCTATTAAAAACACTGTATGATCTACAAAAAAAAAAAAAACACACACACTGTACACACAATGTAATATACAGGACTTGACATCCCATTTCCACAGTCTTGAAAGAACCAAAAGTGATATCAGCCATGACTGACATCATCTTGACTCATTATTTGATCACAGTACAAGAGGCTGAAACAACCTCAGTAATATTTCAGTTAACATTTAAAAAAAAAACTAAAAAACATTTAATTAGGTATAATATACAAGTATAAAATACCATCTAAATTGAAAATAGGGTTAAGAGAATAAGACTGAGGCCTAAAACTCACCGACTGAAGTCTTCCACTTTCAGATAAGGACCCTTCAAGACTCCAGCTGTGTGAAGACACTCAGTATTATCACTCCACAGCATATGCCACCTCTACACTCAGGTTTCTCAGGTATAGAGGTGTGCACAAAATATTAAAGCTAGTCTTATATTTACTTTAGAACAACTACAACAACAAGGACATGTTTATGTAGTTTACGAACCTTTAACATGAGGAGCTGTAAGTTTGCTGCTTTTTTTCTGTTTGGAAAGAAAGTATGTGAAATTAGTTTGTGCGAATAAGAAACTAATGTTTGACAGGAAACAAATTAAGTACAGTACATTACCTTAGCTGTCCTCATTTTCTGATTTAGATGATTGATAAACTTTAGAAATTCTGTCATTTAGGTTAAAGAAAAAAACAGAAAGTACAGTCATAAGAAAATAATGTGCTTCTAATTCATATCATAGCTTATTTAATAATGGAGGTCCACAACATAATCCTATGAATACATATTAGTATATCACATTCACTGAACTTTAAAATCAAATTGTATATATAGTGATCTCTAGTGTTGATTTCTTGTAAGAAGACCATTCATTAGCACTCAAAGAAATTGCAATGCTGTGGTTTTTAATTATTTGTCTATGATATTTAAATGCCCCGTTTTCATTGGCTAACACACCGAGGCTTAATAAGGAAACGCACTACTTTAAGAGCCAGGGATGTAAACTTTTGAACAGGAAAATGTAATTCCTCATGACATTCCCCTTTAACTCTTTCACTTCCAGTGGTTTTGAAGAAGTTGCCAGAATATTTTGTTTTATGAATATGCAATATATCAAAAGAAACAACAGACCCTCTGCTTAAAAAAACAACAACAAAAAACACGTTTTATTCTAGCTTCATTTATTCCTTTTTTATCAACACTTAAAGGAGCTGTATGTAAGAAATTTATTTCAATTAATCATAAAATGGCCCTGATATGTCACTAGACATTAAGAAATCATGTTCATTTCAAATACTTATATCACTGACAACAGTAGTCCGGCCAGGATATTGTCATTTAAAAGTGAAGTTGCAGCCCTCAACTGATGTTGATGTTGTCATGTTGTGTTTTGGCCTGATGCTCCACCCTCCACCTATCTACCAATCACGAAGTCAGTAGTGTTTCGGCATCCGGGTTGCCAGCTCAGCTCTAGTTACCACAGCTGCAGCTACAAACGTTCGTGCTGGATCCTGCAGCCTATCTGGCAACCTCGAGTCAGGGGGGAGGGGGAGGGGATACACCGCTCTACAGTAATTTGAAAGTGATTGCAGTACCAGTTTTGGCCACAATCTTACATACGGCTCCTTTAAATGTGGGTACGTTTCATTTAAAAGAGCTACATTTTGAGCAAAAAGCTGAGAAAATTGTGTTTTTGTGAAAGACTACATCCAGTTCCGATCCTCCTGGATCGACATTTCATTCAGTAACATTAGGCAGTTTTGATTTAGATGCTGTTTAATGTTGATGATCGCGTTATTTTACATATGCGTCTGCTTACATGTGATACCGCTCGTTTCTGCTGCCATTTCACATGTCTTTTGATCCGGAGATTCAGTACTCTTTTAAAAGAGGCCTAAAAGAGGCGCCCCCTACCGTATAACAGTGAAAACACGGAAAGCCGGACATCTGTCAATGGCAGGGAAAGAGTTAAATAGTATGTGACAGACCTCTGACTGAAGATTATCTAAAACAATTGGCAATTGTGATACCCTTTACGCAACACTTCATATGGAAAGCTTTCCAGTTGCCACAGGGTCAAGAAAAGAATAGTACACCTGAATATTGAAATTGCTGATACTTCTCAAACCATGTACTTTGTTCATGAAACATAAATAGTCAATTCTTTTTTTTTAAAAGCGTTTGTGCAGCGCAGAGTGGCTCTCTCACACTGTATGATGTAACAAACAACAATTAAGCCCAGTCCGGTTGCGTTCACTCAGCGAGAGTTTCCAAGAATGCGGTTGTGATTATGCACGTGAGTTTGACTGACTGACATCCGTATTCTGCTGCTGTGAGTGACCATGGCCTAAAAGCAGCTTGTGTGACTGATATACATATTGTCAAGTGCTCACTGGCAGCCGTTACATGAAAGGATACCATCTACACTGTAGACCTTGACTCCCCATGAGCGAGCATTAGCCAGCACACTGCTCTGATACTTCTCCTGCAACAACAAACATTCAACTGTCAACAACAATAACACTGGCTTAATCTGATGACAAATAAAAAAAATTGAAAGGCAGCCACTTTTTTTATTATACTAGTCATGTTTTAAAACATCAAAAAATGTACTGGCTACCAGACATTTGGTACAAAATTCAGGTGGGTTCAAAAGGCAGAGACCACTATAGTAAATAGTGACTAGACCACTATATGGTCTTATATTTAGCTTTTTCCCTCTAACTTAATACAATTATTTTTCATTAGAAATAACACATAGTTATGATGATCAGTGTTACAATCTGAATATTGAAAAACTGTGAATTTGAGATTGTATTGGTATAAGGTGTCCCCATTTTTGCTTTAATGACAACAGTAAAATCTGATGATAATGTTTCCTAGCATGACTGAATATAAGCAAGAAAATCTGACTGTCTTTCCAAGACAGTATACATGGTCACATCACAAATTGACCTATTTACCTATTGTCACATCATTGTTTTATATTTTCCAAATCCTAAAACTTTATATAATGAAGATTGTGAAGGATTAACTTTGAGATGACAAGTAGGACCAAATGCACGCATTGCATTAAAGTAAAATAAAGAAGGATTTTCGACACATAAATTCAGGTGTGGACTTACATTGCTGTGGATGGCTTTTTCCAGTAACGCTCTTCCACGACTGCCACAAATCTTGAAGTGAAAAGACATTTAAAAGCCATTATTAGCTACCAAACATCCCTGTGCAAACTTTGAGCTTTCATATACTGTATGGAAAATGACAAAGGTGAATGTGCCCCCCCCCCCCCCCCCCCGCGCCCCCCAAAAAAAACCTTGGGAGGAATCAGGATTCAGCGCGGGAGGGCCCTCAATAAACTATTTCAAACAGAGATCCCGATTCTCCCACAATTCTGTACAGACAACTAAACTAAATAACATGTAACTTACTAGTCTCTGACAAAATATTAATTGCTGCAGTGGCTTTAAAAATGCTTAATTAATTTGAATAAATTACTTTAACAAATCAGTTTGAATGAATGATTCATAAATACTTTTCATTACTGGATGATTCAACGTTTTTGAATGAATCTCTTGAATGAATAAGTCATGCCAAATACATTTTTTAAGAGTCACTTGTCGCCACCTAGTGGCGTAACAATGATAACAATAAAGATTTAGTTATTTGAAGCACCAAGTTACTTTCAAAAGGTGATTTACTCTATTTTGATCGCTACCATGATAGGTACCAGTGTTTATATCCAAACTATAAGTACTTCTGTGATCATTTGAATATTTGTAACAGAAATAATGATTCTGTGTGGTTTAAAAGTCTGTCTGTGATCATTTAAATGGAGTCAATCATAACTGAATGTGAGGAGACAAGATACGTTTTTATTTTTATTTTTGACATATTAGACATAGAATATGAAACCTATCATATGCACGGTGCTTGTGTGGATGCTGTTTTGACTGCGAAAGATGAGGTAATTTGATTGGATGTCATGTATTTATCGCATTTTACCTGCTAGAAATACATGCTCAGTTTTAAAGTGCCCCTATTATGGATTTTTGAAAACTACCTTTCATGTAGTGTGTAACATAGCTCTAAGTGAATGAAAACATCCTGCAAAGTTTTAAATCTGAAAGTGCACCGTATATAAAGTAAGAGTCGACTCTGAAATGAATCGTTTTTTAAACGAGTCATAAGCCGTTTCGTTGTGATGTCAAGACGAAACATTAGCATATTGCCCACCCACTTATTGCGCGCGCAGACACCAGGGAAAACTTGAACCTCAAACCAACAGCTGATTCCTGTGGATACTGGATAGCATCATGTCGAGAAGACGCTGTGCTCTACAATGTGAAGGTAAAGCCAGTTTTTTTTTTTTTCACTGCCCAAGTATGAGCATGTGAAGAATCAGTGGTTAAAATTAATCTTCACCATGATATCACAGCAGTTACAGTTGCAACATCTCATAATGCATTTCAAACTGAGTAGTGTATCACTGAGAAACATCCTGCTCGAGTCGTCCTTGCGATGGAGGTTTGGGTTGAATAACTAGTTCTTTCAATGTTTCATCATCGAACTCGCGGTCGGATTAATATGGTAAAATCGAGTCATTGTTTGTTACTGTGTTTAGTTTACGGTGTAGGAAGCCTCAGGACACGCAGAGCTGACGTTGTTATGGCAATGGGCGTTTTTGTTTTCGACACAAGCTGTACACGGTAGACCAATCACAACAGACTGAGCTGTCTGGCCAGTCAGAGCAGAGTAGCTGCCGGAAAGGAGGGATTTAGAGAGATTGATTCATCTGACGAGTCGTTTGAGAATCACTGAAAATGTGGTGATGTGCAAATGTATATTATGAGGAAATGAAAAAGTTTTTTTACCTTTGATGCATGTAAACCTGTAGTAGGAGACTCCAAAACATCATTAGGAAACTTTAAAATAGCTTAATAGGGGCACTTTAATGTTATTTTAAGGTGGGGTAGAATTAAATGAACAGCAAAACTCAGCATTTTGTTCACGTCACCTCACATATCCCAGTTTGGGAACCACTGAATAACACATTTATGATGTATGGATGCGCTTTTTTGGGCTTCAAAATCTAAGGCCCTGTTTACACCTGGTATTAAAATGCGTTTTCGTCAATCCGATCACAAGTGGATGAAGTTAAACACAGGTGTAAATGGGGTCTAAAACGTTTTGAGCTTATCCACTTTCAACCACTTCTAGAAATAGTCGAAAACGCATTCAACCGGATTGCTTTCGTAGTGTTTTTCCGATGTCTCCGTGCGCGTTCATATGTAAATTACACAAGCTTATTTTGTCCATTATATCAAAAGATCTGAGAAAGCCCATAGATTTACCCACCCATTGATCCTCCCCTTTGAAGAAATCAGGACAGAAGTGGTTGAAAATGGACAAAAAAGATGGATTAAAACACCAGGTGTAAATGGGTATGTGTCTCCCTCTGTCTACTTGTGATCCAATCGATCAAAACGCATCTTAATACCAGGTGTAAACAGGGCCTAAGATAACATTCACTCCCATTATAAAGCTTGGAAGTAGGGCTGTAATCTCCCAGTCGATTAGTCGATTATTTGGTCGATACGTTCTGGCTCGACCAAAATTCTGATTGGTCGATTTTTTGCCACGTTCCTTTCATTAGTTTTGCCGCGTTCATTTCATCAGTTTTGCCGCGTTCATTTCATCAGGTGGAAAGCACTAATTGCTAATGGGGGTGTTTTCAGAGCACCCCTGTTTCACAGGTAACAGTCTGTCTTCAGAACACCCCCCTTGTTTTCACTTCTTTTGGATTAGCCCAACCCACTGGAGAAGAGAGACAGATTGAAGAAAGTAGGCTACTAGAAGGTTTGCTGAATATTATTACTTGATCTGGTTTGTTTAATAAATATTATTATTTTATTAAAGTGGACGTGCCTTTTGTGTTTAAGAGTAAAAGCTTTAAGGTAATAGTCTATTCGTGTCTCAGCCGCGAAGTTGAGCTCCTATGTTCAGCCTCACTCTGTGCGAGCTGCACAGAGCGGCTGAAATGATAGTGTCTGTCAGTTATTATAATACATATGACAAAAACAATTGTCTAAATTATGTTGCATATTCCTCAAAAGTTCTTGTGATATCACTAGTTGACAACATAGTTGATACTGATATTGTGCAGGTGCACGTGATGCAACGCTGTCAGAGCCGACAGAGTCGTGTCAAGACAAATTTCAGTGCAAAATAATTAGGTAAAAAACGATTTAATATACTGCAAATAGCCTACTAGTTTTTTATGTTTATTTATAATTAATTTAGGCGGACAACAAGGCTACCAATTACAGCGCACAGTGCGCAGCTAATTAATTTAACATTTTTTTTCCTAACGTCATTTTTAGTCGAAAATTTCTGGACTTCAGTCGACCAAGATTTTCTTTGGTTGATTACAGCCCTACTTGGAAGAGCCAGGATATTTTTTTAAATGGCCTAACTCTGATTGTGTTTGGCTGAAAGAAGAAAGTCATATACACCTAGGATGGCTTGAAGGTGAGTAAATTATGGAATCATTTTCATTTTTGGGTGAACTAACCCTTCAACCCTAACCATACCACCAAACCTGTCCATAACCTTACCCGTATCCTTAATAGCAGCAAAAGTGTTTTGCAATACAACATGAACAGACAAACACACAAAAATGTTAGGTACAATGCACTTATGAAAGTACATAGTAGCTAAAGACACCTATAACGTATGAAGGGATTGGGTACTTACCAGAGGCTTAGGGGTTCCAGATTGTTTCCCTCCTGCAGTACATGAACTATCCACCAGCAAATCACTATGAGCTTCTTTAGTGCCCGTCACGACCACATTCACATCCTTAGTGAGGAAACTGTCTACTTTCTATACGAAACAATCAAAAGACAGAATTTGATCCACTATTGCATCAATAACATGACTTTGAATATAGGGAAACCATTACTACAATTTCCTGCTTTGTCCTGTACAGATGAATGACAAGAATGATATCTCTCACCCCTCCCAGATGGATGATGATGTCAGTGAGTGTGGCAGACTGATGTCTCTTCACGTCATGCAGGTAGAAGGATTGGCTCCTCACACCACCAAACAGATCTCCTGTCATTTTTTTAACTGAAACAAGTTTATGAGCATGCATGTTAGTTAATCTATGGGAATTTCTTTATTAAATTATTATTATTAAATATGACTATTATTATTATTGTAAGTTAAAGTGCAAATGCTAGAAACCCTATTGGTTTTGTGACCTAAAACCAAGCGTGCCGCACAAGCCCTGAAAAGTGAAGCCAAAACATCTCGATCGCCCCCCGGTGACTGGTCCTAGTATAGGTCATAAGCCCCGCCTCCCCATGTTATTCAACGGGACGTGAGACCAACTAAACAATTAAATTACACTTCAAATATCTTTTTTCCAAAGGTGGTTTCTTTCATTTGCTGTCGTTTTTATCACGCTGATGTAAGTTCAAGTGTCTGTTTCAAAAATAAGTTGGTTTTTAGTTAGTTACGTGATGCGGTGGTGTAACGTCATGATTGACAGCTGTGATTGACAGGTTCTCGAGCGAAGTAGTCACTGAAGCACCAACGGACATTTTTTTCGGGATCTTCGGAGGACTGAGGAGATTGTATTTACTTTATTTTAACAAGCCTCTTGTCGTACTGCAATCAATTTTTTAAAAAGTGTGCAGAATCCACTCTCCCTGAGTGCATTCTGCGAGAGTGAGGGCGGAGCGTTGATTTCGCGGCTTTACTTCCTGCTCACTACTGCGCAGGTCTGGTCCCGAGATCGCTACTGCGCAGACTCAAGTTCCAATATGTCAGCGCCATATCGGGACTCTGGCGGCTTCAGTTCTCATCAATGGAAGAGAGCGAAGGGGCGTCGTCCATCTTTTTTTACAGTCTATGCCTAAAACCAAACCTAAAGACTTGAAACTTGGACAATTCTGAAGGATCATATGATACTGAAGACTAAAGTGCTGAAAATTCAGCTTTGCCATCACAGCAATAAATGACATTTTAAATTATAATCAAAAAGAAACAATTTCTCTTAAATTGTAATAGCCTAATATTTCACAATATTACTGTTTTTACTGTATTATTCATCAAATAAATGCAGCCTTGGTGAGCATAAGAGACTTATTTGAAGCTGCAGTCCGTAGTTTTTCCTCTTTGTCGCCATCTCTGTTCGAAATCTGCAAATGCAGTTATTCGCGGAATTATCAACTTTACATGGGTTGTGTCTCGGCATGGCACAGCGCGGATGAATCCAATGTTTTGAGGAGAATGTGTTATGTGACATTCGGAATCACAGGTTCTACTTTTTGGAAGTATGACCAACATAAGAATTTTCACCGGAAAATGTCATCTGAACAAGTAACATCCACTTTTGTTCTGACCAACTAAGGGAAAAAAAGCATTGCAGTAAATCGCGCTGATTAAATCTAATGATTGCTTATCATATCATGTCAAACCGTGCAAATTATACTTTGTTCTCAAATTGTTAATGTTACAACATCAGCTTTGATTGACTACATTTAATGCCCTTCCGATATTTATCCTTGTTTTCGCATGGGCCCGGCTGCAGTCTCTTTTTTTCTGTAGCCACTCCGAAGTCCGAACGATGTCTTTTGCATTTTACAACAGGTGAATCTCTAGTTGTCACTGGTGGTGATTGTCGTTTGAACCTTTCTGGATCCGCCATCAAATTGATAAGTTTATATCAAGTGCTGTGAGAAAAGGCTAAAAATCTCCACCTCCAACATCCTCACACGCAATATAGCCTACTAGCCGAGACACCTTATGTGTACAGATGTGACGTAATGATGCAAAGACATGCTCGAATTTCCCATGGAAATCCACCAGTACCACTGGAATTAAAAACATTATTACAAGCTTACCGTTTTGAATCAAGCTAAGGCAAGCAGATAGTTCTGAACACTGGCTGGTTATGTACTTACTCAAAAAAATATTTGGGATAATTTTTAACCCAAAAAAGTTTATTTTGCAACTTTAAAAAATAATAACAATAAAAGGACATTTTAGGAGTAATTCCCAAATTCCTCATTCGTCGAGTTCCAAAATGCATTCTAGCCACTGTATTATTTTGCTTGCTCTTGCAATGCTTCCTATTGTTTCATTTTATGTTATGTGATGTGTTGCCTTCACAAATAGGCTAAAGGCAATGTCTAAATTTTAAGGTTTTAAAAATCACAGGACAATGTAGTGAAACTACTGTTTTTTCTTCTTTGGCATAATACGTTGAATTTGTGCTGCTTAGACGAAGTCTTGAAAGTTGAAACAGACACAACTAAGATTATTCATTCAATAAACTCTGCTCATTCTTACTATCACTTAATCTCCTGTTTCCTGCTCTTTTCACTGGTCTCTTGCCAGTTTTAGCTACTAGACTATAGACCGTGCTAACTGGTTTTGGGTATCAAACAATATCAAAGAACATCAAACAGAACTCTGTTGACTCACTGGTTTAATCCAATCCGATATCAGTTCCATCGGAAATATTTCCACTAGGCCTACATTTCAAAATTCTCTCAACCAATGCTGTAAACTATACAAGAAACCCTCTCACTTATAGCCTACCTGTTAAGTAACACAAAAATCTGTGAAAATCTAAATTTACCATATTTTGTTAGCAAACATTACTATTCTTGTGGTGAACAAATTAATACATGCAAGTTAATCCACAACTGAAAAATGTTTGTCTTCATAAACATTATTAAAATCTTAAAATTTGCTTTCCTCTCCGAAATGTTGTTTCCTGAAAAGTTGGTCGCAACTTCCGGTTCACACAGACATTAAATAATAAAGGAATACATAATATTAGGGCTTGGCATTGACAATTTGATTCAATTTAAATAAATGTGTGTGTGTGTGTATATATATATATATATATATATATATATATATCTAGTACAGTGCATGTCAACATTTTCTCAAGTAAAAGAAATAAACTTTGTTTGTATACAAAGATTTGTTTACAAACATTTAAATTGCAAAAAAGTAAGATTTTGTTATAATAATAACGTTATAATACATTTTTAACAACATGATTATGTTTCTTGTCTCCTCAAATTAGTTTTTTTTAAATATAAACATTGAAATAGTAGCGGTCTTAAAAAAGTGTTAAATATAACGAATATGTAATATATATCATATCAAAATGCTCCAGTCTGGAGTTCATTTTTCTAGCTAACTAACAAGTTCATGGAATTTAATGTTTTGAATTTCATGATGATATTGAAAATTTTTGATCAACTGAATTTGAAAGGATCAACTGCAAACAAGTCGATTCTTTGGTTAAAAATCAACATTGGCTCATCAAAATGAGTAAATTAAAATGGAGAAATTGTTATTTTTAAGCCAGCCCTACATAATACATTACATACAGCTGAAGTCTTCATCTAACGTACTAGGGGTGGATGCAATATCGCTACAATATTCTGATGTATTACAATCTACATTTGACCTAACGTTAGATCCAAATATCGACCTTTCGTCAGTGTTTTTTTTTTTTTTTTTTTTTTTTATGGACTTTTATAGCTTGCACCTCCCAACCTATTTTATCAAATGTATCAATAAATTTGATGGCAAGATGCCCAAAAGGCTGTATTTCGACGGTGATGTATTAATGTATCTCCTTGTTATAAGCAAGCCTTGCCTTTTTTGTGATTGTGTTCATTGGTCAATAATGATCAAATAACGTTACACGTTGAACATGTTAGCATGTTTTATTAAAAAAAAAAAAAAACAAACAGCTAATACACTACGCCACTTAATACCTGATAATTTGATAAAAAGAATAAGGATAAAATGCGGATGTTAAATCATAAGGATATTATGATCGATTTCTCGAATTATTATGGAGTGAAACATTTGGACATTTGCACTGTTAAACACATTTTAAAAAAACGGCAACATCCGGCGAGTGTAACGTTAACGTTAGTAATGAAAGTATAAAACACAAAAGCGCTAACGTTAAACCTTTAAACACGAACTGATCGCATAAGGTTAGACAAAAAGAAAGAGATTTACATTACCTTGAGGTCCTTTGCTCATAATGAATAAAACATTTCGTGATTTTTTATGTATTAAAACATCCTAAAATGTATAGTTTTCGAGCGTTACTAATATTACACGCAATGTGATCTGTGAATCTTTTCAAACGGCCCTCCAGAATCTCTTCTTCGCTCGCTCCCTGTCTGCTGTAGAGCGCGATGGTTACACGTTACCGCCACCCACTGGCGTTTACAGTACAGTTGCTCCAAAAATTATTTGGGCCTTATGGGTAACGCTATATTTTTGGCAGGAATGAAAACGAGGCTGTAAGGGGTGGCTACCCCTTACAGCCTCGTTTTCATTCCTGCCAAAAATCGGCTCGGCAGTAAGCAATAATCCTATCACGCTATTCCTATTTTGAGATTTTTTGTTGTTGTATTTTTTAAGTGAAATACTATGTAAATACTATGACACTATATTGTTGCCTCTTCAATTCTTGTTTTTTTGCACAAGAAAAGTTGTTCAAATCTAATATGAAGCCTATTTGTCATGCACAACAGTTCAACTAAGAGTAAGATATGCCAGGCACAGTTAGTTCATTGCTCATAATTGTAAATTGTCTGTAGCCTAGGCTATATTTTGTCATGTATTGTTTTTCTGTGACAACTAGTTATTGTTATTTCTAGCTTTGTCTATCATGTACAGTATGATATCAAGGGTGATGTTTGTGTTTTTTTTTGCCGAAATTTACATTTTGTTACACTGTGGTAATCGACACAAAAGATAGAAATTAATTAGGGCTTGGGGCAAAAATGCCACCATAATGAATAAAAATGCCCCGTCATGAGTATTTGTTTTTTGTATATCACAAGATCAAGAGTGCTATTTTCCTGAATATCAGGATGATTGCAAATGTGATAATGATTTTATACAACAGTGAGTTTTAAACACAGTATTGTGAATATTGATTGTTTTTGCTCTATTTTGCAATTTTTTTAATTAATTTCCAAACAAAGGCACAGCAGAACAGTTGTGACTACTAGCAACACAACACTGTTTTGATTGACTCCACAATTAGTGATGAAGGGGTTGAGTGATTGATTCAATGACTCATTTAGAAAGACCTTGGATGCATCCGAAAACTTAGGCAGCTGACTTGTTGCCTCGTTGTCCTGTCAGGCAATGACTCTTTTTCATGTTTGCACAAGAAGGTAGGCTATACCTCACAAATAGGGTGACCAGACGTCCTGAAAAATTCGGGACAGTCCCGAAATCTAAGCTGTTGTCCCGAATCCCGAATCCGCCCTAATTGTCCCGAAAATTATACTAAAGCAAAATCTTGAGTATTACTGTCTGATAAAACATTAAAAACTATCCGTGGAGGTTGAGTCGTCCTGAAGCCAGCCCCCGCCGGCTGCTCATTGGCTGAAGCAAATTTTTGGTTTCTTTTTTTTAAAAGTTCTACAAAGATATAGGCGCGAATTTAGATATGCATTGATAAGTGAGTGCAAGTTGCAGCAGCCGCGAGGACAGTAAATGTGCAGGCAGCCAGTCGTAAAGGAGTGGTTGATTGGTCGCGGCACTGTGTGCAAAAAAATTATTCGGCCTAATGTCTGATTTCGGGGTACACAAAGCAAATCATCTACACAATTTTTTCGTTTTCTTATTTAATGACCGACAATTTAGTTGTGATAATAATTTTGGCATAAGGCTTATTAGCGTTAGGCTATAGCCTGAAAGGTCTGATTCACGCACTGTTACAACAGGTTTTTTTTTTGTTTTTTTTTTACAATGATATTTGAGTTCATGATTTTAATGTTGTTTTTTTGTGGCAAACTACAGACTGTTGATCTTTAAATAAAAATACATGTATGTTTGGTTCAGGTTTGAAATTCATTATCTTTTATTATAGCTATGTAGTCTATAGGCCTACTCTACTTCTGAGGCAACATAATGGTTAAATGATTTACATCAAAATAGAGCGAGCTTTGGTGAAAACTAAGTGAATGTTTAATGACTAAAATAGTAATTTCTCGCTAGAAATGACATAAGTGAAAAACGTTTAGCAAAAAAAATTTATTTACACCAAACTGACGACCAGCCGCAACTTTCAGACGCCATCTTTATTTTTCTAGCTCAACTGTCACAGAATGGAAAGCACAGGATTGTGGGATATCAGAGGCAGCGAAGGATACGGCCATACATGCTGCCTTCAAAAATCGATCAGATGAAGGTATCTCAGGAGACAGGAAGTGAAACTAACATTGCATTTGGATGTGCCTTGATGCCTTCCGACTTTGGAATGCATCCTCCGAAGCCCACAACCCTCGACCGCAGAGACTTCACGAGAGCCCCCTGCAAATGCAGAGCATAGGCCCGCCGCGATCCGTGAGTCAGAGCCCAAAGAGGAAAGGACATCGCCGTCCATCGTCTCGGAGCCGGTACCCCAGGAGTGAGTCTGACCAGGGGTATGAGCCAGTGACAGCAGCAACAGAGGGAATACTGATGGATTTGGACACGGGGGACTGGCTGATGGATTTGAACCCACCCTATCCCACCTGGTATCATCTGTCTGTTCTAAATCATTGCTGTTTCAAGACAGCACTGAAACTTGTATGGACTGCGAAACATTTGTTTGCTCGTCATCATTGCTGTTTCAAGACTGAAGTAAGACCATATCATCGACCTGCTGGGAATTGGAATTACCATTATTGATCACGTCCAATTTACCTCGGTCACCTTAGCTGCAAAGATCAGCCAGTCCTCCAGCCCCGCCTCTGCTGGATGCCTGCAGCCCTTTGCCTTCCACAGTGACGCCTTGCTGCGACGTGAAGCCGCAGGTCGTGCAACCACCAGCCTTGCCTGAGCGAGAGGACCCTGTGACTCTACCTCGGCCCGTCAACTTCACCTTGGCTCCTCCCACCTTTCGGCTCCACCAGAGACCCTCGACCTCACGGCTGCTCCAGGTTCTCTCGTCCCTCCGGCTCCATCTTGGTCAGTCGTCATTCTGCCTACGCCACGGACTTGTGAGCCTTCCCCTGCACTCAGTCTCTCCACCCCTATGGCTACAGCGGGTTCCTCCTTCCTTCCCTCTGCCTCAGTCCTCTGGCACCGCTTCAGATGCTAGTCACCGACTTTTAGACTTTTAATTAAGTCACATGTGTTCCTTTGTTTGAATTTCCCGCCACTCGTTAGTTTCTATAGAAACTATATGGACACTAATCATCATCACAGCTGTTTGTCATTTTCTTCACCATGTGTATGTTAGTTCCTCACCTTCACTCAGTGTTTGTCGTTTATGTTAGTATCAGTGTTTGTTCTAAGCCGTCTGTGGATTACCTTTTGGATTTTTACTAAACTCTGTGTTTTGAATCATCTTCTGCTGCTTCATTGTCTGCCTACACCTTGCTGACAATAGGCCTATTGTTTATTTGAAGGAATTAAGAGTGCAGTTTTGTTTTTATCCTTGTATTGTTCAACTGGTTGAAGTTGATATGGGATTTAGAAAGTAATAAGTAATCCAATGCTTTTTAGAGTAATTAGTACAGTAATCTAATTACACAGAATATGTAACTAGCAAATGAGAATCGCTAAAATTATTAAATATATTTCGAGACAAAGGCCTTAATGATTTTGTTCAAGATAAAGGCTACAGTTTTTCAATAACGGAAGAATATGTAAAAGTTTGGTATTTGGGGTAAAAGGCACCCCTGCTGTTGGGGCTAAAGGTACAATAATTAACATGATGATAAACAGCTGGCTGGCTTTTCCATTTGTTGACGTGACATGGTTAGATTCAGATGGTAAATATATCAAGTTGGGTTAGGGTTAGAGATACCTTGGAGATAATCACCATGGCTGGGTTTCCCGATAACGTTGTCTCTTAGCGCGCTACGAAGACTCTTAAGGTATAACTTAACTGAAGGTATACCATTTCTAGGCGTGTTCCCCGAACCATACCTTAGGAAGTTGCTTAAGATATACCTTCTTACGTGTGACGTTACCCGGTGCTGTCCGTGGCGATGGTGTTGAATTGGTTGATATCGATGGCTCGAGAATCAATTATTCTCTCGTGCAGGGGCTGTTTATGTGAGAAAGCGGTGTTCTTTATAAAAGAAGCACTTCAGAAATAGTTTAAATTGCCTTTATTAGGACTAATGGGATATTATAAAAAATTATCCAAATTATAATAGCCTATAATAGCCTAGCCTACATATTTTTAAATTGTATCATTGCTGCCATAATAACCATTTCAAATTTTTACGTGCTTTCTTCTCTTTCCCATTTTTGTTAGCTGAGGTGGAGCTGCGATGAAATATTGTTCTTGTAAATACTTTCCAGCATTTCAGTAATAAAAGTGTAGGCCTACATCTAACGTACGGTGCTCGGCAGTGATCAAAAAGGATTTAAACAGTGGATTTTGAATCTTGTAAACTCAGAGATGTGGATTCAGATGGCAATTAAATTACCACACGACCTGTTTGTCAAAAAACAGTAGGCCATAGGTAGCCTACTAATTTGGCCAGGGATTTTTATGCAGGTTGGGTGAGAAAAAACACTGATATTATGGATTCGGAGTCGGACGGCACTAAAATCACCGACTTGCCCCTAGTTTTATAAGGCTTACCATAGGCTACTGCACTTTTAAATTTGCTTACATTATATTTGAATAATTAAGTTATAGTATAGCAGTGGTCTCCAACGTGGTGCCTGTGAGTTGCTCGCTAAACACATTCTATAAATAGCCCCAACTTGCCGATCCACTGTAAATCGGGGCTCCAGACTTCGACTAAATGGTATAATTTTGTGACCTTTTCAACTAAACTTTTCAATTAGCACTTTTGCCTCTACAAAATTACCCAACTCTCTTTGATTATACGCTGTCATTTGCGTTGCGTATGAGAAACATCAAATGGCAAACGCTCAAAAAGCGGAACAAAACTTGTTTGATCTGAGCAGCGCAGAGCATTATCAGCTCGGCCCAAAAAACAGCGATCGCGGCCAAAGCTGATCTCGATCACGCAAACATTATTACACAGAGCTGCGCGATCCACTGAGAAGCATTTATTCTGTCCCTCTATGTTCAATAGTATTGTATTAGTTTGCTGGTGCATTTCTTTATTTTCCCACTTGGGGTCAGTATCTCCTTTAGTGTTTCTTTTGGGTTCTTCTTCATCGATTATATCGCGTGCGCTACTCGGCGCTCTGTTGTGATGTGCTGAAGCCTGGTTTACGCCGGTTTCACACCGCAAGCGTCAGCGGCGCGTGAGCAGCGCGTATTTTTTTCGGCGTTCATGTTATTCAATGAGTGCATTCACACCGCACGCAGAAGCGGCGCGGCAGCGCGTAGCAGGAGCAGAGCAGGAACAGCAGTGCCGCGATAGTTTCGGCGCCCAGTCTATTTTTAACGCGCCGCTTACGCTGAATTAAAGTGACAATGCATTGATCATGGCCAAAATACACCGCAGTTTTATCCAAAAAGCGCATTGATGATATCTATTGTGTTTTAAACAGTCAATCAAATGACCAACAGCAATTTAAAAAGAAAACAAATGTCCAAAAACAAACTTGTTGCCAGAACAATAAAAACAAAGATGAACCAAAAGTTATATAAATGAAATTATTAATAAAATAAGCTTCTTGACAAGTCTTTTCTCTTAAATGTATTTGAAAACGAAATAAAGCAATGAACTTTTCCATTATAGAGTAGCCTACTCTGTCTGTACAAAACCCGCAGTTCAGGCGCGCGTGACAAACGCTGCCAGTGTGAAAGCAAAACGCGCGTGTCCTGCTCCTGCTCACCATATGCACTGCTCCTGTCCTGCTTACGCTCTGCTAATGCATGCAGTCTGAAACCGGCGTTATACTTGACGCGTCCGCACGAGCGCGAAGGTGCGCGCGGCAAAAATGACGTCATCGCGGAGTGGGCGGTCGCGCGCGTTGGGTGCGCAAGGGCCCATTTCGCCTGGCGGTGTGCACGGCAGATTTTGTAACAACGCGCGCGGCGCCGCATCCGAAGATGAACGACTTCGAACCGAATCTGGCCGAGCTCGAACTTCTCACCACACTGGCACCCAGTTTGCACGTCTAAATGAGTTGCTTACATTTTAAAAATGAGCATACAATAGCATAAAAAGTATTTTTAAAGAACATAAAGGTCCATGTTTAATAAAAATGTTCACGAAACTTAATGAAATGTTTAGTGAAATTAGAAAATATGTAAGAGATCGTTAATTTAGTTATGTTGTATACACATTCTCATATCCATATATTTTGTTTTATTGTCACTAGCAATAATCTCAGGGTTTACTGGGTTTTACACGATTCTTTTTGTAGTGTGGTATTGGTGGCCATGTACTAAAATAAACATTGTCACGTGTGTATAGCTTTCTTCTTCTCATCGCTGATTCCTGATGGTTAGAGGATAATTACTGGAGTCGCCCCCTATCGTTTCAAAGAATAGTACAACGGCGAGCGCGTCGAGTATAAACGCCTCGTCCGTTTGGGGAGGTGCGCGCGCAGTCTGCGGAGACTCGCGCTGCGGAGCCGGGCGAAAGTATAAACAAGGCTTGAGGCAGCAGGAAAAAAGTTTGTTACACACAGTGTGAGAAAATATCCCGAGGTGTTGACATGCTTCACTCTTCTCAGTCCCCTTATATCTTTGGGAAGCTTTGACATGCCATAATCTGTAAGTTATTAGCGGCCAATTTTGTTTTTCTAAATGTTTTGTTACTTTTCTGGTACTTAAGGTTATTTTAACTCTTTCAAGCAAAAATGTTGTTTGTGATCTAAGCCAAGCTAATGTTGCTAGCTTCTGTTTAGTATATGGTTGTACAATATCTTATAAGTCAATGTGAACACTGCCTTTTACTCAATTCAGGTCGTCAGGTTGTACAGGTTGTCCATACAGGTTGTCAAAAGTAAAAACAAGTAGCTTTTGTTTTACTGTGTACAGTGTGTAGCTTTGATTAAGGCTTGCTAAGTTTATGTTCTACTAAACCTATAAGAGGAAAGACCTGTTATACTTTTACAGATATGTTGAACAGTATTTTGAACTGCCTGTGAATCTGTGCACTGAAACTGCAATTAACTGCAGTATATTCCGCAACCACATGGTGGCAAACTGAATCATTTAAAGATGTAATCTTGTGATTCTTATATCTTGAACTCTGATCACTTCCAGCATTTAACTTCACAGCAATGAGTCTTGGTTCGTTAAATAATGTATTTTTAATGAAATTTGCTTGTATGTTCACAGTTTTACAATCAAAAAGAGAGGTCTTCAGTAAAGACACTAAGAAGAAAACTGTGTCCTGTTATATTCACACTGTCCTACGTTCACACTAAGCTGCGTTCACACAACACGCGACCAAGCGACGCGATACCATTCATTTTCAATGGGGAGCGGGCGACTTCCGGCGACACGCGCGGTCGCGACCGTTGGCGACTGGATGGGGCGTGTCTGGCGACGCGACAAAGTTGAGAAATGTTTAACTTTATGCAAATGAAGAGCGACTTTCGCGAGCGACAACCAATAGGAGTGAAGTCAGTGGAGCCGTCACTCTTCAGTGCAGCGTCTGACCGAGGCAAGATGAATGAGAAGTTTATTTTAGCAGTCAGAAACTGTCCAATAATTTATGATATGTCTCTGTGTACATACAGTAGTACTGGTCGTGCTGACTCCGAGCCCGAATGGTTTCGTGAACTCAGAAAGACCAGTATTTGCCCATTTTCTGCAGTTAAATAGCCGCGATAGCACAGGGCACTCACTGTTTCTCATTCATCTTTGATATTATGCATTTTATGTACTGATCCCATTTATATTTAGACTTTTCCTTCCAAAATGTTAGCTTGTAGCGGCAAGAAAACAGATTTGTTGTCTACAACACGTAACATCCGTGAATGTCACTCACAAACATTACCTAGGCAACCAGAAGTGAGAACGCCCACTAACGACCTCATCGCCAGCCACTGGCGAGTGGCGACATGCAGCGATAAAGTCGCTTGTAGTGTGAACGGGGCTTTACACGCGACCAAGCGACGCGATACCATTCATTTTCAATGGGGAGCGGGCGACTTCCGGTGACACGCGCAGTCGCGACCGTTGGCGACTGGATGGGGCGTGTCTGGCGACGCGACAAAGTTGAGAAATGTTTAACTTTATGCAAATGAAGAGCGACTTTCGGGAGCGACAACCAATAGGAGTGAAGTCAGTGGAGCACACGTGATCCGTCACTCTTCAGTGCTGCGTCAGACCGAGGCAAGATGAATGAGAAGTTTATTTTAGCAGTCCGAAACTGTCCAATAATGTATGATATGTCTCCGTGTACATACAGTGGTACTCGCCGTGCTGACTCCGAGCCTGAATGGTTTCGTGAACTCAGAAAGACCAGTATTTGCCCATTTGCTGCAGTTAAATAGCCGCGATAGCACAGGGCACTCGCTGTTTCTCATTCATCTTTAATATTATGCATTTAATGTACTGATTCCATTTATATTTAGACTTTTCCTTCCAAAATGTTAGCTTGTAGAGGCAAGAAAACAGATTTGTTGTCTACAACATGGAGTAACATCCGTGAATGTCACTCAAACATTACTAGGCAACCAGTAGTGGGAACGCCCACTAACTCACCGCCAGCCACTGGCGACATGCAGCGACAAAGTCGCTTGTAGTGTGAACGGGGCTTTATTCCTGGAACCACCTTCTCTTACTGTATGTTTAGCTCGCTGCATAGGCTGAGTAGCCACACACTCAACCGAGGGCAGAAGAATTTAAATTCAGCGCAGAATTCTCTATCTCTATTACAAACCCACAGATGACTATGTGATTTAAGCTTGTTAAAAGCCAGCTGAAACAGCGCTAAATAATATTCTCAACATATTGACTGTAGTAAAACAAACATTTTTGTGGCAGAAATGTGCCTGAATCATATTAAAAATGCTGTTATATTAATATAGTCATGTATATATGTATTAAATGTAGGGTGATATCAGGTGGGGGTCCCAGCCCCTCTGGAATTTAGAGCCAATGACTGCAAAGGATTTTAAACTGTTGTCATAACTGTGCTTGACAAGTAACAGGTGATTTGATTGGTTTATTGTTGCTATGGTGGGTTGGGCAATAATTCAAATCAAGACTGCACCAGAAAGCTGCATGGTAAAGGAGCCTGGCATACCAAATCTAACTAAACTATTATAAGGATGATAAATCTATAAAAAAAAAAAACATGCACATAAAAAACTATGCATAATATCTGTTGTATGCCGAATGTGTTTCCCACACTAGCAGCGCGAAACATAGCCAAAGTCATGGAGTGCAACTTTATGAAGCCAGGGGAAGACAGTAGACATCAAACTTGTCGATAAAGGTGGATCAAACTTGACGAAAAAATTATCGCTAGCGAGCCTGATTTGAGGTAGCTCGCCAACAGGCTGTTCACATATCGCGTCTTTTGCGCGCTCAAGTTCATTCAAATGTAGGCGCGCGGTAAGCGGTAATAGCGCGCTCATAATTGAAGCGACGCGTTCGTTTTTTTCCATGGAAATCCATTAGCCAATAAAACTTTTTTGTCGTTGTGGAGAGCGCAGAGCATGGTTGCATAGCAATGACAGACGCCACGGGAAAATCGGACCTAATTTTACTATTAATAATAAAAGATAAGCTAAAGTGCATTGTAAATGTCAGTAATGTATCTTTTTTTGACTCTTTCTTTTTATAAATAATCATTTAAAGTCTGAAATATGTGAGGTTTATCTTTTTATAAAAAACTTTTTTGTCAAAACTTTTTGAACTTGTAACTTACATGTTAGTAGGCTATAACATGTTGCAAGACACTTTTAAAATCTGGCTATCATTTTTAATGGTATTATTTTAATGTTTATGTAAACAAAAAGTGCATATTGATGCTTATTTTATTTGTTATTTGCTGGTTTTCGACATAAAACTTTCATAAAAAATTTCATTGTGTAGTAATAGTACTTTTTGAACAGGATTCTGTGATAACCGTGATAATTTTTGTCACTATAATCATTAAATGAAATGTTCATGCCATTTCATCTCTAGTTATGATCAACTGAAATCAACTAATTATGTGTTTTTTACAGTATAATATGCAAAGTACAATTAAAAAAAATTTTTTTTTTATATCTGATTCTGTTCTTTTCTCTGACACGCGTTGTTGGGTGTGGAAGGTTACTAATGTGATTGCTTTATCTGTAAATTAAATAAATGCTTTTTCAATGACTGAATTCATTGAAATAAAATGAATTCTTCGATTTGAATATTTTTTTTGGCAATGCGTCGTAGGTCTTAAATTTCAATCTTTATGGTCTTAAAATGTCTTAAAAAGGTCTTAAATTTGACTTACTGAAACCTGCTACTGTAATATAGGCTTGTATTGGGTTTGTTCATCTCATGTCTGAATGATGTCCATTTATATCCACAAAAATCACAAGACTCTATCATTTAAGGGACTATTTATCAAAATGTTCTCATAGGGGAGCACACCCCTGGATCCCACTTGACAATTATGTTAATCAGGGCATATATCTTGGCTTAGATATATAGGGCCCGCTTACCTCCCAGGGAAAAAAGTTCAGGCTCAGGATTTTTTTCTACTATCACCCCTGTATATATATATACACACACACACATATTGATACATCATCATCCTCTGCTAAACTCATCTTTAAATATGTTACAATTTAACAGCTAATGCACACTGTTTTCAAGAGTGGCATCTTACTACATCTTCTTACCCTGCTTAAGGTATATATTTACATAGATATATTTTTCCAACCCAACCCAAAAATTTATATTTTTAATTAAATATAGTTATATAGTTACACACACACACACACCCCTGACAGCAGTTCACTGATCTATGCTGTTCCAAAATGGACTTTTTTAATTGCACATTTGAATATGTGGGTTTGCACCCAAAATGTTGTTTTTTTTAATGGCACATATGAATATGTTTGTTTAATGCAGTTTAAATGTTATGTGGCTGTATAAGCAATTGTGTTTTAAAATTAAAATTGATGATAAATTACTATTTCCCTTTGCAGTTTGACTGGCCCATTTTACCTGAAACTGCTCATGCAAAAAAAGTTGGCACAGCTGATGTTTCAAGAACTGTAGGGCCTAAATAATTATATTTTATTACATAATTTCAACACAAAATGATCAAAAACAGTCATTATTAATCATAAAAACACATGGAAAAGGCATATATGGTATTGTATTATTGTCCCAAACGATTTACCAAAAAGTGGCCTAATTTAGCTGATATCACCCTAATGCAGTAGGCTAATGTTTTTGTTAAGAAGTTATGGCAGTTTATTTATTTATTTTTGCATTTATATTTATACTAAATGTTTGGGCTACTGTTTTTGATAACACATACAATAGGTTTATAGAAAATAAACAAAAAAATCTGTAAATATTTTCATAATTTTTCAGGAATTGTTGATTAAAAAAAAAAAAAAAAAAGTTTAATGCTTGTAAGTCTGAACCAGAATATCAAGATATTTTATTATTTCGCATATGATGGTGAAAAGTAAAAAAGCACCACCATGTTATATGTAGGCTATAATAAATATTTGAGTATAACAAATAAAAATCCCTTCTAGATTATTTTATCCCTTGAGGTAGCCCTCGCACACAAAAAGGTTGGAGACCCCTGGTATATAACTATAGGTTTTATAATTAAAAGTTTGAGTAATTTGGGGTTTCTGTAGCCTGCAGTGACATTTCATTATTTGTATTTTATGGCATTGTACTTTTTTTTTTTTGTCTTTATTTGAAGGCTGAGGCTTCATTAATAAACACAACCCCAATGATCATCATTGGTTTTGAGATGTTATTTGCTGTGAATACTTTGTCTGATAGACTACAGTATTGTGGCATAGTATCAGGACATCCTGGCTAGTGTCTGTCGCACACGGCTAGGGGCGAATGGCCGGATGATGGGCCTATTTGGGAGAAAGTCCAGGGCTGTTTTTTAGACCCAGTCCACCCCTGCCTGTAAATGTTTAAAATACCGTACGAGCCCATGAGAAACAATATTAGCGTCCGAATAGGACTTAACTGACAGTAGCCTATGCTTTCACTGGCCTTTAAAAGCGCTCTTTAATTAAATTAATAATATTGTATAATAATATAATTAAAAATCTAACAACAATCAGTGTAATGACAATTTTATTCTTTGCATGAAAACACTTGAATTTGCCTAATTGAACACTGTCTGGGTGTATTAAAACTTCAGAATTATATTCGTATAGACCTGCAACAGTGATAAGGTAAAGCTAAGAGTGGTCCAGACCAACCTTCCGAACGTATGACTTACAGAAGGTATACTTAACTAAGAACGTTTCGGGAAACACGTATTAACGATAAGGTACAGCTTAAGGTGTAACTTAAGAACGACGTAGCGTTAAGGTGGTTTCGGGAAACCCAGCCCATATTTATAATAAAACCATCATATTTTAAAAAATATTATATTAATTATGTAATAAAATATAATTTATTGTTGTAAATATATATTAAATTATTATGGGATCTCCTTCAATGCTTTCAGAATTTTAGTTTCTGTATTTATTAAATATATATTTTTATATTCACATATTTTAATGACAGTATATTTAATGAACAAAAAAATAATTATTTAGTCAAAAATGAACAGAAAAAAGCGCAAACTTTGCTAAAGTGATTGTTTTAAACAAGTATTAAGTTAGACATTATTTAAAAAAATATTATTTTAGCTAAAGAATTATCAGTGTGTGCCTGTTACCCCATGCTGATGAGCCTTTTACCCCGCATGATCCATAGCCTACCCACATTTATGATTTATTTTCACAGAAATCTGTTGTTCCATACATTTTCAATATAATTTCTGATATCATTCACTGTGGGTGATGGGTAGGGTTAGGGTGTGGGGGGCTGGACGTCAAGCTCCACCCATTGGTTCTCCCATAGGGGAGTGGCTCTGCAACAGTGCAACTATACTGAGAAAATCTCCGAAATATTATTTTGCTGTAGAATCAGACATTACCACGATTTTGAGTTACTTATCCAGTTAGATTCATCGCAATGTTGTCATAAATTATCTGACAGAAATCATTATTTGACAGAAAATTATCAGATTTATTCAATGAAACAAACATAATTGAGCAATGCATGTAGCCTAGGCTACATACAATACAAAATAATACATTAGTTCCACATATGTCCGTGTCCCTGATTAATAGGTCAGAGCTGCTAAAGTGTGTCAGTTGAACGGCAGTCTTCCTCTCCATCCGCTTCCGCGAAATATGATCTCATTAAATATTTTTCCTTTAATATGCGTCATTTCTCCACCATTTTTATCAATAACATGAAAGATAAGTACAGTAAACAATTGATGACTCCTATAAAATAGGCCTAATACAGAACCTGGCGAAAAGGAAAAATGTGCCCGCAAGCAACATCCCAGTTTAGGATCTTCCACGTTTACACATCCGAACTCCTCCTACAAGAGCCCACAACTCACTGTCGAGCCCTCACAAGCCTCACTCACAGACTACACTTTACTTAAAATGCTACAGAGGATTGTTTTGAGTTTATTGCTGGCGACGTGGTTCTATGTGGACTGTAATCCAGGGCCGATCGATGATATTGCAGTTGATCGATATTTCATTCCCACGCCGTGCGTCAGAGAAGTGAAATCCGGAGATTTCGTGCGTTATCACTATAACGGCACTTTTACTGACGGAAAACGGTTTGACTCTAGGTGAGATGATTCAGCCAAGTGTTTACTGAGTGATGTTCATTCTTTGCATCTTGAACATTACAATTTCACTTTTACTTTTTGCTTTTGTCATTAACTAAGCTAGGCATTGGCTTTGGTTTTCTATGTACCATGATTTTCTGGACATGCACTATTATGCTTTTTATTTTTTATTTTTGTTTATTGTAAAAATAGGCTACTTTCATGATATTCTTTTAAGCATCTTTTGTAGTATTATGCAAATACTAGGTTTGTTCAAGATGGTTTACTCAAGTCTATTTAGCTAAAACTATGCCTATATATTGCATATTCTTATGGCTGTGTCTCAGACACTGGTGAGCTTCATTCATACAGCTTTTTTGGTCATGGTGTATCATACGTGGACAAAAAAAAAAACCAAAAAAAAAAAACTAAGGTTTTGGGCCTCCTCAGCCTCATGCATCTTTTCAAACTTAAATACAACTACTCCAATTATAAATTCCAGGATTTAATATATGATAGACATTGCAGCATTTATTTCTTGTAAGCTGCTTTGAAATGGTGTAGAGGTACATTGTCAAAAGAGCTACTTAAATAAAACAGGTTGTGTAAATATCCTTGTGTAAATACTTGTGTAAATACCCTTGATTGGTATTTCGTGATTTACAAAGTGTGTGTGTTTATGTGCTGTATGTCCCTTTGAGAATACATTTAAAGTAAGGTAATTTTCTCATTTACTGCAGCTATGATAAGGGGGCTGCATTCTTTGGACAGGTGGGGCATAAGTGGCAGATTGCTGGTGTGGACAAGGGCATTCTGGGTATGTGTGTGAATGAGCGCCGGAGGATCACTGTACCCCCCCACCTGACCTACAGTAGCCAGGCAGCAGGTAATATACCCAAACACAACTTTTACATTGATAAAATGTACATACTAGTTCATTTCTCGAAATTGTAAAGCAGCCCAAAAAACTATTTTTGGACACACAAGTCTTACACACAGCCTTAAAAATGTTTTGGACTAGACATTAGATATCAAAGCAAGTGTGTTCAAGCAAATTAAGCTAAAACTCCTGTCTTTTCACTTCTTTCTTCTTTTTGTGAAACGCTGATTAAAATAATTGACATTTGGTTAAAGTACCCCCTGAAATTTTAAGTTAATATTTCAATAATTTAGTGACACATTTGCATGTTCACAGTTCTCTGATGTCGGTTAATGGTCTCATGACAAGCAAATAAATTAATAAAATGTTTAATCTTTTATTGTTTTATTTGGACTTTATTGCTGGTAGTCTTTTTGTTGTTGTTATAGTGTATGTAGTGTATACACTGTAATTAAATTCATTACATTATGTGTATGTGTATACATATAAGTGTATACACTACATTACATTCACACTGGTGTTTTAGGAACCCAATCAAATGTAATAACAATTATTATTATGTTTTAACTCCAATTACCAAATGAATACAGAAATATATTACTGTTGTAAATTTTAATTGTACTGTAAAATATATATTTTAAAATATTTGATCATTATAATAATAATTGTATTTTACACTACATGTTACAAAACAAACTTTTATGTCTTAAATTCTTTACTTTCAAAATTTCAAAGCCTTGAGCTTTGAACAATCCTTTTATTAAGGTGGAATACTACTAAAATGCTGTAAACTGCCCACAAAAACGTTGGAAATGATGCATGTGTAAATAAAGTGAACTTTTTTAGTTTGCTGCATTTACAGTGAACAGAGAAGCTCTCAGATGCTGAATACACCTGCTCACATAGGCAGATCAGATCAGACTTTTTAAATTAAATCGCAGCCTTTGATTTGATTATTGCCCTAAACAATATCACGACTCTCATGCAGCCCCATTTATTTATTTAAATTTTTCATTGGATATAATTATTAGTTTTTATCAACTCACAAACCTCTTACAGCTCCCTCACAAACCCCCAGAGGTTCGCAAACCACCAGTTATGAATCACTGAAATATGTATTCTTTCTGTGGCGTTTTAGGTGGTACAGTGCCGCCGGACACAACATTAGTGTTTGATCTGGTTCTACTAGACATCTTTAACAGGGCAGACCAGGTTCAGACCAAAGTCATCAGTACACCTAAAGACTGCAAGCGCTCAGTCATGAGGACTGACTTCGTGCGTTTTCACTTTAATGCGTCATTGCTGGATGGCACCGTGTTTGACTCCAGGTTAGTGCTACTTCATGTCCCAGTTACCTCAATTAATAATGATTGTTTTCAAACAAGTTTCCTGAACACTCCTGCCTTAAACTCACACTCTTCACTGAGCAATGTTTTGTTAGTACAACCTCCAGCTAACAGGGAACGTTCTCAGAACTTAGTAGCAAAGTTAGTCTGGTCTTTAATAAGGTTCTCGAAAATGTAGCACAAAAACATTATTTATACATCGTTCATGGAACGGTTTACCTAAAACGTTAAGTTGGGTGTTCGCCCAACATTTCTTTAAATGTTACTCCTTGTTTCAGAATGTTTAGAGAACATTCAAATGTCACGTTCCCTTTATGTTTGCAAAATGAACAAATGGAATGTTCCCCTAACGTTTGCATAACTAAGCAAAACAAATGTTTTTTTCGTTTTTTTTTTTAACTGGAAGTTTTGAATGTTCAGAGAAATAATTCAGAAATAATGTTTTCATAATTTAATAGGAACGTTAGCAAAACGTTCTTAGAACATATTTTGTTAGCTGGATAGAGCCACAGGGTTTAAGGTCCAAAATTTCTGTATGCGTTTTTTTCGTATTCGTCATTCAGTGGCTCTGAATTGTCAAAACACCTCTCAAAATGCTTGCTACGGATGCGAAAAATGCAGAAAATCGAACCCGATCAGAATTTTTTTATGACGAATGAAAGTTTCAGAGGCAGAATATAAACGTGATTGACACAACGTGAGGTCGTATTAATTTTGTACATGCGAAAATTTCGGACGAGAATTTCGGACTTTTCTTGCAAATTACCTTACATATGGCTTAGCAGTAGTGGTCTTTGTACATTAACCTGGCAGAAGATAATGTATTTTAACATTTAAAAACTAAAGTATCTATAGTGGACACACGCCATACATCAGATGTACCCAGTGTGAACTGTTGCACAGATGTATGAAGACTAATCTTATATGAGAATCTTGCAGCTACAAGCGTTCCCAGACGCAGGATTCAGTGGTTGGAGAAGGTTTGCTCATAAAAGGCTTGGATGAAGGGTTACTGGGCATGTGTGTGGGAGAAATACGACACTTCATCATCCCCCCATTTCTGGCATTTGGAGAAAAAGGATATGGTAAGCAAGCAAACCATTTGCATGTGTATATAAAGATTATAGATTTGAACAAAAATCTTGGAAATGGTTCCATTCTTTAATGTTGAACTTTTCACACTTGAAATTGTGTCATGTAATTCTGTTTTATCTTGTTCCATATCTCACACTGTTCATTTTAGTTATTCCTGGGTAATGGGGTTTCCAGATTTCACACTGCACATTCGTTTATCAACAAGATGGATAACATTACAAAACGCAACCTGTTTTAGTAACTGCTTATGACTGGAATACACTACAAGACTTCAGATTATGATTCAGTTGGAGGATTTCAGATTTAGAACACATTTTGATTGACTACTTGCACACTGAGGTACAAATAACTACAACTAAGTATAAATAGTATCTAACATTATTTCTACTTGGTGTAAATAGTATTTATCGATATTGTACTTGGTGTAAATAGCCTCTGCCTTTTATGTCTGGTTCTCAAACCCTTAAAATGGTCAAATGGGTTCCACACACTTGTTTTCAGTGCCGCAACAGACTAGAAATTGAAATCCAAACAACTTCATTTCACAGACTTTTTGACCTTGAAACTCAAATCGATAAACAGTGAATTTTCCCAGGGTGATTTGAAAAATCAAGAAGAAATAAATGGTTTAAACTGTTTCAAGCAGTTAAAAAAAACGAGTGCCAGTCAAATGGACCCACAACACAACATGACTTTTCATTCTTTCTTTCCCTTTCTTTCATCCTTCCGTCTCTCTTTCCCTCAGGCACAGACATCCCTCCTCATGCATCAGTGGTGTATCACATTCTCCTGGAAGACCTCCACAACTCTAAAGATGACATCATTGTGGAGTTCAAGAAGGCGCCTGAACCATGTACACGCAAATCTGTTGCAGGCGACTACATCCGCTACCACTACAATGCCTCCTTCCTCAACGGCATCACGTTTGACTCCAGGTTTATTTCCTGACTTTTTTCAAATTTGATTTGCTTCCTTTTTGTTGGTTTTACAGTAGATGTAGATTCTGATGTATTAACTCTAATATCACAGTTATCAGCACAACAAGACGTACAACACGTACATTGGACTGGGCTACATGATCGCAGGCATAGATAAAGGCTTGCAGGGTGTGTGTACAGGAGAGAGGAGAAGAATCATCTTGCCGCCTCACCTTGCGTATGGCCAGCAGGGGGCAGGTTAGATGATCTTAATGCATTTAAAGGACTAGTTTGCCAATGAAAGTGGAATGAAAGTGTGCCTTAAAGGTGCATTTTGGTGCTAATTTAAAAAGTTTCAAATATTAATATAAAAAAAAAAAAAAATTGTGTGTGAAGACAGTGGTGTACACCAGGGTTAGACATTTACTTTTTCATTAATGGCCAATATTTGTCCCCGGCAATTTTTTTTTTTACTTCTGTAAAATGTTACTGCCATCTTTTATGTCAAATCCTTCAATTTAAACAATTATTTCAGAGCTGATCAATCAATCAATCAATCAATCAATCAATCAGAATACTAGTTACCAATTAAGTTTTATCAATCAACATAAAAGACATCACAAAGGTGGAACAGAGGCTGCTGCATCTGACAGCATTTATGTTTATGTACACGGACTGTTTAATACTGTTTAAGGTGGCATACATGTATTCACACAATTGGATAATGTAAATACCTTACATAAAGTAAATTAAAAAAACATTTCAGGTTATGGCTGCAGTATTATGACAAAAATCATTATTGTCAATTATTGCTCTATTATAATAATGATTGTTAACGTAGATTAAAAGAATACATTGAAACTATGGGGGAAGGGACATGTCATATTCTGTCTATACTGTAAAAAAAGCTATGATCTGTTTATGAATTAGTTCATTGCTTTTTACTCATTAGAAAATCAATTATATGTAAGTGTGAACTTGTGAATCAAAGAAGCTGCAAAACTAATCTGTTGCTGACATCGTATCTGCTCTTTGTTTATGATGAGAGAATTCAAGAGAGTAGCGATTAAAAATTCTGTCAGTGATAATGTTCACTGACATAAAACTAATCTGAACACCTCTGATTGGGCATTGCGTTCATAAGCTCAACATTAACCTTTGTGATTCATTATAATGCTCAAGGTATAAAAGAAATCTAATGCGACGTGAGCAGATCTTATCAAATCAACACTTTTCATTAATTTTCACTTTAATTGTGTCAGCTGTAATAGATGTAGTTTAATTGTGTGGGGACTTTTTCATTATCTTGAATTTGGGGAGAGTATTTGTTCATTTTGGTGGCATTTTTACCCCAAAGCCACCAATAATTTCTGGCCCTGGTATACACCCACATAAGATGAAGACTATAATTTTCTATAAGAAAGTGTTTTAATAATGTATAGTGTGGGTCATCTCCATAAATGTATTCGCCATTTTGACGTGGCCCACTGTTTCATTAAAGGTTTGGAGAGAATCCTCACACTCATTGGCTGCCACTAGTAGCCTAGTGTTGTTTGGTGATACGAAAAGTGAATATTAGACAATGGAACACATTTATTGTCGTGCTTTACCACGAAGACAGTGAAGACAACGAGAGAATCAGTACCTGTACGTCCAAAGAAACAGAAAAGGTCTAAAGCCAAAAAGACGTACAAAAAAACAGAAGCGCTAGTACCCTTGTGTGTATTTCAAAATTCTATTAGTATACAAGTATATAAATAAATAATTAAACCACCAGAGTGCAGCATCCACCTCAATGATGCGACGGCAACCATACTGCGTCAGAACGCCCATCTCACGACACGTACCACCTTAGTGGTGGAGAGGAGACTGAGGGATGAAGCCAGTTAGTAGATGTAGGGATGTTTGGAGGTCTCCCATATAGATGCTGAACAGGCTCGGCCCTGCTTTTCTTCTCTAGGCAAGAGTTGAGTGAAGATAGATACTGGTAATTCCTGTTTGCATTCAAAATGTGAATATGCAGTAAGTGAAGCTCTGTTTTGCCCAGGTAAGGACATCCCAGGTTCGGCCGTGTTGGTCTTTGACATCCATGTGATAGACTTCCACAATGTCAAAGATCCTGTGCAGGTGGAGATCATGAATAAATCTGCAGGGTGTAATGAAACCAGTGAGGTGAATGACTTCATTCAGTACCACTACAACTGCTCACTGCTGGACGGCACATTGCTCTTTACATCGTGAGTTTCTATCTGTCTGTCTGTCTGTCTATCTATCTATCTATCTTCAATATTTATTAAATTGTTCATGTTTTTGAAGTGAATTCATAAAAACACAATGTGCTAATGGTTTTGTGATTTGTTTGTTGATCTTCGATCATTGTAGGAGCGACTATGAGGCCCCACAGGATGTCCTGCTTGGAGGGGGTAAAATAATTGATGGCCTGGATGAGGCCCTTAGGAACATGTGTGTGGGAGAGAGACGGACAGTTCTAGTGCCGCCACACCTTGGACATGGAGAGAAAGGAGGTGTGTCTTATCTTGTGTGTCTATAGCCCCTTTCACACAGAGATTCCGGAAAATACACAGTGATTTTCCGGAATCTGTGATTGCGTTCACACACATCCCGTAAAGATACACTACAACACACCCCTTACGGCATTGGTCCTGGCTTTTGTTCCAGGACTGATCCCGGCAATGTCACTAGGTCCCCATCCCGGCATCGATCCCTGCATCAATCTCGGGACGTGTTAGCGTTCACACAGAAGGCACTCTAGCAAATTTAACGGCAATTTCCCGGGATTTCCGGGACCCTGTGAAAGGGGCTTATGTTGTACTCTAATGTAAACCGGTGTTGACCGACTACCTTTGCAAATAGGAACAATGCCACTTTAACACTAGCTCATGTGCTGTGACACACCAGACAGCAATAGTGCCGGCCTTGATCCAGCCCACATCTGGACCGTGTGGAATCCACGTGTTCCAGATGTGGGCCGGATCTGGGCCGACACTATGTTGCTGTCTGGGACTGAAATATTGTAAAAGTCAGTGTTGACAGAATAGTGAATAAGGTTAAATACTTGACACTGTAAAATTGGGAGCGGGCTATGACAATGCGCCACATACGTCCATAATGGGAACACCATGTGCTGATCAGTAAATGGCACATAACAGTTTAACTTGATTAACTTGAGAAGGGTGAATATGACAGAGAAGGACGCCCCATCAGAGATGTAGGATAACAACCTTGTTGAGACTTGTTGGTTGCAAGTGAGCTTGCACATTATATAGATAGTGCAAATTTAATGTTTGTAGGCTGAAGAGGACCACCTGCCCAGCATTATTTAGCTATCTTCTAAAAGTATTTTATTTGCGGCTGATGTAGCTGTACCTATCCTAAAGGAGTTCCCGGTGTAGTCATGAGGAGAAGTGTCAGATCTTTAATGAGGTGTTGACTGAAGCGCTGTTGAGTCATGGTCACCTGAGGTCTGAGATTGACATTTAAGATTTTTAATCATTAAAGAAAGAGGACAGAAAAGGCTGTGGGCCAATTAATCCGTTTTAGAATGTTTAAGAAAAAGGGGAAATAAGCTAGAAGAGAAGGGAATATCGGTGAACCCTACAACTCGAGAAGTGAAGATCGCAAGTACTCACAACGAAGAAACCCATGAAAGGCTAAGAGGAAAACTGCCTCCAAGAGAGTATCAGTATAGGGAGAAAAATAACCTACTCTGCTCTGAGGACAGAGATCTTCCTATGTGAAATGTCCAAAGATATTGGAAGCCGTTTATCGGGAAGAGAAGAAGATTTCCTAATACTTGTAATACTGTGAAGAAGGCGAACTGAGGATTTGGAGAAGAGGCTGAGGTAGTCTGAGTGCATCTGACGGAAAACTGGATCATCTCCACCAATTTGTGGATAGAGGAAAATTTCAAGAAACAGACATTAAAAGCAGAAAGTGGAAAAAGTGCAGACAGTGGAAACGAGAACTAGAAATAAAGGTCTATTACTGTATGTGACTGAAGAAAGGCGGTGAACTGAAACATGCCAAGTCATCAGATTTGAGGGTAGAGGGGGATACAATTCTAAATCATTTATAATAATAAATATATAAAATATAATAGTGTGTGTGTGTGTGTGTGTGTGTATGTGTGTGTGTGTGTGACTTTTTATATTTTTTGGAGTCTTCAAACAACAAAAGAAAAAGGAACACTGTAATATAGAGTTCATGAATTCTTGTCACATGAAACATCATTGCCCTGTTCTCTTGTTTTCCTAGCTGGTATTGTCCCTGGGAGTGCAGTGCTCCGGTTCGAACTGGAGCTGGTGTCTCTGCAGAAGGGAGTTCCTGAAGGCTACTTGTTCGTTTGGCTCGAAGATAGTCCAGTTCAGCTCTTTGAGGCTCTAGACATCAACCAGGACCAACAGGTCCCTTTAGAGGAGGTCAGTTTACGGATCTTGTAGGGCCCAGTGAAATCCATTTGAGTTTTTCTGGACTCTGTTTAATCCACCTATTTCCTAATAAGCCTACTGCGTTTTACATTATGGGAGGCACTTCCGGTTTGTGGAAGTTCCACTCAAAAAGACAGAAACAAATAAATTCAAATCATAAGGCTGCGCTACAAATAATCCTTATCCATCAGTTTGACTGAATGAGCTTTAAAATTTCCTTCATGTTCTATTTTTAGACATCAGCAGAATCATGTAACCCTTTTTAACGTAATGCTTTATAACGTTACAGTATCTTAATGTGACATACGTTATAACACGGCAAGAGCTCTTTTCAGTCGCTAAATTCTTTTCCTCCTAATTCTTTTCTTTTTCCCCCTTTGTATTCTGCTGTAACAGTATGAAAAAAGACAACATATACAGCGTTGTGGTCTGCTCTCTCGATTTCATTTATGATATATCCCATGAACAATTCACTGCACTACACTTGTTTTTCTTCCCCAAATCCTCACATCTCTTTCCAGGTTTGTTTTCACACGAATGCTTTAAAATGTAATTGTCTCCCCTTTTCACTTCTGATCCCTATTGTTTACTGTAATGTTTCTAAAGCAGGTAAATACAATATTTATTGTCTGTCAAAATGACAGAAATAATTTTGAAATATTAAGTTACTCCCATAATTTGCGCAAAGCATCATGGGGCATAGGAATTTTAGCAATCATAAAGCATGTCTGATTAACTGAAATCATAAAACTTATATAACTTTACAACAATTTATTAAAAGGATAACAAAAATGTAATTTTTAGGGCCCTTTTCTTCACAAATTCCATTTTAATTTTCACAAATTCTGTTTTTTGTTTTATTTCTTTTTTATAATGGATTTTGTTTCAATGATTACATACATTTAAATAATCAAAAAGCATGTCTAATTATAAAACTTTTAACAATTTATTATTATTATTATTATTATTTATCTTTTAAATAATAAGGCCCTATTAAATATTTTAGTTTTTCAGAAATTTTGTGTTGTCTGTTTTAGTTTTTCTGGATTTATGTTTTGAGACAAATTTATTATAAACGGTAACGGCATAAAATATAATGATTTTATAATTATTATTATTACTTTGACAGTTCCATTCTACTGTACAATAGTAATATATTTCTGTCACAATTTCTTCAAGTTAAAATGAACTTTTATTTTGATGGGTTATCTTTAAGACCTTTGATTTTCACATTATAATACTAAACTCACTGACTTGACTAGTTACTGTTAGTATAGTTACAGTGTTAGATATCTTGCACTACTAAATTAGCATTAACTTTACTATTGCTGACATACTGTATTTACCTCTTGGCTCTGTTTTCTTTTCAGGGTACATGTTCTTTGCACTTAAATGCTTGTTTTATAAAGTGTCACAGTCTTTGTTAGGAAAGCAATGATTTAGTTTTAAACCTCACTTTCCTACCATGTCTCTCCACAGTTTTCACAGTTCATCAAACAGCAGGTATCAGAAGGGAAAGGTCGTCTGAAACCAGCTCAAGATGCGGACAGCGTCATCGCTGACATGTTCAAGAACCAGGACAGGAACGCTGATGGTCTGATCACTCTGGATGAACTCAAACTAAAATCAGATGAAGACGCAGAGAAAGCACGTCACGAAGAACTGTGAAACATGCACAAACACATGTGAATGTACATGCATTCAGACAGAGAACAAAGCAACAGATTCATAATCCTGAGGCTGAAAACCAGACCAACAAGTTTTCCAGTATTAAAAGTGTACATTTGATTGTTACATATTTTTATACTTTTAGACATAAAAAAAAAATCTGATCTCTAAATGCATTTGTCCCATTGAATAAAAGTTCCAAACTAAAGTGTTTGCAAACATTTTGTTTTGAAATGGAACATCACGAATACACTTACAAAAAATTTTTTTATTCAAGTGAGCTATTTTTGGTAACTTTTTTTGGACTGAAAATAAGTGAGTTTACTTTGTCTAGTTTTTATGGACTTAAAGAAATTATACTTTGCTGAATGAATACCTAAATAGGGAAAAAATAGTATGGTAAGTAATAAACTATAAGTATGATGTTAAATTCACTTAAAGAAAGTATACTTGCAGTATAAAAACTCATAAACTAGTAGTTTACTGAGAGTATACTTAAAAGTGCACTTTCATAAACTAAAAAGTGGGCTAGTATATAGCTAACAGTACATATTTCCCTTGTAGTATAGTTCACAGTATAGTTGCAATACAAAAGAAATACTTGGATGTAAACTAATTGTGTATTCAAAAGTTTACAAAAAGTACACTAACTTTTAAACTAAAAAGTAGACCAATTTAGACCCAAATAAGTACTGAAATAGTACACTTACAAGAATACTACATTGATTTTACAATACTTTCTACATGAAGTATACTTGGTAAATATAATTGGACTTAAGTTTTTTTTTATTTTATTTTTTTTATTAAGGGTTCTTCATGCATGATGGATTTGTTCAATCTTCCTATTATAATGCTCCTCTGTGATGGATAATTTTCCAGCTATAAATATTTTCAGTGGGAGAATGTAATGTTTTAATCCTATAAGAAGACATTTGAATTCTTGACAACTTGCTGGATGTAGCGTTGTTTTATACGGTACCATTCTGCCTTATTATCTTTGCATTGGTTTCTATTGGACTTTCTGTATATAGATTTGTGTCCACTTTTCGCCAAATATTAAATATTTAAATGAAAAATACACTTAAATGCCAAATGGTCTACTCAGTATGCTCATGTGACATTTCTGAGAAAAGTCTGGGCATTAATGAGTTAATGTGAAACAGACTGTGGCAAGGAAAAACTCCCTAAGATGTTAAGGTAGTTGAAGAAACCTTGGAACCAAGACTCAATTTGACAAATAGAATTCCAGCAGGCAACACTGATATTGCAGTTCACCAAAACACAATGCCCCGGTTCCACAGACAGGTCTTAGATTAAGCCAGTAGTAGTTAGTTAAATTAGGATTTGTACACTGCCTTAGAAAAAAAAAAAGAAAAAAAAAAAAAACTTACTGGTGTGCATCTTGAGACCAAAAAAAAAAGATTATATATATATATATATATATATATATATATGGCACTGAGCTATTTCAGTGCAAGTTGCTTTCAGTTAAGACAGTTCAAACATGAATTTTAGTCTGGGACTAGGCTTAAACCTTGTCTGTGAGACCGGGCAAATGTCTATGGTCCTCTAACTCAAACCCTTTGGCTGTAATTAACTTTCTATTGCAAACTTTGTGACCTTGCTTGAGGGTGATGGACTATAGAATGATCACAAAATCAAAACTATCTGACTATTTACTTGTATGACTTTCCTGGTTTTATAGAATGGATTGATTCATCAGCACATGTTACTCCAGACTTATTCTCTGTTTGTTCTATACTTGGAACACTTGGTCTATTCTTGGACCACTGTTGTTCCTCATTTATATAAATGATATGTTTAGTGTTTCGGATGTGCTTTCCCCCATCATGTTTGCGGATGATACAACCCTTGTTCTTTTAGTACGTTAATGAGCAATGCAAATGTTGGCTTAGTTGCTTACACTGCTTGGTTCACGTTAAATAAATTATCTTTAAATATTAAGAAATGTAATTTTGTTATTTTCAGTGGCAAAAAAACATACAACAAAGAACTAGCGCAAATTAGAATTGGGCCTGCTGAGATGCTTCAGTTAACAACAACATTTTTAGGAGTTATTATTGATGAAGGTTTGAGTTGGAGAGGACACATAGACTATGTTTGTGGCAAAATTAACAAGTCAATTGGTATAATAAGGAGGATTAGCCATCTTGTTACTCCAAAATGTCTCCGTACCCTATATTACAGTTTAATTTATCCGTATTTGTCATATTCTAACATGGTGTGGGGGAGCACATTTCCTACAAAGCTACATACAATTTTAATTCTCCAGAAACGGTTTGTCAGGATAGCGGCTCGTTCAGGTTCCCACACATCCTCAGCTATGTTATTTAAGAAACTGCAGATTTTTTCAATTTTTGACATTAACACCTGCCAAATATGTGTTTTCATGTATAAATTATTTTCATTGGAAGGAAAGATTCCTGGTCAGTTCACGTTATATTTTAAAGCTAACTCAGCTGTTCATGCCCATAATACCAGGCAGGTAATGGATCTCCATCCTCCAAACCACATGTAGAGGCCAATTTTCAATAAGATTTAGAGGTACACAGATATGGAATAGATTTTCTCATGCGGCGAGACAATGCACCTCAATAGAGCTTTAAAAGAGTTTTAAGAGGTCTGTTGATGAACTAGTTTGTGTATTTGGTTGATTCTATATTTTTCATTGTATTTTCATTTTACTGAGAAATGCTTGTTTTATCACCAGTATTATCATGACTTTTTTGATTTTTTTTTATTAATGTTTGTATGAGTTGTATTATATTGTGTTTGCATTCTTTGGATATTTTTTATCTTTCTTTGGTGGAGGCTTAGATAAGCCATACTGGCTTTTTGCCTTCTCTGGCACTGTATATGCATCAGTATGTCCTTGGTGTTGTATTTTCTTTTAATTTGTGCAAAAAACAAACAAACGTAACAAGTATCCAATGTAATGTAACAATGATAAAAGAGGGCTGACATGCTCAGATGCTGCTGCATTTTGAACCTACTGAAGCTTTTTGCACCTAATAGTAATCTAGTTGAAGTTTTTCACACTGCTAATCATACATTTTTTAGTGTCGAACACTGACTACTGTAACAGAGAAGATTCGCTAAGCATCTGATTCTGTAGAAAAGATTCAACTTTATTATTTTCTTTGTCATTTCACCATATTATTTCCCATACTAGTTTGATACTCAAACCAGTTTGGAAATAATCATATTCTATCTGAAAATACCTCAATCAATCCATAATTAACACTGTAGTGCAAGTTACACTGCATCATAAAACATTTTAGTAAATGTAAAAGTAACAGCACTTCAAGGGTGAGAATCCACTGGGCGGAAGAACGACTCGTGGACAATATCAGATTTTTAATAAATATTTATTGCAAATCACTGAGATCCACAACATGTGCATACTTTATAACACATGCAACACAACTATACTCGCCCTTGAAAGACTTTACAACAGCGAGAACGGGACAAGGGAACATCCCAGCCTTGCTACTCTTATTGTCAGACATTTTCTCCATCGACACGCACACATACATACACACCCCTTTCCTCTGTGCATGAAGGAAAGAAAACTGATAGAGTTTAAACACTATTAAACCACATCTCAACATGAGAGACACAAAACGTACATTTCCCATTGAGTAAATACAATATCTACGATTCTACAGTCTCCAATATGCAGGAAAATGTTTGAAAAAGGCTTATTAATGCATGTTCAATCAATGAATGTTCAATCTTTTTCTTTTTTTTTCTCGTATGCTATGACTATGAAACTGCACAAGTCAAGACGAGAGCTATAGATACATTGTCAAAAGCCATTTCTATCTTGCATTTAGTAAAGATTTTAACATCGCAGCGTAACATTAGGTCAGCTAAGATGACATTCTTTAAGACTTTGGTATGGACAACAATAACATAAAATGTTCTTCACGCAAACATTCTGAATGTTTAAGCTGGTCTTGATGGTGCCAATGATTGCTTCACAAGTTTTCACCCAGTGAAGTGCACTGAGATTTCTTGTAAGACACTAAACATCACACATTGAAAAAGATAAGAGAATGTAAAAAGAATAAAAATATTATGATAATAAATATATTTTGTAATAAGGACAAGGATGCAGTAATGGTACCATCTGTATGAACTATATAATAATTGGGAATGTACAACAGTTCACAAAAAAAAAAAAAACATTTTTCAAATCAAACGTTAACAATTATTGGCAGGAATTGCATGACAGAACACAAACCAATGTCTTAGAGGTGGCTAAAAATATTAATAAAAGAAACATGAAATTAAGGAAATCGAGAGATCTCGAACTGGCACAGACTGTAAGACTGAAGACAAAATAATTGTGAAAGGTTGTAATGGTCATGCACACACTGAGGTAATGGTTCCTTGACTTTATTCTGAACATGTCTGGTTTTGCAACTGTATAATGTGTAGCCTTCACGCATCAATAACTAATGCCATAACTCCATAACTAGGAAAAATAACAAATATAATCAAATAAAATGATAAGAATATAGATTAAGACGAAGGCTAAAGCTGAAATTAAGTGCTTGTAGTTGTGAAGAATGCATTTTTTGCAAATACAGCCAAAGACTGTGAAAGCATTGCATTCAAGTGCAAAACAAACCAAATCATCACAATTAAGACCAGGAACTAATAAACAAAGTGAGGAGAATGAAGATGCAGTGGTTCTTGTAGTAACTCATGGTTTGCTCAAAAAATGTGAACAGTTTTGAACTGCCAATTCATTACAGTAGGACACCGTCACTCCCTGCAAAATAATCGAAAACCCCACAAATGTAAATGACAACCATCACCACATGGAACGTTATGACTAAGGTAAATTAAGTGCAGCGCTCTGCAACTTGCCGACAACGGGAATAAGGCAAATTCATGCAACGCCATGAAACAATGTTTCATGTGTACGGATATTAACAAACATATCTTTTTTAAATATTTATAGGAATCTATTATTCAAACAGTCACATTGAAAATACTCTCTTCTTTATCAGCATCAGCCATTTCATTCACTCTCCCAGTGATGAAATGTCACAAGTAAACAAATAACACACATTTGAATGAGAATGGGATCATGGGAATGCTATATTATCACATTTTTTTTGCAGCAGTTCTTCTATTGAGCAATAAGGGCTCTCAGCATTCAATCTGCGATTGTAACTGCCTGCGTAGAGTTAACGTGCGACGATGCAACTGCTGCATTTGCTGCATACGGTCCCTCTGCCGTGCCAAATTCTGTGGCATTGGGTAGCGCTGACACCCATAAAGAAAGCGGTAGGGAATGCGCACGTGGCACGCTGTGGCACGACAGCGAGGTTGAGGCATGGGCGGCAGAAGCATCCAGCGCTTGCGCTCAGCGCAATACCGATACGCCTCTTTTCGATACTGCTTATCCACATCGTCACTGTTCTTCCAGCCACCAATCACAAACACATCATCACCAAGATAGCAGATAGCTGCCCCTTCAATACTGGTAACCTCTGGCGGAAGACTCTCAAGAATATCATCAGAGATCCTTGCGGTGATCTTCTGCCGAGCTGCTTCATCACGTACGTTGGTATAACTCTTGGGACAGCAGGAAGCTGTGTGGTAGAAGTTAGTCGACGCCACAGCCATTTGGAACAAGCAGTAGTTGTCGATAAGTGGTAAGGAGTCAACTTCCTGCCATTGGCGACTGTCGGTGTCGTAGCGAGTAGTGACCGTCTTCAACCCGTCATCACTGTCGGTATCTACGGGTGTTCGCGCCGTTACATAAACATATCGATCTTCGACACTAATGGCCTTGACGTCTCTTAAAATCTTAGGGGCAGATTCTAGGTTGTGCCACTTGTCTTGGTCAGGTTCGTAGACGCTCACATCCTTGAAGCCGGGGCTGAAGTTGCCATGACCACCAATACTATACAGAATATTTTTGATGCAGGTGAGCCCAAAGGAATGCTTTCGTGTTGTGAGGTTGCTCACTTGTTCCCAGGTGTTGCGATTTGGATTGTAGCGCTCCACCGTCTTGGCAAATCCTGGTTCCATGGACCCAGCCACGTATACATGTGTATCAGTGGCAGCAATAGCGTGACCATCCAGATGGTTATGGATGTGTGGCAAATTGACCCAACGGTCCTCGTATACAAAGTACCCTACGCACTCACTCAGGTAGTCGCCTCCTTCAGAGACCCCACCGACTACCATGATAACATCCATGTTCTGGCCAAATCTTGGTTGGAACGTGGCCATGTATGAGGCCCAGAACTCTGTATCTGCAGATTTGAGGTTCTCGAAACGGATCGCATGACCCTCCACAGCCTCTGACACAAGCTGTAGGCAGGCTGCGTTCTGTGCGACCAACGGCTCGTTCTTCACAACTCTCGTAAGATAGGTCGGCTTTATCTGTGGCAGCCTGAGGAGACGAAAGAGCTCCTCAAAATACTTCACACGTTCTTCTGAGCTCTTCTGAACCCATTTGACCACAGCATCAAACAGAACCTCCTCAGAGTCAACTGTTATCTCTGCGTCAGACAGCCAGTCTCTGACCAGGTGGAATGGAAGCGTGTAAAATTCCTCATCCTGAATGACTTTGTGAAAGTTGCGACGAATCATGTCAGCAGCACGCAAGGCCAGCTGATCCAAAGTGTACATGTGTGCAAGGCTATGGACGGCCACACAGTTGCCCAGGCTGAGCTTCCTCTTAAGAAATTCTCCACAAAAATCTTTCAATTGCACAAGCAAGAACCTGAGAGTGGAAAAGAAAATAGATTATATTAGGTCTTACAAAAAAAACCCACAACATTACAGGCAAGACATATAATCAGGGTATATGCAGGAATCTTGAAGTTAATTTTAATACCTTTTCAAGACTTTTTCAAGACCTTCTCAATATTTTTTAATACCTCACCGCCACTTCAAGCTGTAACCATTTACATCAGTGATACTTTTAACTTAACAGTTTTAGTTTGTGATAAAGACTATACGCACTACGTAATATGTAATACGCACTGGGACCGCCAGAGCGTGTGCTTTTGAACTTCCGCCCGCCTGCCCGCTCTGGTGCTCTCAGAGGCAATTTACGAACGCACCCACAATAGCCTAGTTTTTTATGTACCTGTTAGTTTTTTTTTTTTTTAATGACTAAATTCACACACTTTTACGATGTTTTTGGGATTCAAACTGTTGGACAGCTAATTCAGAAAAAATACTTTCAAAATTTAAGACTTTATAAAGCCGTGATAAGACTTTTTAATACTTTTTAAGGGTCTTAATTTTCCCAAAATTGATTTATCACCTTTTAATACTTTTCAAGACCCCGCGGATACCCTGATAATATTTGTTCTAGTAGTCGGCTAGGGCTGGGCATTATGATGACATTGAGGCAATAATTAAAGTGTCCATTTACACTTACAGAGATTTTGCTATACTATTTCACGGTATGCATATGATGATTAAAATAAATGTTATTAAATGCAAAGCTGTGAAAAGAACTGACACACATTTTAAGTGCTCAGAAAGTCACCTATCTTAGAAAGCATGCAATCCAGAATTCAGTTGCGCTTGAACGGTCAACATTACAGAACACCGTTAAAATTACGGTCTTCGCGAGTATTCACGTTGTGTGAACGTATAGAGAGTTGGGAATGAAAATGGATGTGTTTCAGTACATTAGATCCATGCTGCTGTCACTTAAGACCTAATGCACTAGGGCTGTGATAAAAATATTGATTTCTCGATTTTAATCGATTCTCATTTTAATGAACTGATATAGATTCTTAAATCCCAATCTTTCCAACCTATTCTTAAATAGATATTTCAGTCCATTCTGTTTTCAGTGGATGAATGAATAAAACTCCCATCCAATAAATCGCAGTAAGGTTGGTGCTTTGTTACTCTGACAGAATTTGAAAGCTGAGACTTAAATCTATTTTATTATGAAATTCAAACAATAAATACCATTTTTGACGCTCTTTAATGTGGATTAACTGTAGCGCGAGCGAAAGCACAGAGCATACATGAACCGATAATTTCTTCCTCTTTACTGCTCGTTATAGCATGAAAAAAAACATGAACGGACATCAGAAGTTTTAGGTACAGAAGATACAGTACAACTTGCAGAAATCTGTATCATGTCTCAGTCGGTGTTTCATTTGCAGGAAGGCATCAATAAAACAGCTTGTAAACAGTATGTCAAGTAATGTTACATTTACCTCAAAAAAGTTTACTCAGGAGCATTATGGTAAATATATACACTAGGCTATATAGCATAGGCTATTCATTGTAATCTAACTTAACCTGCTCTTCAATATTTAATGCATGTTTGAATAAATCCAACATATTTTTTATGACAGACAATATTTAAATGTTTATATTTCAAATTATGCCATTAAAAAGTTATTATAATATCATTATTATTATAAAACTTCCCTTTGCGTCATTTAAATGTAAGTAACCTAAACAAATCAGTTCATTTTAACCTGTATAATGTACCAACTGGGGTTCCCTGCATAATTTACAGGATTAGTTGACATTTGTTTCAATTTCCCATGTACTGTACCTGATACAATCTATATTGAATTGAATCGTAATCTGAAATTAATCAAATCACAAGCCTGTGAATTGTAATTGAATCGAATTGTGAAATGTGTCAACATCCAGCCCTATAATGCATGAATCTAATGTACTGACACATGTTAATTTTCTTTCCCATCTCTTTACATTCACAGCAGTTCAATATACCTGCTGCTGTCTATGTTGATAATATTAATCAAACAGCAAAAGACAAAGATAATCACTCATCACTTATAAAATGTCTTACTTGAATATAGCAATTGTGCTTGATAAAGTAAAGCACTGTTTATTTCAACTGTATTTTCCTTGTATTGTATTTGTCCAATTGTTTGTTATTATTTGATCAAATTTTTAATAAAAAAGATAAAATACCCAAAATAATGACACATGACGTTATAGTGAAATAAGATGTATCATATCATCCACCCAAACTTGACTATACACATCTAGGGTGCACAAACCTGAATAACAAGGTAGCCACAATCTGCAGGTAGATCATTTGATTTTGTTAATGCAGTGTCAGATCACCGAATTCCGCAAAATTATGTCAAAATGCCCGTCTCTGCGAGTATCCTCGTCGCTTATGTCTTGAACCCCCACCTGCCCCCCGCAAAATACCGCAAGCAGCTACGATGCCAAAAAAAAAAAAAGCTGTTTGAAGGTGCCATGGTGATGCCCAAATGCGTCGGACATGGACTTTTTCTATGATGCCCAATGTGCATTTAAGTGATCAGACATACCAAAAAAAAAAAAAAACCCGCTGTCTAGGTAGGCAGCAGGGTTTTGACACATCTATGGCCTGCATGCCTGTCTCTTTCTCTCTATTTCTCACCTGTCTGCCAGCTCCAGCACCTCATGCACATTGGCGGTGCTCACTCGGATCTCGCCCGTATACATGAACTGGATTACGCTCTCCACCGTCTCCTGGTCGAGGCCTGCCTCGCTGCTCCACTCCTTCATCTCCACCCGCCGCGTCACCGACTCCGAAAACTGACCACCGAGCAGCGGCGTGAAGTAATCCGTGGCCGCGGCCAGGACTGAGCGGTGTGCGGTGAACTCGAAGCTGTTGGCGGCTCCTGGAGAGCTGCTGAACGCCAGCGTCACGTCGCAGAAGAGCCCGAGCTTCCGCTGCTCGTTCTGCCGTCGGGAGAGCTCTGAGCAGTGGGTCGCGGAGGCGAACTCCTCGGCCTCCTCGGACTCTCCGTCTCCCGATAGAGAGCTCGCCGAGCTCGGACTGCCGCTGTTCCGGCTAGCGTCCTCAGGGTTCGGGGCGGCTGCGGCCATCTCGGTGTCCGCGCTGTCGGTTCGTAAAGTGCGCAGTATTTTGAGGTGGTGGAGCACACTCAAACACACACACTCAAACATAAACAGCGCTCAACATGCACATGCGCACACATACACCATACAACGCAGGAGTTGACGTTACAGGAACTGACGCGAGACATGAGGGGCAGATCTGGGAACGAATAAATAAAGAAATAGCAAAAGAAGAAGAAGTAAAAAGAAAAGAGCAAAAATTCAAAGCATGATTAAACGGAATATTGTTTAGAAAGAACATGGGCATATAAATGTGTTTGTAATGTAAGTTACACACACTGCACTGAATTCTAAATTCTAATTGAAATTTAAAAACGCGTCTGGTTTTTGACACATTTTTAGTGAACAAATCTACCGTTCTGTCATATAGGTCAAGCTCCACCAATAAACATAACTTTTTTTTTTTGAGCTTTAGATAAATTTGTGTTTGGCCCTAATTTTATTGGTGTTGTTAAAACCGTATGATACAAACAGCTGTGTCTCTCTTGCCAATGGTACTTCTCCCAGATTTTATGTTTACAGAGGTATTAGGCAGGGGTGTCCCATCTCCCCTTTTTTGTTTTTACTGGCTGCAGAATTGTTAAATCTATTTGTGGTGAATTGTGCGACTATTGAAGGAATTCATATTGGAGAGGAAAAGTTAACGATAAGTCAACTAGCTGATGATACATGCATCTTTTTAAAGAATCAATGTCAAGTAAGTTCAATAACCCGGAGCCTAAATAATTTTTCTAAAGCTGGGCTAGAAACAAATACTAAAAAAAGTGAAATAATGTTTATACACAACTCAGATGTGACCTCTATTGATGGAATATTAGTAAATATCTTGGTATTTATATTTGTAAATCTGCCAAGGAGAGAATTTCTCTCAATTTCCATCCTAAATTAGATTCGGCCAAAAAGATTTTTAACTTATGGTTACAAAGAGACCTTACAATACATGGCAGCATTCTGTTATCTAAAGCTGAAGGAATTTCACGCTTTATCCTTCTATATCCCTTTATGTTGATTCTGTCACCTGTAAATCTATTGACTCTCTTAATTTTAAATTTATATGGAAAAATAAAGGGGAACACGTCAGCAGGAAATCTTTAACTCAACCGTACTCAAAGGGAGGTTTGAATGTTTTAGACTTTTTTACCTTAAAAAAAAAAAATGGTTGAAAAAATGTTTAAAGGGGAACTCAGTCTCGTTCTGGATTCCTATTTGATTTTTAAAAGATGTGGAAATTTACATTTTTTGCTTTCTTGTGATTTTAAATGTACGAGACTACCTATGAAACTTTCATAAGCAAGCTCTTGTGTCATGGAAGCTGATCTTTAAACACAATTTTTCTCCTCATATCATAATAATAATCAATATACATTATCAGCCAGTAAATCCTTTTTCTTCCCTGACTGGTTTAAAATAAGGGCATTGTTTTTGTCTCAGACTCAGTAAACAATACTGGAGACTTATATTCTTATAAAGATTTTATTTAACTATATGGTTTAAATGTATCAAAACAGAACTACATTAAGCTTACAAAGATTATCCCTTCTAATTTGTTGTTTTTGGTGAGATCTAATAAATCATATGGTAATTTGAATATGAATGTCCCTCAACTATTTATACAAGGTGTAAATATCCTGGATGTTAAATGTACAAATAATTTTTTTAAAAACTTTATCACTGATAGTAATAAGTTCAATTATTAAGGCTTATGGGAAATGGTTTGCACTTTTCCCAAATATCACATTTCATAAGGTATGGACAGTGCCAAACAAATTTTTTTTGTCCTTTTAAAAATTATTCATCATTATTACCCTTGTAATAAATATTTAAGTGAATTTTACCGTAATATTTCCCCACTATACTCTTTTTTTGCCAAGAGGAAGAATCTATTTTTCACTTATTCTACTTCTGTTCTTATACCAAACAATTTTGGCTTCAAATTTCAGCTTCCATATTTCTTGCATTTCATCAGTTGTGTAATATCTCTGTCAGTAAGGTTATTTTTCACTCGGATGTGCACACTTGTGTTGTTCGAAGTCAGAAATGAATGGGAAATATGAGAAATATGAAAAAAAGAGCACTAAATTATGGGTGGGTGGGGGGTTACATTTAAAAATCAGCCACAATCTGATTTGGTGATGCGCTAAAATATCAAGAGTGCAACTTCTTTGATTGAATCATAATTATTGCATAAATATGAAATAGTAACATAAAATTATCTCAAAATAAAAAATATTATTGAACAGAAATATATTACACTGAATTAACTGAAAAAAAAGTAAAAAGCCAATTTTGACTGCGAGCAACACAAGTGTGACTGACTCCCAGAGGGTTAAACTGTTCATTTGAACAATTTTGTTCGGCTATCCCTTTCAAAATTTAGATTTAAAACTAAAATTTTCTATTTAACATTTCTAAATAAATTCCGAAATGTATCCAACATGAGCCACACTTTTGAGTGCTAACAATATTTTTAGTGCTAAACTATTTATCTGTGTCCATTTCTCCACATTCATTAACAAATCCTTTGTAAATGCAGCAAGTCGACTCGTCCAATTCCTTGCAAGGCATCAATTTGTTAGTGAAGATGCAGTATCTCTATTAAAATCAGTTCATTCACAATATTTTAGAAAATTTTGACATGCAATTCATGTCATTATGTTTTCGCAATAAACCCATGACCATGGTTGAATGCAAAACAAAATATGAAAATTATACAACACGAATAACCAATAAAGAACTTTATTCTTAAAAATACCATAATTTTGCACATAAAAACAACACTATAGAAGCTGATTTAGTTTCACTTTTCCCAAATAGTGATAAATGTGCCCTTAGCAGTTTGCTTACTCAAGGTTAAGTGTGAAAAGACTTTAATTTTCGTTTTAGAGCAGTGGGAAGTCATGCATAAACACGCTTCCCCAATATTTTAGACAAATACAAACACAAATATGTGCCATTTCTCTAATCCCATTTCAAAGTGCGTTTAAATCTTATTACAAACTCTGTTGAGACTATAAAACTTAAATATATACGCTAACGTAACATGTAAAACTTGAGAGTATGCAGTAGAATTTGGCGCATTGCATCAACAGGCTGTGGTGTCTTCATTCATTCTATTAGAACTCACAGCCTGAAGACACATACACGACACGACATTTGTTAATTTTAACCAGAGCAAAGGAAGGTTCATGGTAGTGTTAGTAATGTAAGATGGCCAATGACAAGTTTGCTTTATAAGCAGCTGTTCTATAAATTAATTTGACAATTGTCATGCTTTGCGCAAGTTACCTACTCCTCTCAGTATTTTGCTAGTGTATCTCTTTGGATATGACTGAATAATTTACCCCCTCCCTTTTCCACTATGGTAAAGTAATAAAATAGACATGTTTCCACAGCTTTACATTATCCAAAATACTCATTGGTTCCAGGTTTACATAGACATGTGTTCGGGAAGTACGTAGGAGATATCATCCCACGGGTGGCGGTAGAGACCCTGTTTCAGGCGTTTCTGGTCCAGATAGTGACCTGTGGGATTGACAGTGAAAACAAATATGTTTTTACATACCCTGACCCACACAAATTATATACACTCCCCCCAGGCTGCAATTTTCACACGAATGTTTGCCTTTAGGTGTCTAAAACGACAACAAAAAACATTACAAAATAAAAATGAATAACAGACATTTTGGGTAATAGAGGATATTGCCGCATTCATCCCATGTCGTAATTACTAGATGACAAACCGTGATGTTCTACTCTGAGCTGTTATTGTCGTCAGACTGCCAACACTTAACTGCAATTAATTTATGAATTTTAAGTAATAGACAAAACCACAATACATCAAGTAACATTCGCAAAAGCCTTTAACAAACTTATAGTTCAGTAAACTTTAGTATTTAGCGGGGTTTACATATAATCAACTATGTTAGCTACATTCAACTGTATTGTATGTCTTTCGATTATGTTTTTTAGATTATTCTTGCATTATTAAGACAAGTACAATAGTTAATTATAGAAAGTATTATTGAACATAAATATTATGAGATAACTACATTACTACATTTTACAGCTGAAGCCACATGAGTGTTTCCGTGTGATGTTGCAGTGGTCAGGTGGTACAAGTCAGAGCTCTCAGAAAATTTGATGTTTACAAGTTGTAATTACTTGTTCTACGAGGACGTGAATGCTTTTTACAAGTCAGAATCTCATAATTACAGTAATTCCAACATGGCGTAAAAGCACCTTATTTTCCCAGCAGATCTTAAATTTTAGAATAGTTGGGAATGTAATGGCGCTTTTCCACTACACAGTACCAGCTCGCCTCGGCTCGGCTCGGCTCGGCTCGACTCGGCTCGACTCGGCTCTGTTTGGTTTTCCACTGTGTAAAAGTTGTACCTGTACCTGCTTCCAGGTACTTTTTTTCGTACCACCTCCGGCGAGGTTCTAAGCGGGCTGAGGCGAGCTGAGGCGATACTAAAATGTGACGTGAAAACACGGCAGACTGCTGATTGGTCAGAGAGAATCGTCACTATTCACTGCGTCATCATTGCACGCGCCAGACGGAGTATCCTGAATAAAAAACAGCAAAAACAAAAACAAAAACATCCAAAAACAGCATACACTCGATTTCCTCCTTTGCCCTGTGTGTGTGTGGGTAGCGGGTGTGTCTCGCGTAAAAGATTAAGTCACGGCACTTTCCTGCGGCGTCGCTATGACGTCCAGGTACTATTGTGGAGGTACTATCTGCAATGGAAAACGGAGCGAAAAGCGAGCCGAGCCGAGCTGAGTCGAGGCGAGTCGAGCTGGTACTGGTAATGGTAATGGAAAAGCGCCATAAGTGTCTGAACAGTGGAGGGTGATTCAATGGTTTACCGATGAAACCGATGCTGCGTCCCAGAACGAAGATTCCATTGAGAGTACCGATCTCAACAAACTCATCTGCCTCATCCCTGCAACACATAATCAGCTCTCATAAACATACTCAATTTAGATACATGATATGTACAATGAAATTCAATAAATGTCAGTTAAATACAACCCCATTTCCAGAAAAGTTGGGACATTTTATAAAATGCAATAAAATCAAGAATCTGTACAAATTCTCTTTAACCTCTATTTAACTGATAAAAGTACAAAGAAAAGATTTTAAATGTTTTCACTGACCAACTTAAATAGAAACAAAATTTGATTTTGATGGCTGCAACACACTCCACAAAAGTTGGGACAGAGGCATGCATCACATCACCTTTCCTATTTCCTTTCCACCTTAATTACTCTTTTTAAAGGACAAGTTTGGTATTTTACACTTAAAGCCCTGTTTTCAGATCGTTTCTGATGAAATAGAACGGTTAAGATTGAAATTTGGACACATGCTGCTGGCCCGAGAATTTTCGGTTTCTGTGGTAGCACCCCCCCACCTCCACAATGGTTGCATAGGTGCACTGGAACAATCCTTCCTAAAACGCATTAAACTTTCGTTTACAAAGACGTGAAACTCACCGAGTGGTCAGGGGTGTTCACTGATATGCTCACACAAAAATCGCTGCAAAAGATGTTTTCCAACAGGTGTTTTACCATTCGTTGTAAAACTGTGGACCTATTTTTCCAAACGCCTCACACCCGTACATTCTTCCGTTGAGAGCTTGAATAATAGACACTCCAGTCCAATTGGTTGGTCGTTTCCGGCGGCAGAGTAATACCGTACCTCACAGCACATCCAATACAAGTCAATGGAGTTGGACAAAAACTACGATAAAACCTGTTGGAAAGCATCTTTTGCAGCGATTTTTGTGTGAGCATATCAGTGAATACCCCTGACCACTCGGTGAGTTTCACGTCTTTGTAAACGAAAGTTTAATACGTTTTAGGAAGGATTGTTCCAGTGCACCTATGCAACCATTGTGGAGGTGGGGGGGTGCTACCACAGAAACCGAAAATTCTCGGGCCAGCAGCATGTGTCCAAATTTCAATCTTAACCGTTCTATTTCATCAGAAACGATCTGAAAACAGGGCTTTAAGTGTAAAATACCAAACTTGTCCTTTAAATGTTTGGGAATTGAGGATACTAATTGTTGCAGTTTTACAAGTGGAATTTTTGCCCAATCTCATCTGATTTAAGACAGCTGCTCTACAGTCTGAGGTCATCGTTGTCTGATTCTCCTTTTTATGATAGACAAGAGACAGATCTGGACTGCAGGAAGGCAGTCAGGCACTTCCATTCTATGGTGTAGTGTCTAAGAAACCACTCAGTTTTAGCATGTGCAGAATGAGGCCTGGCATTGTCTTGCTTCCCAGGAAAGATGTCATCTTGATGGCATTATAAGTCTCTGTACAAAATATAGTCCCAATATACGCCTCCATGTCAATGGTACCTTCACACACATACAAATCACCATGCCATTTGCACTGATGTTTGCTTTTGCACCTGTTGCTGATGAAAGTCTGGATGATCTTTGGGACTGAGAACTTAATGTCGTTTTTCTCTAAAACAAGCTGAAATGTGGACTCATCTGACCACAGCACACATTTCCACTGTCTTTTGGATCATCTGAGATGAGCTCGGGCCCAGAGAACTCAGCAGGATCTCTTCATAGAATTGATGTATAGCTTTCTCCTTGCATAACAGAGATTCAAGTTGCATTTCTTAAATCTAAGAAACTGCCTAATGGAAATCCCGATGTTAAAACTCCCTGATATTTCTGTGGTTTCCATGACAGTGAGAATCCTGGCACTGGAAAGATTTAGGGAATGGAGTTCAATCCATAATACCTTTAAATACAATACTCTTGACTTACCGTGTGAATCCACCACATGTTCTTAGTAGGTCGACAAAAGCCACACCAATAAAACCATCAACGTTTAGAATAAGGTTGGGTTTCTGCAGAGAGCGAAAGAGATTTTAATATCAGCATCATGAGGAGAAATGATCACACAACAAAACATACATGCATTTAAATGGCATCAGTAATAACGTCACCTTTGAGGTGGTGATCTTCTCTACATCGAGGGCATAGTCTAGTAACTGTGTTGACGGGAAATGCTGCTTCACAAAGTCCTTCAGGATCTGCACCCTCATATCAGGGTTATTGATCTGTCACCAAAAAAAAAAAAAGGCCAGAAATTAACACATACAACATATTAACAGCTGCATGTATGGAAATGAGAATAAGAGCTGCGAGTAATAAAAACTTTAACACAAAAAACGCTCGATTCATTTGGATAACTTTTACTGTCTTTAAGTACTTTTTGAAGCTTGAAAATGTTGATTGCGTAGACTTTCAATGGATAGACAAAAAGTATGAGAGAATATTACAAACATCTTTGGTGTTCAAAAAAAGAATGGAGGTCCTATTGTTTTGGATTGGAACAACATAAGGGTGAATAAATGACGACAGTATTTTCAGTTTTGGGTGAACAGACCCTTTACGTTTTTGAGAGTCACATTTAAATCTTGATCCAACCTTGCCTTTCCCTCATCAGTCAAATTTTCTGATATTTTAACAGGCTTTCTGACTTTGACAGTAATGAGAGTATGCAAGGGTCCTTTCTATGACAATTTCCTGTTTTGTTTCATTTTATTTGTTTGCTGTCTATGAATTTGATTTGACAGACAAAGGTTTTTCAAATCATTGATTTGAAAAAACAAAAGTTTTTGTTTTCTAAGAAATATCAATAGAATATTATGCCAAATTGTTAGATTTTTTTTCAACAACTTCATTTCTTTAATGACATTTTCCACTTCATTAGGATATAAGGACAGCTGTATTTCCCTGACTTTGTTTTTTTTACTCAAGCTGGCCTAATTTGACCCTTTTCTTAGCCTTCATATGACATTAAGGTAATATACACCTATTGGCTCTTATTTCTTCTGTTACTCTATAAATGGAATGGAAGACAGTGTTCCTCACTCCCACGGGGCATTCTGAATACCTGGCGATGCCTTTTCGGGTTGACCAACCCTTAAAACATTATGTGCTTGACAAGATTGCGAAAGTTGCTGTAGGAGGAGGCACCGCAGACACCAGAGAGTGGTAGAAAGAAGAGAATTTGTTTCAATGTATTTGAAATGCCAGAGGAAGGCGTTATCTGAACATATCATTTGCCAAGCCAAGTTTTTATTTGTTTTATTTGTGTTGTTAGTAGATTACCCGCACCTGATTATCATTGGCTTTGCTTGTTTGTGACCTTACACTAATTTGTGCCACTCTTGGTATATTGTGTTAGTAATTATGGAAATGAGCTGCTGTGTCTGTGTTCTTTAAATTGCGCATTGTCAGTAGATCAGTCGTAGAACTCCCATCTGCTTTTATGGGATTGCGGTCACATACTAATTTGTCCAGTTTAGCAAATCAGGCCCTAAAAATCAAGAGTTCAATGCATCCCTAGAAAACATCTCAGATCACAACTGTAACCATGGTTCTCTGAGAAGGAGAACGAGAGACTTCGTCTTGGATTGACGCTATGGGGAACACCATCAGCATGACAGGTGTCTGAAGCATGTGTAAACACACGGAAATAAACCATTGGTAGACGTCAGTCCATGACATGCCCGTGAGTATAAAGGGGAGATGTGTAGGCGGGCTGAAAAGCATGGCAACGAGATGCAGGGTCTCTTTCCGCTTCTTAGGGAACCATGGTTACAGTCATAACCTGAGTCGAAGTGGAACTCAACACTGTGTCTTGGATTGAGGCTATGGGGAACAAATACCCACTCCACAATGCTGCGGGAATGCCTGCCTCACTAGGTGAGAATATGCACAAGCATAGTGGGCATACATACATTGACTGAACAGATTACTTTAGCTGGAGTCAAAGCTTCAACCCAGGGCACATCCATTACAGAGTTGTATTGGAAAAATAAGGCCAGCTAAAGGTGTCTAATGACCCACTCCTCTTAGGGAATGAATGCCCCTACTTAAAGACCCGATGGTAGTTAGGATGGGGAAGCAACTAAATAGAGGGGATGACAGATAACAAGGAGCGACACCCTGTAGGCAAACTTCCTCTACTTATTAGCATTGTCAAACCAGGGCCATTCCAAGGGGAGTGTTATCCCTACTTTAAGACCCAACCATAGGGGCACAGATGGCTAGATCTGCCTCAGGAGACAGTACAACCTTCACCTATGGTTTATTGGCATGTGTTTACACATGCTTCAGACACTGGTCATGCTGATGGTGTTCCCCATAGTGTCCATCCAAGATGCAGTGTTGAGTTCCACTTCGAAAGGGAACTGAAACATTACATGGAATGATAAATTAAGACTTAAATTTTGGTATAAGATTTTTGCCCTGATATCCCTTCATATAAGAAATCTGGTTTCATGCAGTGTGTTTCTCTCTGTATTTCTGTGTATTTACTGATTTGACTCGATGTCCGATGCCCATAATAAGCATGCCATCTTTCTTCATTTTGTTGACAAACTCCATGGGCAGCAGGCCGCTGTCAAACGCTTTACTGAACTGTTTAGCAGCTGCGTCCAGAGCGCCACCAAATCTATCTCCCTGCAGAACAGGAACAAACAATTTAGTTTCAGATTAAATACAACATTCCTTTTTTAATTATTATATTTCTTAAATGTTTCTTATCATATCAATGTTAAATATCATATATAATCATTATTAAACAAATAATTCAATGTTTTCTTAATGTTTATTGATAACAAATATCAGCAAAATCAAATATGGCCATGCTCTCTGTTTGCTCATATTTCATATTTGTAATGAGGTTTACTGAACTCTTGTTCTTGCCAGACTGTAGCAGAACAGGTTTAGTTAGTAAAGCTGTAGTTGTGTGTACAGTGACTGATCTTACTATCGTCAGAAGTCCAGAGGTCAGACTGGACACCAGGTCTTTACCGGCACGAGCACACACAATGGTGTTATGAGCACCAGATACAGCCGGCCCATGGTCCGCAGTCACCATCAAACACATCTCAATGAACTGACATGCGTAACGTGGTAATCTGTCAAAAACACACACACACACACACACTCTCATGTTTCTAAGCCAGAACTTTATGCAAGTAGACAAATAACTGGTCAACGCATTTCAATATGAATATAAATGTGTACATAAAGAAGGAATTTTATGTAACAAACCTCCTCTGGAACCACAGCAGGCCCAGCACTCCTCCTAGACCCATTTCCTCTTTGAACACCTCTGTGATGGGCATACCGGCATATATGAGCTCCTGGCCCCTTTCATCACAGATACTAGTCATGAACGACGCAGGTTTTCGAATCAACCCCAACTCCTACACACACACACACACACACACACACACACACACACACACACACACGTGTAGAGCAGCTCAGATACAGCTTGAAAATTGACTTAACATTAATCAGCTTAAATACATCAACTTAAATATGAACTAAACATTTAAATATCCTCAAATTTACTATGCATTTTAGCAGCCAGTAAGTTTTAATTCAAGAGACATGCAAAGTTTCCATCCAAATTCTCCACATTTGTTAAAAATGCATTTCTAAAAATTCGACCAAAATTATGCGCATTATCTTGAGGAAGTCCACCCTTATTTTGTCACAGAGTAAAATATGCAAAATATGACCAGAAAAATTTATGCTGAAAATTTAGCTTTGCCATCACAAAAATAAATTACATTTTAAAATATATTCAAATAGAAAACAGTTATTTTAATTTGTAATATTTATATATATAAAAATGTAATGTTTCCAAACTTTTGACAGGTACTTTACATAATACTACAAACAAAAGCAAATGTGTTCTTACAACCGGTGACAATTCATGACTTATTACAGTCAAAGACAATCTTGATGCAATAATGCAGATCTTACTCTTGCCCAGGAGTAATCCATCGGGACGGTAGGAGGAGGAACTTCCTGTGCAGGAACAATGATTCCATTTGCAATAAGATCATCATACACAAACCTTCCCAACAAAACAGAGACAATTAACAAATTAGTTAAAGCATTAAAAGGTTAATGACAGTATTAATTATGGTTGCTGGACTATATTTAAAAAAATACATTTATCTGACAATAAATCACATTTTGATTACTAGGGGTGGGAAAAATAAACAAAAAATGTTTGCTACGATAATCTAATAATATTTTGTTCGATAACAATATATACAAAAATTGTCCTTTTGACAACTTCCAGTAGACCAATTACAAATTTGGTACATTTATTTTTTTTAACAGTCATGAACATGTCAAAGAAACTATTTACTAAAAAACATTATTTATGTTTTAATTATTTTTGTTCGCCATTGTTGAAGCTTTTCTCTTTTTAGCAGATGTTGGCTCAGTAACCATTCATAAGGATTCATAAGACTGATTCAAACCAGTAATGTAAATAAAGTGAATGGTGAATGGTCAAAGGTTATTGAAATGAATTTATTATTACATTTTGTCTAAGTTACAGTCTTAGGAGGCTGTTGAAAAGATTATTTGTTTATAGCGAGAGAGCCTGCTTGAGTGGAGGAAGGGATGGTACTCTGTTTGTCTTTCTGTTATCGGCCTGCTAAAGCAAGCTGAAACAAAATAATGATAATGAACCAAAACAACCCAGCTGACTTTTCTAAAATCAAATGAATAATGAACAGAGATGCTTTGAAACTGTTTAAGAGACTATGTAAAATTAGGTAAAACCGAAAGAAAAATGTGAAGTAAACGCATAAAAAGTTTTTAGAGTTTAATATCAAAAAGCGAACATTGAAAATGAGCAGTTAACATATGTGTGTCTAGTATGAGTGCGTGTGATGGTGGCTGCACTTTATGTCTTGTATGTGTTAGTTTGTGGTACTATTATTTCCTGATTTTGTGAATATTGTGTCATTAACCTCTGGAATGAGTATTTTATCATTACAGATGGGTTAAGTGAAACGACAAACTTTAAAGAAGCCGATACAGAACATGGGACGAGCTTTAATTGGATTGGTTTTCCAGCTCTGTCTGCTATTGGTAATTATGACTACTTTTGTAATTTATGATGTTGATCTGAATTACTCCCTGGATTAGTATTTATGTAAATTGGAATTGTGAAGTTGAAGATTGTCATCCATTATGGGGTAAAAACTCTTGTCTAAATTCAACTGAGGGTCTAAATTTGAAAAGACAACTAAGATCATAATGGTAAACGTAAAAAATAATAGACTTGATGGCAGAAAGACAAAGTGACACATTGGCTAAGTCACTATCCAAATTATCCAGAGAGGGCTCCCTCATTTTTATGAAAGGCCGGTGGACGAACAAAGGAGGAGTGGATATAAGTTCTAAAAAAAGTTTTATTTCTCAATCCATTAAATGGATGTATGACATTAGATGTCTAAGAAAACTACAATTTAGGTAATAAAGGTTAAAGGAGAAAGCAGCTATATGGCTATCTTAAGGGTTGAGTATGATTAACAGGGATTAATGTGATATAAAGATAAGGGATGAACAAAAGTTTTATTAAGTAACATTAGGAACAATTCTATATTTTAGTGGTAAAATAATGATTGAAATGATGATGTGAATTTGTTTTATTTTATTTCTATTTTTGAAAGAAAAAAAGGTATAAGATGTTACACAATTAAGATGGTACATGCTATGTGACTGTAAACTGAAGGATGATTTCAGTAGAGACTTAAAGTGCTTAGATGGATTATTATGGGTCTTAATTATATTTTTGTGTTTGTTTAGTTTTAGTTTGACAACCATTGTGTTTTCAACCTAAAGGGTCTATAATGGGGGTAGTGAAAAGAATGGATTAACCATCCATGTTTGTTTATTAGAAAAGGAATTGGAAATTATAGTTTTATAAAAACTAGTGCATGTATCCTGGTATTTATGATGATTATAGACAATGTCTTTATTTAGGATCTGAGTAGTGACTGCAGGTCTAGCCCATGCTAGGAATACAGCAACTTGCTTATTTAGCCCGGCTTCCAGAGAATAAATATGTATTGTTATTTTGTAATCAGTTAAGTTGATGATAATACTAAATTAGCCAAGTTGAATAACCGCTGTGTAAGACATGTAAAGACAGCTATGTCAGAAGGTTCTGGAGATCAATAATATACTATGTGCTATGTGGGATATTATGTTCATGTTAAGTCCATGTTAAGTATGAAAAGATATTGTCTGTTTTATAAAATAAAAAAATTACCTGACAGTGGAGCATGGGTCAGAAACCTAACATTTTGAAGCAGCCTTTATGGAAAGACCAGATGTGGTGTTTAGGACCCCACATTGGTCTAAAACGGGGGACTGAAGGGGGTGGATTGGAATCCACTGCTGCTTCAATGTATATGTAATGAGTGATTATAATCAAGGTATTAATCAATATTTTTCCTCCTAAATATCACATGGGTTGACTTACTTCTCTGGAGATTTTATTTTGTTATTGAAGTTACCAGTGTGATCACTGAAATGTTCTTTTCATGTATTATTTTTAATGTCTGTATTTGATATCTGAATGCAGTAACAGTGCTTGCTTATTTATCCCAGCTTGGTTACAGGTTAAGGAACCACTGGCATTATTGGAGATTGACTGAGTTGTTGTTCGGGACATGCTGGCACCCAGCAACCCAAATCTGCGACCTGGAAGGTCACGACATGCCTGACTTCAGGGTCGGAGTGTCAGCTGCATAATCTATGGAGATATGCTTCTGTCTATCTGTATATGTGTGGAAAATTACTATGTTTATCCATTTCTTAGCCAATGAGAATCATTCAACCTGTAAGCAATGACGTAGCTTAGACCAGTGGTCTAAATGGTATAACTGCTGTGATCTTTGTAACTGTAAGCGGGGCGGCCTACAAACTCCTGCGTGAGTCTTCTGCTGATGAAACTGCAAACTATCTTCAGTAAAACTTTTCTTCAATTTTTTATAATTCTGACTCCGGGTCTTCTTTCAAACATCTGGTCCTTGGGTCCTAAAACTGTTAACCCCTAACAAAATATTACTCATTAAAAGAACCAGCTCAAATGAGTCATTTGTTCAAAAAAACAATGTTTTTGTTTGAGCGTGAGTGAGAAAAACAACTCAATTCAATTCAGACTGCAAACTTGTATTACCAACACATCTATTAATGAGTTCTTATGCTGTGGCGCTGGAGAGGCATAACCGAGATAGAAACAATGCGAAAATTTTTAAATGGTACTGTCGACCCCTATTGATTACTAAGCAAATCATCACATGCACTTACAATGCCTTTAGTGTTACAGATGCATTTTGAAATCAGTGATAGTGATATTTTTGTGTCAAATGACATTTGACGTCAAGAATACAGCTGTGACAAGACAACATACTGAATTTGTCTCTTTTCAGAATGTTAAATTATTGATAATATGTCTGTTGCTCCCCCTTACCACTTTGTTTGTTTGAATGGATGTTATTTTGTTATATCTAAAGACAATAAAAAGTTGATTAAAAAAAAAAAAAGAAAACAGCTGTGAAATCCCTATATTGCCAAAGCCATTATACGCAAAGTACATAATAAAGGGCCTGAATACTGAATTTAATGGCATAAGGTAAATTACAAATTACATAAAACATTTCTTTGTTTTACTGTAAACGTTTACTGGCGGCAAAACAATTTAAACTCATAACATTAACTTATTTCTCAAATGCAGGGGTTTGAATGCTTCCTCCTTCTGTTACTCACTTGATGACATTCCCCAATTCATCAAAGCTGTTGGGCACAAATGCACCTGCTTCCCGCAGTGCTTGATTTTTGGCCACAGCGGTCTCTGACTCTTGATTTGCACATGCTCCCGCATGGCCAAACTGCACCTAAAACATTTAATTTAACACAATACTATGTTAACAGTTCATTCGGTTAACTTGCGCTAACTTGGTTAGGTATTGACACATTAAATGTCTCAACAAATTATATGGCCTTGCATCAATGCAGCGCTTCATGTTGCCATTTTTGGCATGTCCATGAAGCACAAGACCAAATGGTATCTTATGTCATTTACTAAGACAGAAGGGTGCTCTCGAACGCCTCCTTTGCATTACGAGAGTGGAGAACCACATGGGCTGAGGGTGCCAATTGGGCCAGGGCTAATAAGCAAAAAGTGTCTCTAAAGCCATTTAAAGGATGTACCTCAGATGAGAACATGGTGGCACACGTTCCAATACACCAGCACACGACTGGCTTAGTGATTCTGCCGTCTGCAATGCCCTGGCAGATGTTATACTCCTCGGTGCCTCCGATCTAAAAGACAGCACACACAATATCATTAGAATTACAGTGCCTTATTACTCAACTCTTATATTATTGTCATAAGTTACAGAATAGTTATGATAAAAAAGATTAAGACAGAACAGAGCACCAGTGGATTCTACATGAACATGTTAACAAATCTGTCCCTTTTTACAGACATTAAAATAATCTCAATGAGAACTAAAAGGATTGGGGGTGAATTATTTGAAATAATATTATATTGAAAAGATGCAAAAAGTCAGAGCACCTTGTTGGATTTTGACATGTCTATGATAATCATTTATTGACAAGAGTTTTTTTGTGTCATTTTTTAAAGGGTCATGAAATGCATTTTCAGGTCTTTATATTATGTTTCTAGAGGTTAGCTTATAACATTAGTAAATATAAAGTATAACGTTTTTTGCATCAAAAAATATTTATCTCATTTGCACTCTGTCACAAACACGTCATTTTTAAGAAGCATTACCGCTTTCAAAAACGCAAGTAAACTTACACTACAGTGATTTTCGCACCACATCCATGCCCTACTCTACAGCATGTAATGTGTGTTTTGAGGCTCATGATGGCCAGCGCTGTATTAGGGCATAAATATTGGGTATTAAATATTTGAGCCAGTATCAGATTGAAATGAACCGATGCAACTACAAGAATTGCCTCCAAGGACACAATACTTGCCATTGGCGTCGCGTTCAATATAAGCTATTTAGAAAAATCGGCAACATGTTGAGAATGATTAAGAAATGAGACGAACAAAAAAAATCTAATTCAATTGCTCAGGTACGTCATTAAAAATAAACTTTTTTAACAGTTTGATCTTTTGGAAGGGTATGCACAGTTTTTAGAGGTGCAGTTTGTCAACATCCAGGGACAGAACAACATTGGATGGTCTTACTCGACAGCAGTATAATTCTTGTGATTGATTGATAACATGAGTTGTTAAGAGCTCCTTGATTTACATACGCATGTTAAGGCACATGTAGTTGATTGATATTGTGATGTCACAAAGGGTGCGTTTTCAAATCCTGGCATTTCAGAAAGGTGGAAAACAAAAACTCATATTTTAAACTGTGGAATTAGCTTTGAGGTATGAAACTTGCAGTATGTTTTTAATGTAGAGAAACCTCTTATATGCATACATATCAATGACATTTTTCCATTTCATAATCCCTTTAATAAATTATAACTGTTGAGATGAGTTGAGAAGTTATTTGTCAGAGAGTGTAATACAGACTCTTACATAACTCCAATGACAAAATATGAACATTCTGTGACTGTTTCTGTATTACAGGCTTATTTAGGGAACTGTCGTAAAATATCTTTGTTCCAGACCCGTGTTACGAGAGTCTCTTCAATATCATAGGTATTTAATTCTTAGAACTAGGTCCACATGTTGCACACTTATCTGTCCATCCAAGACCACTGAGGAGTTTTAGCATTTAATGAATACAAATCCGTGTAAATGAAAACATTTTTGAAAATCTTATTTTCTTTGTTTCATAAGAATATAAGACCTAATCGTGATTAGAGGCGCTCAAATCTTTCCCATGATCTCACCTCTCCCAGAACAACAATCATCTTGACGCCTGGAGTGTCCTGATATCTGAGCACATGGTCCATGAATGTAGAGCCTGGGAATCTGAGTATAAGAGCAACACAGTAGTCATCTTAGTTGCTGATCCGTTTATTAGCTCAATCAAGTAATAATTAGTACTTTCTGAATCCTGCTTTAATTAATCTACTGTATGTCCGTTAAACAAAATAACGACGTGAGCCAGCTTGTTTGTTGATGTACCTGATGATTTTGGAATAAATTACTTTTTTTACAGTTTATCATAGTTTATCATTGTGCAAAAATCAGAAAATGCTGAAACACTAAATATAACGGTAGAAGACGAGAAAACAGTAAAAGTACAGGGGGAAATTCACCCAAGTGTCCAGAACAGTCATAAATATTGACATTAACACACAGGAAAAATGTGTAACGGACACACTAATTATGCAAAAATGAGTAAATAATGCGGGGGGTTTTTGTGTGTATTTTTCTTAAAATAATGATGTACTTCGTTTGCATGTCATGTTATTTATAACTGAGCACAGATATGTTGAACTGTTCACACAGGATTCCATTCAGCATACTTCTGTTTTTCAAATAAAAATACAGAAATAATAATACAGAATGTCTAAAATGAAGGTTTAAAATAAAGAGCATCAGTGTCATAATGAATGACAAGTCTGATCCTTGCTATTTCGATATTACGGCTGGATTTCATAACAACACCTTTTAATCATAGTTAAAGGAATTTGTTAGACTAAGAGTTTTGTATGTGTCCGACAGTTCAGTAAACTCGACGGACAAAATGGCGGATAGCAACAATGCTTCTAAAGCAGCGATCTGATTGGATATTTGGGCTGTCAGTCGTTTATTTATCATAAGGTCGTTTCACAAGGACAGGACATGCTCTGTTTGTCACCTGTCTCCTCCAATAGCAACTCCCTCATAAACCCCGTCTGTAGTGTGTGAGATGATGTTGTTGAGTTCATTGGACATCCCTCCTGAGCGGGACACATACGCCACGCTGCCCGGCCTGTACAGCTTTGATGCCAGGATATTGTCAAGCATTCCGCCTGTGTTCCCGATCTTAAAGCAGCCTGGCTTTATACCACCAACCTAAAACACACAGGTTGAGAGAATCTCATGAAAAAACTAATATTTTATAAAATTAACAATTTTAGGACCCCGAAAAACATTACTACACGCCCATGGATGTTTGTATGGACTTTTGAGTTTGTTTGTTATTCTCATTATTATTAGTGGTGATCTGCCTGTTACTGCAATACAGGTAAAGATGTACAATGCTACCAGTTTTCATAAATCAACTAATATGAGTATTGTCTGATCATCTAGCTGAATGTATAGGTAAATAGGCTTTGTCATGTTCAAACCCCAATCAGAACGTTTGGGAGTAAAGCACAATGAAAGAAATTATTTTCTTTAGGCAAATTATTAGCATTTGTATTTGATCTTATTTTTCATTTGATTTTGGGATGGAATATGACACAGACATGTTTTTCAACAGGCTTTCTGAGATTTATCATAATGTTAATATTCACACATGTATATTAAACATATATAGCTATACAAATACTCAAACATTTTGAAACACTCACAGTTGCAGGTCCAATGATAGTGACGCCCTTTTCATCGGCTGATTTGATGAGTTTGCGGGTCAGAGCTTCAGGAATGCCTTCAGCTATTATAGCTATAGTGTGTATCTAATAACACAAGATCACTCAAATCAGTGCAAACATTCACAACAACTCAGGCTCAACTGCGCTTTTTACACAATGTCCTCTTATGATGTTCAATGTTAAAAGGTACCTTTTCCATTTGAATGTTTGAAATCTCACAGTAAACTCATGTAAGATTTCAAACATTCTATCAAACAAAGAATATCTTAAATATCTTTATATCTTAAAGTGTTAATAAATTATATTAAGCTTAATTTTAATGTATGCTAGCATTTAATTAGTAAGGTTGACAGTTTCAGATCTATTTATTAATGTTGGATTTGGGGAATGCTACTTTTAAAAGTAACTTCTTAAGTATCCAAATATGTTACACACATATATATATATATATAAGTAGTGATTGATAAGGGCAATCCACTGCAGTGCACACCAGTGTTCTCCAGACACAGGATAGTGCAGAGCGGCCCTCAGGCATGCGCCTTAATGAACATGTAACTGGAGTAAAGTGTCATTTTGTATAGATTTTCCATCACTTGGCAGCAAGACAACACAGAAGAGTAGCATAGCATCCTAATCTCTTATTAATGAGAGTGACATGTGAAGGTCAAGTATGGTAACCCATAATCAGAATTTGTCCTCTGCATTTAACCCATCCAAGTTAGTGCACACATATTAGGAGTAGTGAATAGTGAACACACACACACACACACACACACACACACACACACACACACTGTTAAATGTGAATTATATTCCAATGTGAATTATTAAATTAAATTAATGTCAAGCATGCAAAGTACACACAACATTGACATTGCAGCCTATTTATTATCGAACGAAATGTCAAAAAAAATTTGCACAGCTCAATTTAAATTGTCTGCTGTACAGTACAGGGCTGTTTGTTCCATAGACCTTGGTCAGTGAAGCGCAATATAACATTTTTTGACAGGAATGAAAATGAGGCTGTGAGGGATAGAATGCAGTGCGTTCAATTAATTGTACGGTTGTTTAACAATCTGATTGTTCAGCTCACAAAATTAAAAATAAATAAATAAACAAATTCCAGTAGACAAAAACTCCATAAAAGAAACATTAGATGAAAAGAAAAAGAAAAAGATGTGATCTAGGAGCTTTATACGCTGTGCCCCATTGTAAAGACTGCACGTCTTTCCCTCACAGCCTCGTTTTCATCTGCGTTAAATTCAATATGGTGTATAACCTGACTAATGTCTATTAAGAGATTTACGTGATTTATACACCGATGCAACTTGTGTCAACAATGCATTTTACCCAGTGCAATATATATTTAGGACAAGTGCGACTTTCTTATAGAAAATACGGTACTTCTTTAACCAGGCAAAATAAATGTAACCTCTTATCCTAGTTTAAACCAAAGGGAGAAGGCCAAAAAGATGCAACCTGCGACCCAAACAAGGTTAATAGCATAACTCACCCTAGTCCGCAGGACTACCTTAGAAAGTCCACACACTCCAAGCACGGAGACTAAACCGACAAGACCTGTAAATCACCAATGTGCTTTTCAGAGGCCAGAGGCAATAGCAGCACAGTCCCGCAAACATGCTGACAGCAACCTTTGGAATGGAGGGACCGTGAGTGCCTCAAGTACAAGCAATAGGTCCTAAACAGGAACAAGTAAAGGACAAGAGGGCACCAGCCTGTGTGTGCACCCCAATTGGCGATTTATGCACATCACCACTGAAGTCCGTCCTCATGAGGACAATAAAAAAATCTGCATGTCTCCCTTAAATGCTTCTCAAGTGTACAACCAAAGGCAAAGTGTAATACCAAAAGCTCCAGACATTTTATGTTCCATAATAAGGTCTACCTGGCTGTCTTAAAGACCTCGGACTGACTGCTTTTGTAAAGGCATCCCTCAACACAGAGTCCAGCTATATAATGACAAGTTACCCAAATGGGTAATGCCAGCTGCTTCTGCCATTAACCCCCACATGTGAAGCCCCTGTCGGGCCAAAAGCGAGTGTACTAATGCGTGCCAGGGCCAGTCGCATTTCCACTGTCAGTTCCGGGGCAGCTCATCTGGGCTTCCTCTGGGCCAACAGCCATGGATTTTTGGCCCCCTGAATACCTTGGTCCAAAGCGGACCAACAGGGGCTTGAGGAGTGGTAATGAACAGAGGCGGAGTCAGGAGACAGTCAACACCACTGCTCATTTTCCATGTTATTATATCAGGCAACCAGCTAACTTCAAAATGTAAGACATTTTAAAAAAATTTCAGCTCAAAACTCACTTTCAGACACCAGCGAGTGTTTTTAAATAACTTCCTTGCGATCCGATCGGGATTCTGATCACCGTATGAGGCAGCAATATATCTATATGCAAACAGAGCATGGCCATATTTGATTTTGGCCAATTGATTTATCAATATTTTTCTAAACGTGTAAGCCTTTGAATTAAAAGACTTAATGGAGTTGCTTTGTGCATTCCTGTCATAGCAAATAAATGGAAGCAGGTGCAACCGAATAGGTATGTGTTCTCTTTTTATATGTAATGGTAAATATCAGTTTGATTCAGCATGTGCACTTCTGACACAAATTAATAAATTACTGTTACTGTAACATTTTTATTGTAAAACATTGGTCAAATATCGATGGTGGAATCTTTAAGTTCACCTCACGGCAGCACATACTCTCCACTGCTGATTCGCCCACACAAACACAATGATGGGGACATCGATCTCTCTTTTTCTTTTCTGACAATAAACATCGCTAATTAAATCGTGAGAAATTGATAACGCGTGGATTGAGGAAGGGTATTAATAAAGTTAACTTACATGACATTTGAGGCGTCGATGAGACTCGCGATTGATGCCTGTGCAGTGTGTGCATCTCTACAGCTCTGATTTTGACTGACACCATGTACTGTAAGTAAATAATGTCTTCAGTCGTTGTCCCTCCTTGCTATTCTACATGACGGCAATATTTTGAAAAGTAGATAGCTCTAACGTAGCTAACGTTACTCACCTGGACACCAAGCCAACCCACTAATTAATTCTCCTCACACCAAGCATTAATAACTCTTTGAGTGCCATGGCTCCCCTCTCTCACGCCTGACCGGTTAAAAATTGTAGGGCTGTGGTCCATAACGAATTTGATGGTTTCCCACATCCTCAGTCGTTCTCCAAACAGCCATAATATAGTAAGAATCTAGCAGAGTATGGGTTGCGAGTTCCTCTTATGACGTCATCACCCAGTAACTGAAAAAACACGCTACCTTTGAAGAAACCCCAAAAAATGTTATTTTAACGCATTTTAAGACCGAAATAATTAAATATATACATATAGAGCACTTTAATTTACACATTTATTGGCTGTGGTGGTTAACCTGCAACTTACACTTTAAGTCCCCCAGAGGTGAAAATCAAGTTTTTAATGTTGTTTATATGTCTATGTGGTGTTTTTAATATGCGCTTTAAGACAAACCATGTGCAAATTCACAAGTCAACACCATTGCTGAGCATTTTCTCCTTAAAACTGCAGTGAACCAAGACAGTCTCAAAAACGCGGTTTGAAATCGCTGGAGTTTCTGACCAATAACATCAACGAGTGGATCTCTGAGTTGGTGTGAGTGAGTGGAGGCAGGGCTAATTTGCATATGCATAGAACCGCGTATACCAAATGAGGCAAGGGTGTAGAGTAACTATCAAGCTATTTTAAGGCATGAAGATTTTTTTTCAAGGAAAAAAGTTTAAACATCTAATTTTGGGGATCAAAGATGAGTTTTAAGGGATAAAATGATTGACTACAGGGGGACTTTAAGTCTTTAAGTAAAAATCATTCTCTTCTGTTAGTTTTCAGTCAGCTGGTGAAACAGTGGGGTTGTGTTACGTGAGGGTAGCGCTGCGGGACTACTGACCAGACAGTGGAAGCGGAACTCAATTTAGGCCTCAGTGCTTGAGGTCCGAGGCTATTGGCCCCGCACGGCACGCTGTTAGCCCTGGCTCACACTGGCCAGGCAGTGGAAAAGCAGCTATAGATTCCTCCAAGCGGGCTAGATTCAGCCTCCTCATGAATAACAGAGGGTGAATGCTGCTGCCCCTCTTTTTAACCCAAAAGAATTACCTCAAAAGCCACAGGTCGCAAACAAAATGGAGAATTGTGATTTAGATTTGAATATAAGGAAGTTGGATTAAAATAAATAGAGATTTAAAGAAATTCATATAACTAATCTTTTTATGTAGAAAACCAATCATAAACATTGAATGTTAACTAGACAAAGCCTTGTTTGAAAGTTTTGAAAAACATTTGAAAGGCCTTTAAGTTTGGAGGTTTACATGCCATACGGACAGAGAACAAGACAAATAAAACAAACTGTTCATTGTGAGTTCATGAACAAAATATATTTACATTTATTAATCTAAACTAATGGTAATTTTCAACTGCTCACTATAAATTCCATGTTGGTTATTAATGTATTGTTAATTTATTAGAACATAGACAAGGGAACATCAACCAAGAATGCTTTAAATAATGCTTTAAAAGTGTTAGTCCTTTTTAGTTAAACTTCCAGTTGGATGTGGCCAACTCAAATTCAAACTCACAAACTGAAAGGAAATCAATTCAGATACTCTGAACAAAACAACGTTGGGCTTAGTTTATAATTATGTGCATCAAGGAGCAATCTGGCAATAAATTGATGTGATTCTGAACAGGCTTCAGAGATTATCACTGCTGCGAGGTGTTCTCATAGCATTAGCTACTCACACAGCATTGAAGTGACTGTAATGAAAAAACTTTATTAGCTGTATTTACCAGCTAACGGAAACCCAGGGCTGTCAATATGGGATTTTACCTGAGGATACTGCAACGTTTCCATGGTGCTGTCGAAAGCCGAACGAAGGGAGGCAAAATTTATGAGCACATCAACGTCTGGATGTTTCTTCATAGCATCGGCCATATTCTTGTAGACCGGCAGTAAGATCTCCTTATGACCCCAGTAAAACTTCTGCTTGTGGTCACCACTGAAACATACAAACATGCCCTCAAATCCCATTTGACAATCCTCAGTGCCATGATGAGCTGAATAAAGCAAGTATTAGACATGATACAAGTTATATTACATTGGACAGTCTGATCGTAAAAACTCGATGTTTTTTAAATGTATTTACGTGAAGGGGTAGACCATTGCGACAACAGAGGGTTCATCACGTGAACACACATAATCAAAGTCCAACATTCCCTGAACTGCCCGCGTCTGCATGCCCCACACAATTGCCTTGGTCTGCCTGCTGAAGAGAGTCGTGGGTTTAGCTAAAGGGGTAGAGAGACAAACATTACACTTAGATTCAACTCCAAGTCATTTATCTGCTTAATTCCACAAATCAAAACTATGTAAATAAATAAATGACCATTCAGTTCTGCCAAGCACAAAGAGAGGTGCAACAGCTTTTGCAAATTCAGCAATTAGTTATTTTCCCTATAGACCTGCACTGAAATTGCTTTAAGACAGCCAATCAAATTACAGACTGCCATTTCAACAAGAGAGACAAGACTGGTCTATGGTCTAGTAGTGTTTTGCCATTGATTTGCTCTGTGTTATATTGGTGCTATGATAGTATCGTGGTATGCAAGCAGTATGTTAATTCAAATATATAGCTTGTGGTATTTGAGCTGAACAAAAATGTATTTTTTTTCATACAATGAAAGTCATTGAAGTGAGTCCAATGTTGTTTAGACCCCAACTTTCCTCAGAATGTCTTGTGTGTTTGACAGAAGAAAGTTAGTCATAGAAGTTAGGAACAACATGAGTTATACGCATACATTTCAATAAAAACTGTACAAATTGAGGTGTTCTAAAACTGCCCACATGTAGAGTTAGATGTCTTTCAAAGATTCACACTGGCAACTTTGTTCGAACAGAGCATGGTTTGCATGAACAATTGATATGGTGAAAGCTGCCATGCAGACCAGGAAATGGACCACGGTATCAAACCAGAGACCTGTTCACCACAAGTGCAGGTAATGTACAGATAATGAACAATTTGGCAATCAAGTGAGTTTGAAACCAGTCCCAACACTGCAAAGGGCGCTGGGAAAAATCGCCCAGTGTGAAAACCACCTAATTTACACATCAGACAGTTAGTTTTAAGTAGTCAATAATCATCACTTTGCTCCAAGCAATCACACAACTTTGCTCACAGATGTTGGTTTAACAAACACAGTCAAGAGTAGAAACAAACAGTAAAATGTCCCTGTTCTCTCCTTCTGAACATCAGCAATCTTGAAAAATCAAATCAGAGGACCAGAACTAGCTTTTATATAATTTACTAATAAGAAACACACTAAACATTCGACCAGCCCTGAGCTCTTACCTTTAACCGCTGCATTAAACATGACCATCACAGACCACGAATGGCAAAGAGTGGAAACTAATTATTATGATGAAGAGAGAAAGAAAACATGACAGCATAAGGAGAGAAAAGAGACGGAATGGAAATGAAATAAAAATAAACCAATTACCAACAGGACAAAAACAGTGGGGGGGGGGGGGGGGGGGGGGGGGGGGGAAGAAGAGAATGTACAAAGAAAATGGAAAATAATTACAGGTGCAGTAAGTAACTTTTCACAGTATAAATAAAAATGTTATTATCAGTTTCACACAGAACTCGTAAACGGTGTGTATTCATTTTTAGCATCTCATTTTAATATCTCCCAGCATTCACACAATGACATGCGTGTAAGCATAATGGCACTGTGTAGCAAAAGGACAGGTGTAAGTAGACTTTCAGACAGAAAATAAATGAAACTGGCACTATGAATCGATGTATCACCAAACTCTAAAGGGTCATTCCGTGTCAACTCAACCAGATGTCCCCGGCTAAAGTTTTTGATTTTGATAATTTTTTTCTGGTGAAAGAAATACATAAATGAGGAAGAAAGCAAAAATATTAAATGTCATGGATGTGTATATCCACTATTCTGTAGAGGGGGGTCAAAATGTCAATTTTCACTTGAGATTTGGAGCCAAATTACAGGGGGGTAAAATTACTTAAGATGGCAGCATCTTAATTTCTAAATGTAAATCTAAAGCACTACATTGGCCTTTTAAACTAATCACAGTATACTGTAAACAATTGCTGTGAATTTTACAGTAAACCTTGACAATTACTTACTGGCTTTTGCAATTTACAGTATTACTGTATTTTATGCTATGAATAGTGGGAGCATGATAAATAATTGCTGCAAATTTTACAGTAAAATAAGATATTGTACATATTAAAATAAAATCTTGTTTTTGTTAGTTACACTGTTATTGTATTTTGCCATTAAATGAATTTTTTTTATTTCAGTCCCATATTTATAGTAAACAAATGTAAAAAAGAAAGAAAAAAGGCAATATTTACAGTATATGTACACAGCAGTACACTGTTTTTTTGCAGTACAATTGTAGTTAATGATTTACGGTACTCCTGTATATTTACAGTCTTGCTGGCAACCAAAATTGGCAGTAAGTTACTGTAAATTTTATAGTAAATTTTTTACAGTGTAACTTTTAAAAGAACATTGATCATTTAAGAAAATAACTGAACTTTTATATTAATAAACAAAAAATGTACATTAAATAAATATATATTTGAAAATAAATATAAATTCAAACGCTCAGGCCTATGTCTTAGGCAAGTGCAAAAATGTAAAAGAAACCTAGTTGAGCTCAGAGAAAACAAACCTCTAAAGGGTAATTTCCTGCTTGATCTTGATTTTCAGAAAAGTTACCACAGGGATAACTGGTTTGTGGTGGCCAGCTCAAGTGTTTTTTTGCACTTGTGACATGCACTGTACCTTTTTGGAGAACCTGGAAGACGACCTGGAAGATGATATGGCTAATATGTTTTCTTAAACATTTAAAACTTGTTCATGTTAGTTAGAGGTATACCAAATTACAAGATGCTGGCAAATCTTAAATTTTGTGTGAAGCTGCATCCACACTGATTGGCATCAGTATAAAGTTCAGTTAAACCAAAAAAAAAAGTTACTTAGCGCATCTTTAAATTGAGCTACAGTTAAAAGAATTAATGCACAATTCTGAATCAATGCAAATTAGCTTGTTAAGGTTCTACTAAAGTTGTCTTTAAAAGTTGCTGTGACTGATTGTTTTAACATCAACTGAGCTCCAAATACCTGGTGGAGCACCTGCTGTGGGTGTCATGCCATCTGTGAAACTATTGCTCAATTTGTGTTCAGAGAATGAAGGATTTCTGGTTCTTGATGGTGTCTGAAAGAAAGAACAAAAGAAAGAACTTACTTCTGGAAGGGTTTATGGGCCACTGCCATCTAGACTTTATTACCATAATCAGGGTTCAAGGAACAAAAACAAAAACTGTAAACGAACATAATTTTAACAGGAAAATAAACGAAAACCAAATCAAGTTTAATTGTTATGAACAGAAACGCTTGTTTGTAATGACCTTCAACCGGTTAATAACGTTATTTTATTGTTCTGTTTAATATTTTCTTTTTAGCAGTCAATCAACCATGAATTCTATGCAAATGTGACATTGCATAAAAATTGCATCCAACTTGAGTGAAATGTCCACGCTCAGATCTCAAGTCATCATAAGTAAGTAGCAATGGAAATGGAACAGAATATCAAAATTCTATCAAAAATCAAAAGTCAAAGACCATGACACTTGCATGTGTCATTATATTATTAATATTTGACCAAGATCAAGATCAAATGGAGTAACAAGGTTTTTCACCAGTGAATGTTGGAGATTCATCTGAGGCAGTAAGTGCATTGCATTTCATCAACTTAGAGGTTACAAAGTTTGCGGATCCACGGAGCTACGAGGTTTAGTCACAAGTTCTTAGTATACAATTCTGTTCAAGCTCTTGTATAAAGTATAGGCAAAAAAAAAAAAAAAATATTACAAAAAAAAATGTATTAACCAGATTTTTTTCTAATCACCCGTTCTTGGAAAGGTAATGTTACAGAAGGAATACAAGAACAGAAACGTTAATATATTGATTTTGTTCGGAGTGAACCGACTGATTTTGATTCTGTTTTCAAGCCCTGCCCATAATGCAATGTTATTACACATATAATAGTTGTAATATGTATGAATTTGAACTGTATTCTAATCCAATGACAGAAATTATTATTGTATTACAATATTCACACATACATGAATGAAACAAACACTTATCAGTGTATGAATCACAGAGCATTTTCTGACGTGTGTCTAACAAAAGACAGACCACATGTGTTCCAACTTTTGGTAGTCACTGCATCGTGTTGCTGCTCATTTATAAGTTCACCTACGGCCGGTTTTGCTCATGTCACCACAAACTGCCAACTGTAAATTAATTGCGGAAAAAAAAAGACGCTGTATGTGTTTGCATCCCTTATATCAGCCATCGGGATAAACTACAAAACCACACTCACAGCTGCATTAGGACTGGTGTTCAACAGGAAATTGGCAGTGTGCGCTGCCGCTGGAGGCTGATTGGGAATTGGCCGATGACCCAACGCCATGCCAACAATAGCAGTCATGTGAGTCTCTGTGCCGAAAACGTAGATGGGAATTCCAGTAGTCTTTCCTGTTGCAACGAAAAGGGAACCAGAAGAGAAATAGGAGATTACTCGTGCATGGTGTGTAATGACTTCTATTCACACACATGTGAACACATGGACATTTTGTCAAGTTCCAATTTGAACTGCGATTACATACAGTATTGTGAAATGATGTTTTGACCAAATGAGGATTTAAAGGTCAGATTGACCTCTTGAAAAAGTGACAAAAATAATTAAATTCCACATGATGGGCATTTTGACATAATTTTGTGTGTATTTGACCATTCAAGCACAAGAATCCACGAAAGTGAACCGAATTCAGGATTGCATGCTGTCTGAGAGACATTTTTCAGTGCGCGTGCTTTGAGTGTGTGTGTATGAGGGGTCGTATAGGCCATAATTATTGAAAAGCCATTTACAAACAATAGTGAAATGAAAAACATTGATCAACCTTTGTGAAAATCATTCATATGCATAACTGAAAAAAATCCTCTTACAAACACCAGTAAAACGAAAAACATTGATTTACCTTAGTGAAATTAATTCATACGAATTACTGAAAAAATTGTCTTACAAACACTAGTGAAATGAAAAACATTGATCAACCTTAGTAAAATTCATTCATACGCATAACTGAAATTAGAAAATATTTTGGTAGTTGATAAGATGTAATTTCACTTGAATAGGAAGCTTTGTCCACTTTTCCATTTAATTTGGCGCGTCTCACACACGGCGCAGTCAGAGCTTAATAGACCGAGCCGTGCGACAGACTCGACATCGCAGGGAGGACATGTTTGCTAGCGATAAAAAATGGACGTGCTCCTCAAGACGACTATGGTATAGTAAATCGTTAAAGTTTCTGCTTTGAACAGCTCTTTCCGTGGCTACATACATGCAATTCTTCAAAGTAGCCTGTCAAACACTAATATGAAAGATAAGAAGCAAAAGAAATGTAATAAATGTATGATGATTTTCATTATCTTATGTGCAGGGAAAAACACCTGAACTTCTAAGGAACAGTAATGAATTAAGTAATGTGGTCAGCGCCGCTCTGGTTGGGGTTAGATTAGTTTGCGCAGAATATTTCTTAGAGTTGATAGATAACTAAACATACGCTGGATAAATAGGGTCGATCATAATCAATCACAATATTAACTCTGCTACATCAGTTAATTCTTACAGCGGATATAAATATTAATAATTAATTACACATTTCCCTAATCCCTAATTGCTAGGTGGTCATTTTCTACTACCTCTAAATGTGTTTGCACCAGACAAATCTCATTTTGGACCACATTTACACCTGTTTTTAGTACCATCCAAATTGGTTTCAGGCAATGTTAATGTTAATACCAGCACCCTTGATAAGCTACTCTTCCAAAAACAAAAAAACAAAAAACACTTACCTACTTCCTCCATCACTCTCAGCCCTTCCTGGTAGTTTGGACCTCCACGTCGGACAAAGATGGTAACCTCATGTTCTTTTAAAGGCCCCTGGTAGTCTTTGATAGCCCTCACAATACCCTGATGAGTGTCATGAAATGTGATGAAACATGATAAAAAAGAGCAACATGACATGATCTAATAATGATGAATACCAAGACAGAGAAGTAGTCATACCTTAAACGTAGCTGCTACATTAGTGAAGTTAGCAATACTGCCACCAATGATCAACACCTTTCCTGTAAGGTAAGATTGGGGTGGGACAAATTGAATTTGAAATCTGAATTTCTAAATTTCATCAAATTCCTATTCCTGAATTCAGGAACAACATTAGTCCGACAGAATGGGCATCAACGGAAAACTTCCTAGATGTTCTGTTTAAGGTGTCTTTTGTGCCAAATGCTACTTGATGTTTGGCTCCATTTTGAAGACTTTGGGGTTAATCAGAGGATTCTGGGAAACAAAGTATGGTGGTGTATCTTTAATGCTGTGAGGCTTTTTATTATTATTTTTTAATTTTTTTATAAAAGGTTAGATTTTTGTGATTATTTTGAATGAAATGCCAAGAGTATAAAAACTAAAGATATTTTCCCATGGGCTGTTTTGCTCAAATTTACCAAAGGTGGCTTTTATTTGTGGATGGCACTGTATATAGATTATTGATCAAGTCAAGTCACCTTTATTTTTATAGCGCTTCATAAAATACAGATTTTATCAAAAGCAGCTTTACAGTTGTGATTAACAGGAAAATAATGATTCAATGGCTACGTTTAAATGTGCACCAATAATGCGATTATTTCTAATAATCAGAGTAAGATCTAAATCGCAGTAAGATGTTTACATGACACAAGCAAAACTCTTCACTCCAGTTTACATGCAATTTTCACTATTCTGATTATTATTCGCTAATAAGTATGGTTATACCACACTCAGATAGGCATACAGTATGCTTGTTACCAGCCATTGTTTTAATCTACTCGCATCAAATTCTAAATATATTTTTATGGACATACCGGATATTATTCGGCACCGTGATGAACATCGCAATGTCAGGTTTGCCTACGCTTCCGTTGCGTTCGTCACGCTGTCTAGATGAAGATACGAAGCATAGCCTGCGCAGTGAGTTGTGTTGACAGAGTTTAGTGATTTGGAGAAAAGAAAATGTGTCCGTTACCAAACTTAACCTCGGTTCTCTGAGAGGAGGGAATGAGACACAGCGTCACCGATAGGTGGCGCTATGGGGGTTATCCCTCCTTCTTTGAATCAACTGAAGCCTTATGAAATCTCACGGGCTAGAATTCACCCAGCAATGGTGCTCAAGCGCGCGAAATAGAGGCGGGCTCCCCCTTATAGATATGTAAGATCTAGATATATGACTCTGAGATATGTAACACGGCAGCGTACGCAGTGTCTCGTTCCCTCCTCTCAGGGAACAGAGGTTACGTTAGGTAACCGGACACGTTCCCTTTCGAGTCGGTCTCTTGACACTGCGTCACCGATAGGTGGCGCTATGGGGATCTATAAAATCCCGCCGTGTTGATAGCGAAGGTCCAGATCGGCTGCAAGTCAAGCTGTTGACCTAGCTAAAAGAACTCCATACAATGGAGACCTATAAGCTCAGCAGCATAGCGGCTATAAGAGAAAGTCGCACAAGCATGGACAACTGCAAAAACATCACAGAGTAAGGACAGAAGTCTCGCCTGTATCCTGGATTAACCATGCACTCACTGCCAGCATTTATGTCGTCGCTTGTCTCCCGACTGCATTAACATACATGTTTTACATTGTAATTATATTTTTAAAAATACCTGCAGGTAATTACAGCTGTAATTAATTTCTGTAATTAAATCTATAATTACACTGTTAAGCCTTCTTTTACACCTTAACCCACCAAACCTGTCCCTAACCTTACCCATATCCCAACTCAATAGCAGCAAAAGTGTTTTGCAATACAATATGAACACAATAAATACATTGTAAGTACATTGTAAAATCTTGTTTAAGGCATTTATATGACAAAATTATGTGGCAAAAAAGGTAGACTACAGCTGCAGGTTTTATTTGACTATGCAAAAAAATGCATAGAATTATTAATATTTTGTTGATTCTCTCGATTTGGCATGCGTCCATACATTCTTTGTACGACAGCCTACCCAAAAAATTATGTACACACTATTTGGCATGTTTCATTGCATTATCACAAATAAAACAATTTACTATTATTATTTTTTATATTATTATTCTATATTTTTCATGCTAGTAATTAGTGTCCTAAAAAGATACTATTCTGTCACACACACAAGCTCACCATCTGGGTGTTTCTCGTGGGTCATTAGAGAGAGGATAGTCTTGGCGTAGTCGTACGTCTGCTGTTCACTGGGAGCTCCAGAGTATTCCCCATAGTTGGCCAGCTCATCTACTCCACCCAGATCACAGATGGTGTCACTAAACAAACAAGGGTAACAATTTAGAAGGTCTTAAGGTCTGATTTGTTAACATTAATGCATTAGATAACAGGAACTAACAATAAGCAATATTAGTTTATAAAAATAGTTAATGTTCACTGTGCATTCAGTAATGTTAACAGATTCAATATTTGATTTAAAAAATGTATTATTAAATGTTTGAAATGAACATTAAACAAAGATTATTACATACTAAAAAAGTATGTTATTGAATGAAACCTTGAAAAAATTAAACCTTATTGTGAAGCGTTACCCACAATGATCACATATGCAGCCCAGTTTTAATATGTATATTTATATTCAAATATAATAAAACACACAAAGAACATGCAGACCTCTTTTAAAAATGGAGAAAAGGAACATGAACTTATTAGCGGGAACCTGAAGAAGTCATTTGTATCTACATCAATTGAACACACAATCATGTTTACCTGGAATGAAATGACTGTAAATAACAATAATGTTTCACATATATGTAACTGTGCTTTAACAAAATTCTTACAGGATGACATATTAAAGTCCCACTGTAGTCAATCATTTTATCCCTTAAAGGGATACTCCACCGTTTTTTCATATTAAACTATGTTATTCCCTTAACTAAGACGAGTTGATGCATACCTCTCTCGTCTCAGTGCGTGCACTAAATCGCTTGGAAGCACTTCGACTTCGGCGCAGTAATATCTTCACTAGAGGGAGCGGGGGCCGGTGAGAGGATTTTTCACGAGTGAAGATATTACTGCACCGAAGTCGAAGTGCTTCCAAGCACTTGCTATGGTATTCCGCCATACAATATAGTTATCCATTTTACACGCTTAGAAAAGCGCAATGTTTTGTTTTGTGTCACCGTCCTAGGTCGAGTTACACTACGCGAGTAACTGTATTTAAATAGGGAAAACGTGGAGGTGTTTTGTAGCTTCTCTGCTTGGCACATATTGAATGAACTGGGCTAACAAAGTTTCGCCGCAAGACAGAGCGATTTAGTGCACGCACTGAGACGAGAGAGGTATGTATCAACTCGTCTTAGTTAAGGGAATAACATAGTTTAATATGAAAAAACGGTGGAGTATCCCTTTAAAACTCATCTTTGTTCACCAAAATTACATATTTAAACGTTTTTGTCCTGTGAAAATAAATGTTGCATACAATAGCTTAAATATAACTCTACACCCTTGCTTCATTTAGTATAAGCGGATACATGAATATGCATATTAGTCCCCGCCTCCACCCCACATCACAGCAGCTCGGACTACCTGTTCCACTCGGTCAACTTTACGGAAAATAAAATTCTGTCAAAACTGTAAGAATTTCTTTCTTCTGCTGAACACAAAAGAAGGTAACCAAACAGTTGCTGGGACCCCACTGACGTTCATAGTATTTTTTTCATACTATGGAAGTCAATGGGGTCCATCAACTGTTTAGTAACACACATTTTTCAAAATATCTTATTTTGTGTTCAGCAGAAGAAAGACATTCATACAGGTTTGGAACAACTTGAGGGTGAGTAAACAATGATAGAATTTTCATTTTTGTTTGAACTATCCCTTTAAGGGAAAATTAGACTTAAGAGTTAAGGGTTCACCCTTAAGGGTTTAAGTTAGACACTTAAAGGTGCTTTATGCAACCGGGCACAGGATTTTGGAAGCACCACCTGTAAACCACTGATGCACCGCCACCAGCCACCATGGTCCAAATGCGTCCTCTGGGGTTCAGCAGGGTGAGTTTCAGACTGGCGCCACTCTTAGCATCGAGATCTGCTATGTACGCTTCCTGTACACACAGAAAAACACACCGAAAATATGAGCCACAGAACATGCGCTCTCTGACAGTTGTGTGCAATGGCATGAACTTATTCCGCTTTTACCTCAGGATAAGCTTCTCTGCCAAACGGAGGAGGAAACTCCACATCACCCCACTTGGGCTTGCAGATGTAGTCGGCAGCAGCATCAATTTTAGCTGCCATATCCAATACGTACACTCCGTCCTTAGTGACCACTGCATATATGGACACAGAAAATGACATATGATCGGCATTCTGTCATTACCATCCTGTTCATGTATTTTAGTACCAGCTTCTCTTAGTTTTCTTTTTTATTCAGTACCAGTTTATAAGGTTTAGTCCTTTTAAGGAAGGTAAAGACTAACACAACAAAAACACTGGATGGTACAAACAAATTAATTTATTGTAATTAAAGGATGGAACAAATTACTGTCTATAGCAGTGGTTCTCAACCAAAGGCCAGGGCCCACTTGGGGGCCTCAGCAAACTTCCAAGACTTATTTACACAAATACAAAGACAAAACAAACATTAAAATGAGCTAAAATAACTTTTTAATTTTAATAACAAATTTTAATTCAGGTCAGCAACAAATGTTCTTTTTTTCTATATTAAAAAAAGGATGATAAAAAAAAGAACTAGAATTTCCACTGTATAGAATAGGGGTTTTATGTGATTAAAGTTGAGTCCAGTGGACACGCACCGTAAGCCTGAACCTCAAGCCGAGACTCGAATGCGGGTTACCTTGTGTACAGCTATGGCATATGACACAGTGCTGCCCACAAGGCTATTGATCCTACATAACAGCTTATTTTTTATCAGTTCTTTTGTCTTTGGGTCATTACATTGCTCACAGATGGAGTGCTCCCGGAGTATGCATTTATTTGTCATTTTAACTGTTGGAAACTGTGTAAATGTGGACTTCAAAGATTTCTTATCCTGTTGCGCCCTCTATAGGCTATGATCAGCGACAAGTCGACATCAAGCTTAAAGCGTAATGACAGAGCATTAAAGTCGACTAGTCTGTACAACCACTAGTATGGAAAAACCTAGATAAGTCCAGACCAGTTATGTACATTCTACTTGAAAAGCATTCAAATACACAGAGTAGTCAAGTAGATTTGTATTTCATGTGACAGAACTCACATGAAGTTTATTATTAATTAGGGATCTTTAAATTAAGCATGATAATTAAATCAACAACTAAATAGCGTTTGTTACATGGCTTTCTATAATATGGGATTCTGATTGATCAATCACAGCATTTAGTAGTCAGACATATTCACTGGTGCCCATGGCAACACTGTATCTTGTTTCATTCATTGACTGCAGTGGCAGTATCAAATTAGGCAGGGCACTGCAGCGGCAGTATCAAATCAAGCAGGGCACTGCAGCAGCAACATCGAATTAAGCGAGGCACTGCAGCAGCAGCAGCATCAAGTTAGGCGGTCATTGGTTGGATTGAGTTTCGTGGGGCAGCTGTCTTGAGTGGATTGTAACTATCTTGAAGAGAAGCGAGAGTTAGATGGGCTTGTTTGATGAGGCTGAAGTCAGAATGAATGTAAGGCTGAAAGGCATCTGATGACCACCGAACCAGTAATTTTATTTGATAGTCAGGCAGACCTTTTTGGGCTGCGGTGGTAGCTGCTCCAATGCGGAAGGAATGAGATGAGTACAAATGAGCTAGGATAGCAGAGTGGGTGAGGATGTATGGAAGCAAAATAATGCCAAATGTTTTTGAAACAAAAAAGCCTGTTGAATTGCACTACTTAAAAAAAATAGGCATTGCATTAACCATGCTTGCATTTTAATGCATTGTATTTTTAGGGCTTGCATTTTTATGGGCTGAAATTCAACATGGTTGAATATTTAAGCTGTGAATATTTCAATTAAAAACATTTCAAACACATTTTCATTATTAAAAATTCAATAATCCATATTCACCTTTGTAATATTCACCAGTATATATGCGGAAAAGATGATAAAGGGACAAAAGCTGTCTTCATGTTTCATTCAATAACTTCATTGTTAGTTTCCCTGTGTAGCCTACATCATCAGCTTTCTCTACCATGAACGGGATTATAATCGGTTTCCCTCAATACCTCATATTCAAGGATTCCCCTTCCATCGGGACAAAATGCTTAATGTAGATTTATGGACTAATACAGTGATATAAAAGACCAAACTCGCACCTTATTGGGAATGTAGGCTGAGGCTACTATATAGGCTACAGGCAAGCAGATGGACTAAGAATATGAACTTAACGCGCAAAGTTTCATGTTGAGCGTTTCGTGATATACTGGCACAAAATCAACACTTGATCAATTAATACTAACACTTTCTCTTCTATTCTCCTCTATTCTATTCTATTCTATTCTCTTCTCTTCTATTCTATTCTCTCTCTCTCTCTCTCTCTCGATATAGATATATATATACAGTGAGGAAAATAAGTATTTGAACACCCTGCTATTTTGCAAGTTCTCCCACTTAGAAATCATGGAGGGGTCTGAAATTGTCATCGTAGGTGCATGTCCACTGTGAGAGACATAATCTAAAAAAAAAAATCCAGAAATCACAATGTATGATTTTTTAACTATTTATTTGTATGATACAGCTGCAAATAAGTATTTGAACACCTGTCTATCAGCTAGAATTCTGACCCTCAAAGACCTGTTAGTCTGCCTTTAAAATGTCCACCTCCACTCCATTTATTATCCTAAATTAGATGCACCTGTTTGAGGTCGTTAGTTGCATAAAGACACCTGTCCACCCCATACAATCAGTATGAATCCAACTACTAACATTGCCAAGACCAAAGAGCTGTCCAAAGACACTAGAGACAAAATTGTACACCTCCACAAGGCTGGAAAGGGCTACGGGGAAATTGCCAAGCAGCTTGGTGAAAAAAGGTCCACTGTTGGAGTAATCATTAGAAAATGGAAGAAGCTAAACATGACTGTCAATCTCCCTCGGACTGGGGCTCCATGCAAGATCTCACCTCGTGGGGTCTCAATGATCTTAAGAAAGGTGAGAAATCAGCCTAGAACTACACGGGATGAGCTGGTCAATGACCTGAAAAGAGCTGGGACCACCGTTTCCAAGGTTACTGTTGGTAATACACTAAGACGTCATGGTTTGAAATCATGCATGGCACGGAAGGTTCCCCTGCTTAAACCAGCACATGTCAAGGCCCGTCTTAAGTTTGCCAATGACCATTTGGATGATCCAGAGGAGTCATGGGAGAAAGTCATGTGGTCAGATGAGACCAAAATAGAACTTTTTGGTCATAATTCCACTAAACGTGTTTGGAGGAAGAAGAATGATGAGTACCATCCCAAGAACACCATCCCTACTGTGAAGCATGGGGGTGGTAGCATCATGCTTTGGGGGTGTTTTTCTGCACATGGGACAGGGCGACTGCACTGTATTAAGGAGAGGATGACCGGGGCCATGTATTGCGAGATTTTGGGGAACAACCTCCTTCCCTCAGTTAGAGCATTGAAGATGGGTCGAGGCTGGGTCTTCCAACATGACAATGACCCGAAGCACACAGCCAGGATAACCAAGGAGTGGCTCTGTAAGAAGCATATCAAGGTTCTGGCGTGGCCTAGCCAGTCTCCAGACCTAAGCCCAATAGAGAATCTTTGGAGGGAGCTCAAACTCCGTGTTTCTCAGCGACAGCCCAGAAACCTGACTGATCTAGAGAAGATCTGTGTGGAGGAGTGGGCCAAAATCCCTCCTGCAGTGTGTGCAAACCTGGTGAAAAACTGCAGGAAACGTTTGACCTCTGTAATTGCAAACAAAGGCTACTGTACCAAATATTAACATTGATTTTCTCAGGTGTTCAAATACTTATTTGCAGCTGTATCATACAAATAAATAGTTTAAAAATCATACATTGTGATTTCTGGGATTTTTTTTTTAGATTATGTCTCTCACAGTGGACATGCACCTACGATGACAATTTCAGACCCCTCCATGATTTCTAAGTGGGAGAACTTGCAAAATAGCAGGGTGTTCAAATACTTATTTTCCTCACTGTATATATATATATATATATATATAGAGAGAGAGAGAGAGAGAGAGAGAGAGAGAGAGAGAGAGTTGGTACGGAAAGTATTCAGACCCCCTTACATTTTTCACTCTTTGTTATATTGCAGCCATTTTCTAAAATCATTTAAGTTCTTTTTTTTCTCATTATTGTACACACAGCACCCCACATTGACAGAAAAACACAGAATTGTTGACATTTTTGCACATTTATTAAAAAAGAAAAACTGAAATATCACATGGTCCTAAATATTCAGACCCTTTGCTGTGACACTCATATATTTCACTCAGGTGCTGTCCATTTCTTCTGATCATCCTTGAGATGGTTCTACACCTTAATTTTAGTCCAGCTGTGTTTGATTATACTGATTGGACTTGATTAGGAAAGCCACACACCTGTCTATATAAGACCTTACAGCTCACAGTGCATGTCAGAGCAAATGAGAATCATGAGGTCAAAGGAACTGCCTGAAGAGCTCAGAGACAGAATTGTGGCAAGGCACAGATCTGGCCAAGGTTACAAAAAAAATTCTGCTGCACTTTAGGTTCCTAAGAGCACAGTGGCCTCCATAATCCTTAAATGGAAGACGTTTGGGACGACCAGAACCCTTCCTAGAGCTGGCCGTCCGGCCAAACTGAGCTATCGGGGGAGAAGAGCCTTGGTGAGAGAGGTAAAGAAGAACCCAAAGATCACTGTGGCTGAGCTAGAGATGCAGTCGGGAGATGGGAGAAAGTTGTAGTAAGTCAACCATCACTGCAGCCATCCACCAGTCGGGGCTTTATGGCAGAGTGGCCCGACGGAAGCCTCTCCTCAGTTCAAGACACATGAAAGCACACCTGAAGGACTCCAAGATGGTGATAAATAAGATTCTCTGGTCTGATGAGACCAAGATAGATCTTTTTGGCCTTAATTCTAAGCGGTATGTGTGGAGAAAACCAGGCACTGCTCATCACCTGTCCAATACAGCCTCAACAGTGAAGCATGGTGGTGGCAGCATCATGCTATGGGGGTGTTTTTCAGCTGCAGGGACAGGACGACTGGTTGCAATCGAGGGAAAGATGAATGCGGCCAAGTACAGGGATATCCTGGACAAAAACCTTCTCCAGAGTGCTCTGGACCTCAGACTGGGCCGAAGGTTCACCTTCCAACAAGACAATGACCCTAAGCACACAGCTAAAATAACGAAGGAGTGGCTTCACAACAACTCCGTGACTGTTCTTGAATGGCCCAGCCAGAGCCCTGACTTAAACCCAATTGAGCATCTCTGGAGAGACCTGAAAATGGCCGTCCACCAACGTTTACCATCCAACCTGACAGAACTGGAGAGGATCTGCAAGGAGGAATGGCAGAGGATACCCAAATCCAGGTGTGAAAAACTTGTTGCATCTTTCCCAAAAAGACTCATGGCTGTATTAGATCAAAAGGGTGCTTCTACTAAATACTGAGCAAAGGGTCTGAATACTTAGGACCATGTGATATTTCAGTTTCCCTTTCGTCATCTGGGAACTCCGACGCCTCGTCGGGGGAGTTCCCCTGACGAATTGGGATCACGCTAGGGAGACCAATTGCCTTCGAGTGAATTAAAACGAGCCAATGAACATTGGCATGCAACATTTGCATTCCGCAGCCCGCCTACTAGTGCGGGTATAAAGGCGGAAGCAAGCGCATACACAAATGCTTTTAGCTTTGGAGCCGACCGGTGCGTCCTCTCTGAGTGAATGAGCTTTAAGATTGTATCTATCTTACGCTCTACGAGTCTGCTGTTTCGGGAAGGGATCTCTCTGTGTTGGTGAGACGGCGTTTCAGCGACCGCGCGATTTCCTGTCTGCCGGCTGCGTCTACACACTGTTAATTCAAAAGCTGTTTTCACAGCTGGTAAACGTTTGAGTGCGCACAGCGGGCTTGCAGTTTCCCCGCTGTGTTGCCGCGTTGGGTCCCTGTGTGCTTCAGCACAATAAAGAGAGTACTTTTTTCCTGAAAGAGCAATACGAGTGAAGATCGCGTCCTTTTCAGGATGACGTTTCACTCGTGTGTTTCTGGATGCGATCTTTTCCTGTCCTCATTTGACGGCCACGTTCATTGTTTCACATGCCTAATCAGTGTGTGAGACTACGTTCGTGGGTGGTTCATGTTCTCTCAGGAGTGCATGACCATGTCGGCACGTTGTTCGTCTCCCCTTTTTAAAGGCTCGAGCCGCTCAGCGTGCCGTGTGCCGTCAAGCGCCGGCTGACAGCGCGGGTTGTCACGGCAACCCAGCGCGCGTCGTTCGGCGCTCTAGATGCGCGATCGAGACTCGTACCTCTACGAGGTTGAGTCCCTTTGCTTGTTCCCCGATCTAGTTCCTTTTCTAAAAAGGAGAGGACTACTTTGGCTAATGAGCATTTGGTGATCTGGGGGTTACAGTGTGGAACGTCTCGCCAGGTGAAAGACCCTCACGAGCTTCCCACTCCTCTAGCGCATCGCAAACGTGCTGAGACTGTGTTCGTGGGTGGTTTATGCTTTCTTATGAGAGCATGACCACGTCGGCACGTTGTTCGCCTTGCCTGAAGGCTTGAGCGCCCAGCGTGCCATGTGTCATCGAGGTGATGGCCACGTTCACTGTCTTGCATGCCTGGTTGGCGGCCACGATCACTGTTTCACATGCTTAATCAGTGTGTTGAGACTGCGTTCGTGGGTGGTTCATGTTCTCTCATGAGTGCATGACCACGTCGACACGTTGTTCGTCTCCCCTTCGCGTAAGGGCTTGAGCCGCTCAGCGTGCCGTGTGCCGTCGAGGCTTTCGGATGGGGATCTGGTCCTTCTCATGAGGGACCAAGCATTTCATTCGGGGCTCCAGGGGAGGACAGATGTCGATTGCTACATTGGAGAGAGGGCTGTTATACTCTGAAAATGATGCTGAGTTCCTACTATAATGGTGTGTTCTCGTGCTGAAGATTCAGACTTGACAGCCACACTTCCTGGGTCTAAAGTGCCTGGGTGGGTGTGAAAAACTTTGGCAGTATGGAAGCATTTTGGTGCCAATATGGCAAGCCAAACATGCCTAAATCTGCAGAAGTTTTTTCTCTCTCACTACCCCTGCACATTCAGTGCACGTGGGTAGTTCTGATTTGGGGTGGAGCTGCGCTTAGTGACTGACCGTGATAAGTCACAGCGCTGGCCCTCGGTCAGACGATGTCCACACTGGTGGTCCAGAAGCGCTTCAAAACCAGCCCGCTCAGAGTTCGTTTCCCCCCAGCAAAGGGAAGGGAAACGACTCTGAGAGGAGCGACCCAGAGTTTGTGGTGTCTGCTCTTCGGGAGTGCGTGTCATAACCACTCCTTCCCCCGGAGGAGGGCCGGGTGGAGAATGCTTTGTTGGTGAATTCTTTCTGTTCCGCCGCTGACCAGTCGGTCGGTGGTACCCAAAACCTCATTAAAAGAGCAGTTCGTCCTCCTCTGGGTCATTCACGGTTGGGACTGCCGAACAAGCAGTCTCTCCCGCTTGAGAGTGGGACGGCAGTGTGTGCCACCCTTGGGTCTCGCCACTCTCAGTCCCCTCTCCCCAGCTCTCAGATAGCAGTGGCGCCACCTCGGTCACGCCACTCCTGTCTGCCGCTGGGCGTGAAGGCGTGGAGACCAGCAGCCGCCCTCGGGCCTCGCTCCTTGTCTCCTCCCCTTCCCTCGCCAGGCGACAGCCCGCAGCAGAACACTCTCGGGTCTTCTCTGCCGTCTGTCCCCCGGTGGAAGCAGGTAGGTGTTGTCCAAGTACACACCCAGACCCCGCTCTCGGCCGCTACAATGCCACCAGAGCCGTGTCCCTGCCTTCCACCTCGCTGCCCCTCCGCGGGTACGCCGCTGGTGCGGGTGGGCTCGTTGCGGCGGTTTCTCGGAGCCTGGTTAGCGCTCCTGAGACTGTCGCGCTGGCTCATCCGCACCATCCGGCTCGGCTACGCAATTCAGTTTGCACGCCGGCCTCCCAAGTTCGGGGCATCCACTTCACCCACGTGAAGTCTCCACGTGAAGTGCTCCTGTCTTGCGGAAAGAGATCAACGCCCTGCTGGCGAAGGACGTGATCGAGCCGGTCCCTCCAGCCGATATGAGGTCAGGGTTCTACAGCCCTTACTTCATCGTACCCAAGAAAGGCGGTGGGTTACGGCCAATCCTGGATCTGCGAGTATTGAATCGGGCCCTGCACAAGCTCCCGTTCAAGATGCTCACGCAGAAATGCATTTTCGAATGCATCCGTCCCCGGGATTGGTTTGCAGCGATCGACCTGACAGACGCGTACTTTCATGTCTCGATTCTTCCCCGACACAGACCATTTCTTCGGTTTGCTTTCGAGGGTCGAGCATATCAGTACAAGGTCCTACCCTTCGGGCTGGCCCTGTCGCCCCCTGTCTTCACGAAAGTCGCGGAGGCGGCCATTGTTCCCATGAGAGAACAGGGCGTTCGCATTCTCAACTATCTCGGCGACTGGCTCATTCTGGCACACTCGTGAGATGTGTTGTGCGATCACAGGAAAATGGTGCTCTGGCACCTCAGTCAGTTGGGGCTTCAGGTCAACTGGGACAAGAGCAAACTCTGGCCCGTGCAGAGGATCTCTTATCTCGGTATGGAACTGGACTCGGTCGCCCAGACTGCGCACCTCACGGAGGAACGCGTCCAGTCGGTGCTCAACTGCCTCTAGTCTTTTCGAGGCAAGTCAGTGGTCCCACTGAAACAGTTTCAGAGGCTCCTGGGGCATATGGCAGCCGCAGCCGCAGTAACGCCGCTCGGTCTGTTGCATATGAGACCGCTCCAGCACTGGCTTCACGATCGAGTCCCGAGGTGGGCGTGGCAGAGCGGCACGTTCCGGGTCAAAGTCACCCCGCACTGTCGCCAAACCTTCACCCCTTGGTCGGACCCTGCGTTTCTACGGGCCGGAGTGCCCATAGTCCAGGTTTCCAGGCATGCTGTGGTGTTCACAGATGCTTCTGCCAAGGGCTGGGGGGCCACGTACAAAGGGCATGCAGTCTCGGGTCTGTGGACGGGGCCCCAGCTGCATTGGCACATCAACTGCCTAGAGTTGCAAGCAGTACGCTTGGCCTTGTATCGCCTCAAGGGGCTTCTCAAACACAAGCACGTACTGGTCTGTTCGGACAGCATTGCGACCATTGCGTACATCAACCGACAAGGTGGTCTACGCTCCTGTCGTATGTCGCGACTCGCCTCCCACCTCCTCCTCCTATGGAGTCAGAAGCATCTGAGGTCGCTTCGTGCCATTCATGTCCCCGGGGAGCTCAACCGTGTGGCAGACGAGCTCTCACGGCTGCCTCCCCTGCCAGGAGAATGGCGACTCCATCCCCAGGTGGTCCAGCTGATTTGGCGAATTTTCGGAGCCGCACAGGTAGACCTGTTTGCCTCTCCGGACACGACCCATTGCCAGTGGTATTACTCCCTGACCGAAGGAACTCTCGGCACGGATGCCCTGGCGCACAGCTGGCCCCCGGGACTTGCGCAAATATGCGTTTCCCCCAGTGAGCCTTCTTGCACAGACCCTGTGCAAGGTCAGGGAGGACGAGGAGCAGGTCCTTTTGGTGGCCCCGTATTGGCCAACCCGGACTTGGTTCCCAGAACTCATGCTCCTCGCGACAGCCCCTCCTTGGCCGATTCCTCTGAGGAAGGACCTACTTTCTCAGAGACGGGGCACTCTATGGCACCCGCGTCCAGACCTCTGGAAACTCCATGTCTGGTTCCTGGACGGGACGCAGAGGTTCTAGATGTCCTGCCACAGGCAGTGGTAGATACCATCTCTTGAGCTAGAGCCCTCTCTACGAGGCGCCTCTACGCTCTGAAGTGGAACCTGTTCGTCGACTGGTGTTCTTCCCACGGGGAGAACCCACGAACTTGCCCGATCAGAGTCGTGCTCTCCTTCCTACAAGAGGGGTTGGAGCGAAGGCTGTCTCCCTCCACCCTTAACCCTCTGAGGTCGGCAAACGCGCGGGCGCGTTTTGCTGGATTTTCTCCACATTGTAGCACTATAAACGTACTCGGTTACTAACGTAACCTCGGTTCTCTCTAGAAGAGGGAACGAGTACTGCGTAAGATATCTTACGCTAGGGGAAAATCCTTTTTCCGCGAGATATTGAAGCCAAAAATTATCCTTAATTTTGTAATAATGCAAAACGCGTTGCGGCAGCATGCAGACATAGGCGAGACAGCTCGCGCGCCTATTGGCTGCTCTGCGGCAACTGCAGCAGCCTATCGAGCGAGGCCTGGCGTGACGCCAGACCCAATCAGGGCACTTCGCGCCCGCTGCGTCACGTCCCGCCGAAATGGCCGTGGTCTAGGCCTATAAATACCGCTCGCAGGCAGCTATTATCTGGTTTTTCATCATCGAAGCAACCAGAGCGTGTGCATGCACGGCAAGATACGCAGTACTCGTTCCCTCTTCTAGAGAGAACCGAGGTTACGTTAGTAACCGAGTACGTTCTCTTACGAGAGGTCTCTCGTACTGCGTAAGATATCTTACGCTAGGGGACCCAATGCAAAACGCCGTGCATGCTGAGATCTGACACCAAAGACCCAAGGGCGAAAGCCCGGGGTACATATAGTGCACAATCACTCAGGGAACTCACAGGGAGTCCAGGAAGAGGGAGGGGCGAAGCCGCACTCTTCCACATATGGTAGCGTCGCTGAGACGCGAATTTCATCATACAGACAGGGCGGGGTACGGCCTGAACTGATGGGGGAATGTGGGTCTTACACAGTTTGCCCAGGCACATCTCGTGCTGCTACTTCTTCTTTTTTTTTTTTTACTGTCGAACATTGAGCTGTGCTCAGTAGACGCAGCATTCTGAGCTGATCGCATCAGGTCAGACAATACTGGTAAACTTAGACCGACAGCAGCCTGGCCTGCAGGGCGGGAACCTCTAGGCTATAAAACCTTATAAATGTAGACGGGGAGGCCCAGCCTGCCGCCATACAAATATCTTGCAAGGCAATCCCACTTGACCAGGCCCACGAAGAGGCCATGCCTCTCGTGGAGTGCGCTCTGACACCCAACGGGCACTGCATGCCCTTGGAGGCGTATGCCAGCGCTATAGCATCAACTATCCATCTGGATAGGCTCTGTTTCGACGCGGCTAGTCCCTTAGAACGTCCGCTAAACGAAACAAAGAGCTGCTCCGTCTGTCTGAAACCAGACGAGCGAGACACATAAGCTCGTAATGCCCTGACTGGGCAGAGGAGGCTCGCGTCTCTTTCCTCATCAGGGACCGGTAGGGCTGACAGGGAGATAACTTGCGCCCTAAACGGTGTGTTGAGGGATTTCGGAACATAACCGTGCTTAGGTTTGAGTATAACTTTTGAGTCATTAGGCCCAAACTCCATGCACGCCGCGCTCACAGAGAGCGCGTGCAGATCCCCTATGCGCTTCACCGAAGCGAGAGCCAGCAAAAACACCGTCTTGAAAGACAGGTGTTTCAAATCGATTGACTGTAAAGGCTCAAATGGCGCACCTTTCATGGCTTCCAGAACCGTAGAAAGGTCCCATACGGGGACTGAGGGAGGTCTGGGAGGATTCAGTCTCTTAGCCCCTCTAAGGAAGCGGATGACTAAATCGTTCCTTCCTATTGACTGACCAAGCGTTGTTTCTGAGAACGCTGCTATAGCCGCCACATAAACTTTGAGCGTGGAGGGGGCCCTGCCCCCATCCAACAGCTCTTGTAGGAAGGAAAGCACCTCCGCCACACCACAGTCTGTGGGTGACACACCACGGGCTGTGCACCAGCCCGAAAACACTGACCATTTCGAGGAATAGAGTCGTCTCGTAGACGGAGCTCTAGCCTGCGTGATCGTGTTTAATACTCCTTCAGGGAGTCCAACATGTACCCGTTGATGGCCCAGACATGAAGGGACCACAGTTCCGGGTGAGGATGCCAGATCGAACCGTGGGCCTGTGAGAGGAGGTCTCTCCTCACTGGTACTGGCCACGGGGCAGTACTTGCTAACTGCATCACGACTGGGAACCAAGGTTGGTTTTTCCAGAACGGTGCCACCAGCAGTACTGAGCATCCTTCTTCCCTGATCCGTTCTATCACCTGAGGCAGGAGAGAGACGGGGGGAAAAGCATAGAGCGGGCGGCGGGGCCACACATGGGCCAGCGCGCTCCTGCTCTTTGAGAAAAATTCCTGACAGTGAGCGTTTTCTTGAGACGCAAACAGGTCTACTTCCGCTCTGCCGAATTTCTTCCACAGCAGTTGGACTGTCTGTGGGTGTAGAGACCACTCGCCTGCCGGAACATTGTTCCTGGACAGTCTGTCCGGTCCTATGTTCAGGAGCCCTGGCACGTGCGCTGCTCTGAGCGAGCGCAGGTTGCACTGAGCCCATACCAGGAGGCGTTCTGCCAGCCTGTACAGGTTCTTGGACCTGAGGCCGCCCTGGCGATTTATGTAGGACACCACAGACATGTTGTCCGAACGGACCAAGACGTGGCGTCCTTTTATCTGGGGACAAAAACGCGTCAGCGCGTTGTCTACTGCCAGCATTTCGAGGCAGTTTATGTGCAGGAGCTTCTCCCGTTCCGACCACTGGCCGAAGAACGGTCTGCCCTCGAGCAGCGCTCCCCATCCCGAGGTGGACGCGTCCGTGGACACCACTTTCACCCTCGAGGAAGTCCCCAGGCTTACACCTAATTGGTACCAGTCGTTCGCTCTCCAAGGTTTCAGAGCTGTGACGCACTTCTGATTGACCCTGAGGCGAAGCGAACCGGATGCCCACGCTCTGCGTGGGACTCGCGCTTTCAGCCAAGACTGCAGCGGGCGCATGCGGAGCAGGCCCAGCTGGAGCACTGACGATGCTGAGGCCATGAGACCTAGCATCTTCTGAAATTTCTTGAGCGGGACAGATGCGCCGCAGCGAAACGCGTTCGCTGTGCGTTGAATGTCTACCGCGCGCTGTGGTGATAGTCGCGCTATCATGGACAGCGAGTCCAATTCTGTGCCCAGGAAAGATATCTTCTGACTGGGTAACAGAGAGCTCTTCGCCCAATTGACACTGAGACCCAAATCCTCGAGGTGATCGAGTAAAATGGTCGTGTGTTCTATGAGCACTGCGCGAGATTGCGCTAGAATCAGCCAATCGTCCAAATAGTTCAGCACTCGTATGCCTCTCATTCTGAGGGGTGCGAGCGCCGCGTCCATGCACTTCGTAAATGTACGGGGTGCCAGGGACAAACCGAATGGCAGGACTGTGTACTGATATGCCTGGCCCTCGAAGGCGAATCTCAAATATCGCCTGTGACGTGACGCTATCTGTATTTGAAAATACGCGTCTTTCAGATCTATTGACACAAACCAATCTCCTTGGCGAATCTGCACAAGGATTTGTCTGGTCGTGAGCATCCTGAACTGTCGCTTCACAAGCACTTTGTTCAGTTGCCTTAGATCTAGTATGGGTCTGAGACCCCCGTCTTTTTTCGGTACCAGGAAGTATCTGCTGTATAGCCCTCCTTCGCTCTGAACTTGAGAGAGAGGCTCTATGGCCCCTTTGCTCAATAGTTTCGTCACTTCGGCTCGAAGTAAATGTGCTACTTCTGTTTTTACCGTGGTCTCGACGCGCGCCACATAGCGGCGAGGGCGTCGGCGAAACTGCAGCGAATAGCCTCTTTTTATAATGTTCAGCACCCACTTCGAAACCCCGGGCAGCTTTGCCCATGCGTCTGCATGGATAGCTAGGGGTTGAATACGAAGCGCGCTCCGCTCGCTCAGCGATGGAGAGGCTTCGGCGTGCTGCAACACAAGCATCGCGCTCGTGACATTTCAGGCATGGGGCGCGCTGATAACAGCGGGCAGATTGCCCGCGCTCGACTCCTCTGCGGTGGTCAGCCGCGAGGGGGAGGGCTGGGCGGTTCCCGTGGGAACTGTCATGTCTATGTGTGGATGTGGGCGCGGGACAGCGGGCACATTTATCACACCGAAAACATCGTTCGCTTGCGTGAAGCGAGTGCACGTTGGTTTCGTTTTTACAGAAACCGTGAACCATGCACAATGCGGTGTTAGTGGGCACTGGGTAGTGGGCACATTCACCATGTTTGAAGCGCAACCGATCTGAGTCGGTTTTATGTGCGCGAGCCCTGTGTGACAGGCTGTGCTTGTGTGTAGGGATGGGCACTGGGCAGTGGGCATTCTTACTACACATGAAACACCATCGGCCGTGGCACCAGAAAATACACTCTTTTGGGGATTTATCTGGGTAGCCGTGAAAACGGCATTTGTGTGCAGGCAAGCGGGTGACAGAACCGACTTGTTGGCTGCAGAAAACACTGGAACAGTCACATTTGCTGGAACTGGACGAGCGAATAGCTTTGGTGTGAGTCTGGCCGCAGCGGGACTTAAACACCGTCGTTTTCCTAGCTGTGCTAGGACGACTTCGGGGCCTCGGGCTTCACCGTAATCCTAGGTCGCGAGCCACGTACAGCGGGGCGGCGACCGGATGAGCGGGAGCGCGGTCTCGCGCTTCGGGCCTGGCGGCGCTGTGAAGTGGAGGCAGTGGACGGTGGCTGTGAGCTCTGAGCAGACGGTTTCGCACGGCCTGCTGCAGGGCTGGAGCGCTTCGGGAGGAAGTGCTTCATAGCCTGTGACGCTTTCTGTACCTCTGCGAATCTCTCCGCGAAATCCTTGACGGAGGATCCAAAGAGGCCTGTGGCGGAAAGCGGGGCGTCGAGGAACGCGGTGCGCTCAGACTCGGCCATTTCCGAGAGCGTCAGCCAAAGATGTCTCTCAGTCACGGTGAGAGAGGCCATATTCCGTCCAATGGCTTGCGCTGCAGACTTAGTAGCACGGAGAGCGAGGTCCGTGGCACTCCTTAAGTCCGGCACGCAGATCGCGTCAGGCCCTTCCTCATCCAGCTTACGGAGGAGATCGGCCTGGAAGATCTGAAGCGTTGCCATGGTGTGCAGCGCTGACGCAGCTTGCCCGGCGGCGGAGAAAGCGCGGCGGAGCAGGCTTGACGTCGTGCGGCAAGCTTTAGAGGGTAGGGCCGACTTAGCACGCCGTCCAGCAGAGGGCGGGCATAAGTGGGCCGCTATCGCCTCTTCGACCGGCGGCAGCGAAAGGTATCCTTTGTTCTTGGCATCGTCAACAGCGGAGAATGCCAAAGAAACAGCAGGACGCACTCTAGCCGAATAGGGGGCGTTCCAGGACTTGGCGACTTCTTCGTGTAACTCAGGAAGAAAAGGCGCCGGTCTGGACGCAGGCGAAGCGCGCTCCCCAGGCAGGAAAAATCCATCCAGCCGGTTGTGAGCGGGCTGCTCAGGCGAAGACCACTCGAGGCCGAGGCTCGCCGCGGCCTGTGCGAGTACTCGCATGTGCTCCGTCTCGATGGACGCTCTCTTGCCTGAAGACATGCGGGCAGGGGGCGCGGGGTCCTCAGAGCCCGCCCAATCCTCACTGCCTGACGCCAGGATAGAGCAGGAATCATCCTCTCCCAGCAGGGCTTCCTCATCCACGATGTCAACGGAAGCGGCGGCAGACGGCGGCCGCTGTCCGTCAGGAAGCGAGGCTGACGAAGCCGGGGAAGCAAGCGGGCGAACCGGCGAGCTTTGGCGGCTGAGGGAGGGTTCCGGGGCCCGCTGGGCACGGCGCTTTTTACGGCGCGACGCCGCGGCGGGCGGGGGAGCAGTCTCGGTGAAGAAGGCTAGGCGAGTCCTCAGAGTCGCCATTGCCATCAGCTCGCAGTGAGGGCAGCCGCCGTCAGCGAGCGCGAGAACTGCATGTTCCTCACCCAGGCAGGAAACGCATACCACGTGGCGGTCCCCGTCGCTGAGTGTGGCTCTGCACGAGCCGCAGGAAGGCATCTTTAAAAAGACGCTAGCTCTTTTAGAATGTGTGTCGCGGCGGCGACACACACACACAAAAGTACAGTGTAATAAAGGGAAGGATATAAGTGCCGGAAAGCGCAGCAGGAAGGCAGGAAGGCGGCGCGGCCAGCGACTTCAGTGACTCGTCCCGCTGAAGGTGCTCTCTCTCAGACGGCGCGGCTTCTTCTCCGGCTCCAGCGATGCGTGTGCTTCGCTTGAAGGATGAAAAATCAGATAATAGCTGCCTGCGAGCGGTATTTATAGGCCTAGACCACGGCCATTTCGGCGGGACGTGACGCAGCGGGCGCGAAGTGCCCTGATTGGGTCTGGCGTCACGCCAGGCCTTGCTCGATAGGCTGCTGCAGTTGCCGCAGAGCAGCCAATAGGCGCGCGAGCTGTCTCGCCTATGTCTGCATGCTGCCGCAACGCGTTTTGCATTATTACAAAATTAAGGATAATTTTTGGCTTCAATATCTCGCGGAAAAAGGATTTTCCCCTAGCGTAAGATATCTTACGCAGTACGAGAGACCTCTCGTAAGAGAACTTAAATTACTCCGTCATTTATGGTCATACAGAAAAAAGAAATATAAAAAAAGAATCTGTGATATTTCTACTTTTGTATGTGTCCACTTACAATCAAATCAAAACATTGTGCTTTTGTAAAATAAAGAAAATAAACAGGGTGTGCGTTCTGCCTCTCCGTCGCGGTGAACTTTTTTTTCTTGAGCACGTCTATAAACTGAAACAAAACTCAGCGAATACTTGTCACACATTTATGAGCCATACACCTTTATAAACATTTAAGTGTGTACTTTTAAATGATCGGGTTCAAAACGAAAACAAATATTTTCTGTTTAAGTAATTTGTATAAAACCAACAAGATGTCCAGCTTCTCAAACGCTTGCTCATTACAGTTAATTTGGCCACGCCCACTCGCGCAAAAGATATTCACATGCAAATCTCCACATGGAACGCGAACGCGCTCGTTACCTCAACAACAAAACACCAAAACACTTCACTTCACTTTTCGTCGAGTTTGAAAGACGCGCCTGAGCTTACATTGGATTTAGGCTACCTCAGAAGAAGAACGCGATTTGAAGACAAGAAAGATTTAAGGTAAGAAATTCTTACATATTAGTTTGTTATTGTTGCATAAATGTCACATTGCAGTTGAACTGTTGCTAGATATATGGGGAATATTATAATATTTAGACCCGTGTTTACTGTTAGGCCTACTGTGTTTGTGGATATCTGGTCAAACGTAGATATGTATGGTAACCATAATGTTTTATATTTGAGCGCGATCGCGTTTGAATGTATCAGATTTTGCAGCGCGATCGCGTTTGAATGTATCATTTGAAAATTTGAAAAGCAAAACACACCAAACGGCTTCATGTTTTTACTATTATCTCATTTCATATCATCATAACGAATGGAAACATTTGAAGTAACATGATAATCAATATATTTTTCTCTAGCTTGGTTGTTACTGAAATATTTTGGAAGATTTATACTGCTATCTATTGTTATTATTATTTTACCCAGCACTGCGCATAGCTTATGCCTACAAGGCACAACAAACCTGGTGTTCATTATATTATATATTGTTGGAAACATTTGTGTGTGTGTGTGTGTGTGTGTGTGTGTGTGTGTGTGTGTGTGTGTGTGTATTTTGTGAATTTTAAAAAGCAATTTTAACCAGAAAAATCTAATATTTATTTCCAAAATCGTGCAGGCCTTTCTCTTGATATCAGTATGTTCACTTTTTTTTCAGGGCCCAGATGCCACTGAGTCCTGCCGACTTCAACATTCACATGAGTCTCTGGAACATGAACATGGTAAAGTGAAAATCAAACACCTTGGAAATGAAAGGTATGTACAATGTTTTTAGGAATGGCACAAAGGTCTCTGTCTTTCAATAAGTGCTTTTTTGCCATTTGTTGTGTCTATTTGGATTATGTTGTGTAAATAAATCCAAACAATCTAAAAGCCATTCTTTTTTAAATCTCCTCATTTACAGTATTGTGCAAGGTTGCTCAGAATGACAGGGGCCTGATAGCTCCTAATAGGGCCGTTAGGGGAGTGTCTTTGTCTTTCTCAGGTGAGAAAAGCTTACATATTAATGAGCTCCCGCATAGCGCTTTCTCACACAAAACACGTCGTAAAAATTTTAAATCAATATATTGTCTTCTCTGAATGAGCAGTCAGGGTGATTTTCACATAGTTTTAGAGCAAATATTCTAGGCTATGTCATACAATTTTCAAAAGTCTTGTGAAGAAATAATCAGTAGGGGTTTCATGGTCTTATTTCAGTGAGAATTTTTTTTTGTATTTTCACAAACCACGCATAAATGTCATTATCTCAAAACTACAAACTTTTACATACATGCTGCTGATATATTATTGTAGCAGAGTTTGTGCTGAATACAGTGTAATCAGACTTTAGCCATGAAAATGTCACAAGTAACAGAAATAACCAGAAATGTCAGAGCATGTCAGAACACCTCCAGGGCCCAGAAAACAGCTCAGACCTCAGAGGGTTAAAGTGTATGTTGCCACAATAGCCGCACATCACGATGTAGTTGAAGGTAAGTCCGTGGGGAAGCACGACTTGGTCATCAGATTCCTCAAGGGTGCTAGGAGGCTAAATCCACCTCGCGATTTGCACCCTGTACCTTCTTGGGACTTAACTTTAGTGCTTAGAGCGCTCCAAAGTCCTCCTTTTGAGCCTTTGCCGACAGTAGAGCTTAATTTTCTGTCCATTAAGACAGCGCTCCTATTAGCATTGGCTTCCTTCAAGAGGATAGGGGATCTGCAGGCATTTCGGTCGACGAATCGTGCCTAGAGTTCGGGCCTGGCCTTTCTCATGTTTTATTGAGACCCCGGCTCGGATATGTGCCCAAGGTTCCTACCACTCCCTTCGCGGATCAGGTAGTGAACCTGCAAGCGCTGCCCCAGGAGGAGGCAGACCCAGCCCTAGCTTTTCTCTGTCCCGTCCGGGCCCTCCGGGTTTATATAGACAGAACGCAAAGCTTCAGGACCTCAGATCAGCTCTTTGTTTGATATGGAGGCCAGCGGAAGGGGAAGGCTGTCTCCAAGCAGAGGTTAGCCCACTGGCTAGTGGATGCTATCACCAGGGCTTATGAGTCCCAGGGTGAGCCCTGCCCACCCAGGTTGCGGGCTCACTCCACTAGGAGTGTTGCCGCTTCCTGGGCTCTGGCACAAGGCGCCTCGCTAACAGACATTTGTAGAGCTGCGGGCTGGGCGACACCGAACACGTTTGCTAGGTTTTATAGCCTACGTGTGGAACCTGTTTCCTCCCGAGTACTTGCTATGGCCAGTAATTAGAGGGAATAGGTGTGTCGGCTTGTGACGCCATTCCGTGAGCGGATACGTGCGTCTTTTTGCTCCGTTGGTTACCCAACAAACGGCTAACCTCGTGAGTTCCTCCATCACCCCCTCCGGTGCCAGGCGTTGCGGACCGCCCGGCACCAGGTCTGCTACCTTCAGTAAGGAGTTGCTAGTAGACTGAGTGCCTTTTCCAGTGGTCCCTGCGGCGACCCATGATTGCCACGTGCAGTTCAGCCGTGTCTTCCACTTGACAGACTCATTCTGTCGTCCCTGTTGAGTACCCTCCTCACTCCTCCGGACTGGGACTACCTTCAAGGACTGCCATATGTTTCACTACCCTACGTGGTTAGTATATGTGTGTATTTGAGGGCCTTCCTCTAGGCTGCCTCAGCTTCCGCAGCGTTCCCCCCCCCCTTATTATTTTCCTTGGGGTCGGGCATGCTTTCCCAGTGTTATCCAATATCCACTGATTGGGTCTTGCGGAACAGCAGTGTGATTCCCTAGCTAGCTCCCGCAAAATTTCTTGAAACTGCTGCAGGGCTGTAGCTTAGCTGGGCGCTGGAAGGGGCCAGCACCATGGCGTTTTGGTAGGGATCCCAATTCGTCAGGGGAACTCCCCCGACGAGGCGTCGGAGTTCCCTGATGACGAAAGGGAACGTCTCGGTTACGTATGGTAACCCTCGTTCCCTGAGTCCAGGGAACGGAGACGCCTCGTCCCGTCGCCATGCTGCTGTACCTTCGCGGAGGACTGGACACCGTCCGGCTCCTCAGCGAAAAGCATTTGTGTATGCACTTGCTTCCGCCTTTATACCCGTACTAGTAGGCGGGCTGCGGAATGCAAATGTTGCATGCCAATGTTCATTGGCTCGTTTTAATTCACTCGAAGGCAATTGGTCTCCCTAGCGTGATCCCAATTCGTCAGGGGAACTCCCCTGACGAGGCGTCTCCGTTCCCTGGACTCAGGGAACGAGGGTTACCATACGTAACCGAGACGTTTTCTTTTTTAATAAATGTGCAAAAATGTCAACAATTCTGTGTTTTTCTGTCAATATGGGGTGCTGTGTGTAAAATAATGAGGAAAAAAAATGAACTTAAATGATTTTAGCAAATGGCTGCAATATAACAAAGAGTGAAAAATTTAAGGGGGTCTGAATACTTTCCGTACCCACTGTGTGTGTGTATATGTATATATATATATATATATATATATATTGTATTGCATTAGCTTAAAGGGATACTTCACCTCTGGGAAGATGAATGTGTATTTAAAATAGGTCATTTAAGTAGAAGAAATGTCAAGAAATGTTTGAATTTGGAGCTTTCTAGACTGAGAAAAGCCAGAAAATGTATTTTTGGCTTATGTGGATGAAAGACAACAACTCCCAGAATGCACTTGCTTCGCTGTCTTAGGAGGCCACGCCTACCGGTAAGAGTGCGCAGTTTAACAACAAAGCTAGCCTACGTGATGAGTTTGCGAGGGATTTAGAGATAGCCCAAAATGTCCGGGATTCGGCTTTTGCGTTCTACAGTCGCCATTCATTCATCATGTTTACTGTGGCGAGCAGGACGAGGCTGACGGCCGCGGGAGAACAGCGCGAGGCCGGTGGCATGATTACTGAGACGCGCCGGGTCTCCCATCTCTCACGGAGGAGCGGGAATTTTTCTTAGCAATGGTAAAACGCACATCAACCGATCACTTGTTTAGCGTTCATGTAAACACTACATTCAAATTCACCAATCGGAATGAATTCAGTTAGATTGAAACAAAAGGTGTGCATGTAAACAAGGAATAGCGACCGCAGAAAGCAAAAGCTGAATCCCGGACATTTTGAACGATCTCGCCCGCCGGACAAGTCCGGGAAAAGGAGGATGGTTACTTACTCAGCTTTCTCCTACTATTCAGCTTTCTCCACAGAACAAGAGCCTGCTAGCTTAGCTTCCAAAGAAAGATGGCTGACACTGTGTACATTCTGTGAGTGAGATCCCACCCTGTATGGGCGGGCTGAAAACATGCGGAACAACGCCATCTACTGGCTGTAGTCTTTAGCCTCTGGCCAGAAAATCCTCCGATGACGCAAAATGACGATTTTTGCGTCATCGGAGGATTTTTTCCAGACAAAAAATACATAAATCTCTTGTCTCAGGGGGATATGAGGGTGGAAAGCATGGTAATTCTAAAATACTACAGGTTTTCTACTAATACAAAGCTTAATGCTAAATCCTGAAGTAACCCTTTAAACTGGGAAGAGTCATAGCACTTGCATATTGTTGTCCTCCTATTGTTAGTTTAACTGTAAATCGCTTTGGATAAAAACATCTGCTAAATGACTAAATGTAGCCTAATAAATGTCAAATTGGCTTGACATTGGACATTCGCACATTTAGGGACTGTCTCTAAAGTTGCATACAACATTGGCATACACGTTTCTAACTTCAATAGCAAACTTTAATTTATTTGAATAAATATCAAAAATCCAAAGGGTGCACAGTATGCCTGACACTAAATGAACACTTTACAGTTGGTTTTATGACTGTAAGTCGTTCTATTCAAATGCTATTGAAGTTAGAAACGTGTATACCAATGTCGTATACACTTTAGAGACGGTCCCTAAATGTGCGAATGTCCAACGTCAAGCCAACTTTATGCCAGTCTATCACTGGGAAACGCTCAGCATTAAGCTTTGCGCGTTATTCTGAGTTCATCTGCTTGCCTGCAAGTTTGGTCTTTTATATCACTGTAATTAGTCCATTAAGCTACGTTAAGCGTTTTATATGTCCAGCAGGGGAATCCTTAAGTATTGAGGGAAACACTAATAGCCTGCATGCAGCACATTGCCACAATATAAAGTTAAGGCAACTAAACAACCAAGAGAAATATATGTCAACCTCAAAAATGTAACATTGGATCTGTATATCCGCATCGGGGAATAACATTATAATCTCGCTCACGGTAGAGAAAGATGCATGTAGGCTACACAGGAAAAGTAACCGTGAAGACACTGAATTTAACATTCAACCGCCGTCATAATAATCACAAATACACTTACATTGCTGTAAATTAGTTTTATGAATGAATGGCTTGCTCTAACTGTTGCTGGTCTTCGTTTACAACACATGCTTTTGCACCACCTGCTGGTGGGGTTGACTAACAGCAGATGGAGAGTATGCTCGGCAATCTACTGCTTTTCCTGCAGTTCCTGGATGTCAATGTTGAATTTACTATCGAATTTGAACCACTGAATTTGTGGAAGCGAATTTGCAAAGCGAAATAAAATGAACCGAAAAATGCCTGTTGAATATTATAGGTTGTATTTTTAAACAGTTTGAATATTTTGGAAGTGAAATATGAAAGGTGAATATGGATTATTGAATTTTTAATAATGAAAATGTGTTTGAAATGTTTTTAATTGAAATATTCACAGCTTAAATATTCAACCATGTTGAATTTCAGCCCATACAAATGCAAGCCCTAAAAATACAATGCATTAAAATGCAAGCATGTTTAATGCAATGCCTATTTTTTTAAAGTAGTGCAATTCAACAGGCTTTTTTGTTTCAAAAACATTTGCCATTATTTTGCTTCCATAATTATGTATTTAACCCCATGGGGTCACCTCGCTTTTTTTCTTATCAGTGCAAAAGACACTCAAATAACTTTGTCTATTTTTGTCATAGAGGCAAGTTTTATACATCATTCAAAACTGTTAAATGTATACTTTTATTTGTGTACACTCATAATAAAAACAAAATGTTCTGCTTTTTGTAAAATAAAGATAATAAACATGATGCGCGGAGTTCACATGAAGTTCATTCTGAAACACGACAGAAAATGAACTGTGACTCAGCGAATACTTGCCACCCATACGTGAGAGATATGTTTTTAGAAAGCTTGAAGTGTCTTTTTTTAAAATAATGTAAATCATGTCAAAAACAAATATTCTCTGTTTAAGTAATCCGTATGAAAGCAACAAGATATACAGTTTCTCAAGCGTGTCCTCATTAGCTTTAATGTGACCACACCAACGCGCGCACGAGGGATTCACAAGCAAATAGTCCACGTGAAGGAACGCGAACCTGTAAACGCCCTCATTACCTCAAAACAAAGAATCAAACTTCATCATTCATCTGCTTTTCATTGAGTTTGGAAGACACGCTGGGACTTTACATTGGATTTACCTCACAAGAAGAAGAAGAATGCAATTTGAAGATAAGATTTTTAAGGTAAGACATGCATTATCACTTACAATAGTTACCGTTTTATTGTTGCATAAACTTTACATTGTACTAGTTGGACTGGTGTCAGATTTTAATGTATGAAATCGACGGAAACATGTTGAAATATGAACTAAAGGTAGGCAACCTTTTAATGCTAAATAAATATCCATGTATGACACGAGAATGTTTTAAGCTTGATAATATAAAACACAGCATGATATAAAAGTAGGCTAGTATGAGTGTTTACACTAACATGATGAATATTATAAATTTTAGATCCGTGTTTACTGTTAAATACTGTGTTCGTGGATATCTGTTCAAACATAGATGTTTATTTAATGTGGTAACAATAATATAAAGCATTGTAAGTTTGGTTCACTCGCGCTGTGCATTTGAAAGCAAAACGCGGCAAACATTAGGCTACATGTACAATCTCATTTCATAACGTCATAATGAATGATAACATTTAAAGTAACATATAATAATCCATTTATGTTTCTCTAGTGTAGTGTACTGAAGTGTTCCTTTTTATTGATTTATCGTTATAGGCCGCCTGCATTTCTGTAAAGTTACAGAATTATATTTTATGCTTATTATTTTTTGCAGCCCTACAAGGATATGCCTACAAGGCACAACAAACCTGGTGTTCATTATATATATATTTTTTGTGAATTTTAAATAGCAATTTTAACCAGAAAATCACAAATAGATTTTCTTCCCTAAATTGTGCAGCCTGATGAATTTCTCCTGATGACAGTGTATGCATGTTCACAGTTGTCTTTTTTACATTTTATTAATTTTATTTTTTTTATACAGGGACCAGATAACACTGATGAGCCCTGCTGACTTAAACATTCAGGATTCGACTTAAACAGTCGAGCAGGGAGGAGATCTGAACCTTCCTGTGTGCAAGGAAGAAGAAAAAAGATTGATATGGCTGGATGGGGGTCAGAAGATTGAAAATTTGAATGAAATGGCCATTTTTTAATTGATCGGTTTTGCTACGTTTGATGAGGAAACGGATGGTGCCCTTGTCTAGAACTTGAGAGGTCAGAAAAGGTTAGGTGGATGGCTGGCAGGGTTGAATTTGGAAATGGTTGTGATTTCAGAAACTCTGAGGAACCCGAAAAATGCCAGGGTAAACATAGCATCCAGAGTTCTTGCTGTATCGGGGGAGCAAATGACCGGAGCTGAGGAAGGTCAGGCATTTAGCTAAAATATATACTTTGATGGTACTGGGTTGTATGGACTTAACCCCCTGGGGTCGGCGGCCGTGCCGGCGATACCAGCTCGCTTTTTTTCTTATCAGAGCAAAAGAGAATCAAAATACTCTGTTGATTTTGATCTTACATATAAGTGTTATACATCATTCAAAACTGTCTTATTTTATTTGTGTACACTCACAATAAAAACAAAATGTTGTGTTTTTCGTAAAATAAAGAAAATAAACGATGCGCGTTCTGCCGTCTCTCTCAATGTGAAGTTCACTCTGAAACGCGACAGAAAATGACCTGTAACTCAGCGAATGTTTGTCACACAGACTTAAGATGTATGTCTTTACAAAGCTTGGAGTCTGTATGTTTAAATGATGTATATCAAAAACATATATTCTCTGTTTAAGTAATCCGTATGAAAGCAACGACATGTACAGTTTCTCAAAGGGGTCGTCATTAGCTCTAATGTGACCACACCCACGCGTGCACGAGCGATTGACATGCAAATAGTCCACGCGAAGGAACGCAGACCTGTAAACGCCCCCATCACCTCAAAACAAAGGATCAGGGACTTCAGTAACTTACTTACTCTGCTTTTCATCGAGTTTGGAAGACTGTGTTTGTGCTGTGCTGTTTAGCTTGGATTTACCTCAGAAGAATTAGAAGAACGCGATTTGAAGATGAGAAGATTTTTAAGGTAAGACATTTCCAATCCTAATAGTAAGCATGTTATTGTTGTATAAACTTTACATTGTAGCTACTAGTTAAACTGGTGCCAGACTAAAATGTACGTTAAGAAATAAGATTGGAGTAAAAACATGAAGCCTAATGTCGTACATGTATATGTATCTATATATAGACAGAAACATGTTGAAATGTGAACTAGACAGGTAGGCAAACTTTCAATGCTAAATTTATATACATGTACGACACGAGGATGTTTTTCGATAATAAAACACAGCATGATAAAAGAAGGCTAGTATGAGTGTTTACTCTAATATGGTGAATATTATAATGTTTAGACCCTTGTTTACTGTTAAATACTGTGTTTGTGGATATCTGCTCAAACGTAGATATGTATAATATGGTAACAATAATGTTTCATAGTTTGGAGCAGCTCGATCTCTTCAGTAAATGTTCTCTGCGCGCGCTGTGCGTTTGAGTCAGTCGCGCTGTGCGTTTGGAAAAGCAAAACGCGCCAAACATTAGGCTTCATGGTTTTACTTACTCCAATCTCATTTCATAACGTCATAACGAATGGAAACATTTTAAGTAACATATGATAATCAATATATTTTTCTCTAGTGTAGTGTTACTGAAGTGTTATTTTTATAGGCCGCCTGCTATAGGCTATTGTTATTATTATTTTATGCAGCACTGCACGTAGCCTATATGCCTACAAGGCACAACAAACCTGGTGTTAATTATTTATTTATATATATATATATATACACACACACACACACACTCACCTAAAGGATTATTAGGAACACCATACTAATACTGTGTTTGACCCCCTTTCGCTTTCAGAACTGCCTTAATTCTACGTGGCATTGATTCAACAAGGTGCTGAAAGCATTCTTTAGAAATGTTGGCCCATATTGATAGGATAGCATCTTGCAGTTGATGGAGATTTGTGGGATGCACATCCAGGGCACGAAGCTCCCGTTCCACCACATCCCAAAGATGCTCTATTGGGTTGAGATCTGGTGACTGTGGGGGCCATTTTAGTACAGTGAACTCATTGTCATGTTCAAGAAACCAATTTGAAATGATTCGAGCTTTGTGACATGGTGCATTATCCTGCTGGAAGTAGCCATCAGAGGATGGGTACATGGTGGTCATAAAGGGATGGACATGGTCAGAAACAATGCTAAGGTAGGCCGTGGCATTTAAACGATGCCCAATTGGCACTAAGGGGCCTAAAGTGTGCCAAGAAAACATCCCCCACACTATTACACCACCACCACCAGCCTGCACAGTGGTAACAAGGCATGATGGATCCATGTTCTCATTCTGTTTACGCCAAATTCTGACTCTACCATCTGAATCTCTCAACAGAAATCGAGACTCATCAGACCAGGCAACATTTTTCCAGTCTTCAACTGTCCAATTTTGGTGAGCTCGTGCAAATTGTAGCCTCTTTTTCCTATTTGTAGTGGAGATGAGTGGTACCCGGTGGGGTCTTCTGCTGTTGTAGCCCATCCGCCTCAAGGTTGTGCGTGTTGTGGCTTCACAAATGCTTTGCTGCATACCTCGGTTGTAACGAGTGGTTATTTCAGTCAAAGTTGCTCTTCTATCAGCTTGAATCAGTCGGCCCATTCTCCTCTGACCTCTAGCATCAACAAGGCATTTTCACCCACAGGACTGCCGCATACTGGATGTTTTTCCCTTTTCACACCATTCTTTGTAAACCCTAGAAATGGTTGTGCATGAAAATCCCAGTAACTGAGCAGATTGTGAAATACTCAGAGCGGCCCGTCTGGCACCAACAACCATGCCACGCTCAAAATTGCTTAAATCACCCTTCTTTCCCATTCTGACATTCAGTTTGGAGTTCAGGAGATTGTCTTGACCAGGAACACACCCCTCAATGCATTGAAGCAACTGCCATGTGATTGGTTGATTAGATAATTGCATTAATGAGAAATTGAACAGGTGTTCCTAATAATCCTTTAGGTGAGTATATATATATATATATATATATATATATATATATATATATATATATGTGTGTGTGTGTGTGTGTGTGTGTGTGTATTTTGTAAATTTTAATAACAATTAAAACAATTAACAATTTTCAAAAGTCTTAGAAATAATCAGTATGGGTTTCATGACCTTATTTCAGTGACAATTATTTTTATTTTTATTTTCACAAACCACGCATAAATGTCATTATCTCAAAACTACAAACTTTTACATACATGCTGCTGACATATTATTGTAGCAGAGTTTGTGCTGAATACAGTGTAATCAGACTTTAGCCATGAAAATGTCACGAGTAACAGAAATAAGCACAAATGTCAGCACATGTCAGAACACCTCCAGGGCCCAGAAAACACCTTAGAAGGTTGAGATACATTACGAATTAAGAAATTGAAAGGAGGGAAAAGTAGGGAAAAAGCTGGTTGTAGGAGGAATACAATTATTTGAAAGCTCCCCATGCTGTCCAGTAGGATTGTAGTGTTCTAGGTGAGACCGCGTGGCATATTGAATCCAGAGATAAGCTGTGGAGATGTTTGAGTGGGTGAGTTACAGGAATATCAAGTCTGAATAGGGAGGTACTGGTTTTCTGTTTCAGATATTCAGAGCGTGGTGGCCTGGAATATGAAGAGCTTTGAAGATAAACTTACAGGCGGACAACCAGGTGAGGAGTCTCAAGAGGGGCATGATTTCAGGGTAATTTGAACGTCCTTTGTTTATGCAGAGAACAGTGACCAGATTATCACAGTGGAATTCTATGTTTTTAGAAGACCATTTATGACCCCACAAAAAGGCAGCTATAACGATTGATATAGCTCAAAAAGAGCTGAGGATGTGGCACACTGATTTGACAGAGAGCTCAGGAGGCCAGGTTGAAGCGAACCAATGACTCTTGTAATAACCTCCGAAGCCTATGGAGGGAGCGGCATCTGTAAACAGAGGAAGATCACTAGGATGAGATTGAATGTCATCGTAGAAGAAATTCAGGCCATTCCACTGTTTTAGAAACATGATCCATAGATTCAGATCCACGAGGCAAGAAGGAGTTAGAGATATGGTCTTGTCTAGTGCCGGAACGTAAGATGCAAGAGACAGCAAGTGGGAGATGAAAGGGTGTCCTTAGGGTACTATACACATGGCCTAGTTTAAATGGCCTAGCAGGGATAGCAAATCACGATTGCTGCACTGAGGTGCTTCGAGCAGATTGGAGGAGATAGTGATTATCCTATCTATTCAGTCTTTGGGAAAGAACGCTTGGAATTTAACTAATTTAAAGTAAAGGTTAATTCCAAGGAACTCTAGGGATATGTTAGGGTCCAACGTTTTCTCAGGGGACAGTGGAACTGCTAATTCAGAAAAAACTTCCTGAAAGGTAGAAAATGGCTTGGGGTAATGGTGAGAAAGTTAACCAGAAGATGCACCAGGTAAGGCACTGCATAGTTGATTTGCAGCCAAAAGTTAAGCGTACTGTAAAATAGAATTGCCCCTTCCAGTAAATGCCAAAAAGGTCCTAAAAATCCAGATATATGGACATGATTTGAATGCTAAAGTAATGTCAACTTTTGCTAACCAGGCACCGTAACCAGCATTTTTGATTAGATGGATGGCTTGGTCTATGTTACGGTAGCACAAAGAGAATTATTCTAGTGGGATGAGGCTGCTTATGCTTGGATGAGTGCTGTTGTGGGGAGCAGAGAAATTGATGTTCATTCGTTTTTTCCCTGAACATTTCCTTGTGGCTACACCGATGGGGCTTATACGGAATAATTTGAGATATTAAGATATTAAGGTGTCGACTGCTTCGGGTTCGGCTATTGCAGACAGTAGGTTTTTGCAAATAAGGCTAGTAGTAGGTAAGCTTTCCAGACTTGGAGTTGATGTTGTGTTTTTACACAATTGTCTGCCTGAAGTGAACCTGAAATTGCGGCTTTTGGAATCGCCCCTAGACAGTGGTACATAAGATGTAGAATTGACGAATTGAGAAGTGCCTGGATTGCTTGGAGGGGCGGGATTGAAAAGAGGACACAAGGAAGGCTCAAAGGTGGCGGAATTACACAAAAGGCAAGACACGCTTCGACAGCGCAGGAAAACCTTATTGTACAGCTCCAGGTCAAGAGCTACCCAATAAGGACATTGATTCCACTAGGCGACTCGGGCTGCGCATTTGGCTGAAAATAGCCTGTAATGGGTGAAGAAATGGGTACAGCCAAAGGAGTGAGATAGTTCAGCTATGACAGATAAATAGTCTTTCAGTTTTTTGCGTCTTGAGGGGAAGACAGAACAAATTATTTCAAACTATTTTATTTATTATAGGACCACAGTCAAGGGTGCGATGGGGTTAACTTATTGAAACAGAGGGGAGGAGAGAAAAGAGATCCGTGTCCGCATCTGAGACGGGTGGTGGATCCATTGCAACTGCATTAGAAGGAACAGGAAGAGCAGATGCAGTTGAGAGTGTATATGTTGGGAGGTTGGGAACTGCCGAGGAAGTGGTAGCTGGATGGAATAGGGCTGGGGAATAGACCATTTGAGGAGGCCACCCCACGCTTGGATCAGCTCCAATTGCGGAGGAAGAAGGAATGGTGAAGGTAGGGGGAAGGAACGTTAGCGGAGGCAGCCTCAAGCTTGGGTCTGCTCCGATTGCGGAGGGCCATTTGCAAAGGTATCCTCACATTTCGGTTTATTCCACGACTAGATGGATTCAGCTGAGACTGAAAGGCAGGAGGAAAATAAATATAAGAAGTGTGGACAGAGGAAGCTGTGAGAGTCTCACCTGTGGGAGGGGGAAAGGTGACAGTCACGGTCGGAGGGGCCGCCGCGGAACTATTACAAGCAGCCGCTGAACTATTGTGTGCGGCTGCAATAGACTGTCGGCTGGAATGAGCGGCGGACGAGGAAGCGGTGACTGCGGCTGAAGGCTGAAACTGAGGTGGGTTGGAGGCGAACCGTATGGATCGTGTGGTTGTTTGCTTCAAAACTTCTGTGGTGCTGAGAGGACGTGGAGAGTTTTAGTGAGAATGCACAAGCAGATCGTGAAGTTGTGGCTTTGAATTTCTCTGCGAGAAATTGATACCAGCATTGGATAACGCTTGCCAGAGTGCGTTGACGGACCATTTCTCAACAGGAGCGAGGTGTATTAAGCTGGCTTGTGGAGCCGTAAGATCGGCAACCTGGGTGAGCAACAGGTGAAATGTGAAGGGAAGGGAAAAAGGAGGAGGTGTTTCTGGCAGATTGGAGAGTTCGTCATTGGAGGGGAACAGTTCAATTTTCTGGAAGTTAGTCATGATGCGGGTTTGGGTGGGCCAAATGCTGAAAGAACTAACAACGAGAAGTGGTAAGAGGCTGGTTTTTATACCTTGGTAATAATTAGAAGATTAGATGGGCGTACTCCTCTCCTCCCGAATTACATTTAATAACTTCACTTGCTGCACCCTGTCAGGGTTTATTTTGTTGCTGATTGCACATTATCGCTTACATAACACATAATAAACAAAAGGCAAGTTACAGCACAGTTTATATTCTCCAAATATTCCCGCATATGCAGCGCACATGTACCTCTGTAATAATAATAATACACAAAAAAGATTTTTTAATTTAATAATGCATTAACAGATAGATTTTTTTTTTTCACCACTATAATTGTAAGCGGTCCTCCTTCAGACATACTTCTCATTGTAAGTTTTGTTTTCATTGAAGGTTTTGTTCTGTTAAACAGCCCATAAAGGTTGCGTTAGAGCAGGGGTGCCCAATCCTGCATAGTTCATCTCCAACCCTAATCAAACACACCTGCCTTTAATTTTCAAGTGATCCTGAAGACCTTAATTGGTTGCTTCAGGTGTGTTTGATTAGGGTTGGAGATGAACTGTGCAGGACAGTTGATCGTCAGGAGCAGGATTGGGCACCCCTGCGTTAGAGCGCTCTGAATCTTGAATCGTTGATGGAAATTAAGTTACTGTAGGTTAAGAGAAATTAAAAAAATTATCTAGAATTATTCACAGTATTTTGTGTGCCCACGGTAACAATATTGTGCATATTAATTGCTGCGATAAACAGTATTATCTAATACCGGTGAAGGTATTAAAGGTTATTTCATATTATGTATCAGTATACATTATTATGTATACAGTATACATATTCTTTATTAGTATTCATTATCAGATGTATTTGTGAAGTTTAAGTACATGAGTTAGAGTGAACATAATATGTGTGTGAGGATCCTGCAGAGACACTGAGAGGAGATCCTTTTGGAATGTGTAGCATATGTTTTCCAATTATGCACATGACACAAGTTCTCTATAAGGAAGGATTGTGTAGCATGATGTTGTTTTCCACTGATGCAAAGGTTTTCCAATGATGATGTGTATTGTCGACTGTAGTACACCAGGCCTGTTCTCTATAAGAAAAGATGATTGTGCCTCGTGCAAGCACGAGGTATATGTTAAAAGTAAACATTTTTCTGGTAATGTAATTCTTTCCAATAAGTAGCCTATAAGTAGCCTATAAAACCCAGCCTTTAGCCCTATTCGGTTGGGATTAACTTTACAAGGGTAGATGGAGTAATGTAATTTTACCACAGGATGTCTGTAATATTAATGGCCAATTCGCACAGGATAATATATCTCAGTAAAACTAGCAGAAGTGAGAGGGGTAACTCGATTTGCGCATTGCCGCCACCCTCCTGTCGTCATGTGCGTATTACGTTGCTTCCTGATATCACGTGCGCAAACACATATAACCTATATTTATATATATAAACGTTATGTCCGGTCGAACGATGTATTAATTAACTTCAGATTGGATTGTGTTGGTAATAGGCACTTACCTAATGCTAAAAGATGTTTCGTACCTCTAACAAGTGCTTTCGATCTTCTTTCTGATCTGAATGGTATGTGTGAGTTTTGCCACAGATTTGTCCCAGCGTCTAGAACGCAATTGAATGCTTTTTCAAGCATCTCGATACTTGAAAAACCGTGGAAAACTACTTTTAAACAGGAAATGATGAAATATTTACGTACATATTTATTCGTATTACCTGAAGTCATTTTTCCGGACCTTTTTACTGAAGGTAAAAGTCGTCGTAATCTTTACTGACATTGTCCGTAATGATTACTGAGATGGCACATTCGGATGGGACTAAAATCACAGAGAAGCTCTGGTAATTATTACTTTACCCTACCTCTCCAAGTTAAACTAGTCCCATCTGAATAGGGCTTTTGTGTCCAGAGCAGCAGAGAAGCTGGCATGAAGACACCATCTTGTCGGTTTCTCTTATTTGTCTGACATAAAATAATAAAAAAAAGAGATCTCTTGGCAAAATGACTGGTGTTGCTTCCGTGATTCAACCACAACGGGGAAAAAGCTTAATTTTCAAGTCTACACCTACAGTCTACTTTAACGGCATGTTTTTTTTCCTAGCCTATATTTTTCTTCTCATGGCATGGCAGGCCAAATCAAAGCTTATCACTGGCCAACTTTGGCCCACAGGCCCTGGTTTGGACATATCTGGTCTATAATACTACACAGACCCCCATCATTACAATCAACACACCCCTTCCAACGCACAACTCAGCAACTTTTATATAATTTAGAATTCTAGAGTTTCCCACTTGTAAATATGACTTCACTTGGTGATTCATGTGTTCGAAACACTTAATTATGATATTTCCAACTCCACTTGAAGGGCACCCTAATCAAACACACCTGAAGATCTCTGAGTTTGTTTAAATGAGTTTGATTAGGGCAGGAGGCCTGGAGCTAAACTCTGCAGCCCTTGTGCTAGGGCGTCCTGGATGGTGTTACTGGCCCAAGTCAAAACAGACTTTTGTCCATAGCTCAAATGGTGCTGAGTACTCTCATATTTGACCAAAGGTATGAAGTCTGCTGCATGACAGCTTAAGGCCCCGATATATTCACAGCAAAGTTCTTTATTAAGGGGTAAAATGAAGTTTGAAATACGTGACCAGCGATATACTGTTATCGAACATCCAACGCCACCCGCTCTGCTGAGAGCAAAGTTTAGGTGAATATGTAAATATGTGCTGCACGCTTTCCTCTCAATAACAAACACACAACAAAATTAAGAAAACAGCAAGCATTTTTTTAAATAAAGCTTAAGAAAAGCATCTGATCATAGCAACGTGGATATGTTTGCATGGGCTCTGCACTCTAGTCACATCACGTTTAGCACTTTATATAATAGATTGCTTAAAATCAAGCAGCTTTGCCGTATTAAACATGAAAAACAGTTTCAGTGTCGAGTTATCTACTACTTCTACTATAAAGCAGCTCTCCAGCGTGTACATGTTTTTACCTCCGTACGTCTAACCTCCACAGACTCAACAGAACTAATTAACCAGAAAAGATTTCTATGTGAAAGAAAGCAAAGCCTATGCGCACACCTACCTATCACGTAATCGCCACAGACCAATGGTGGTACAAAGGTGTTTAGCAACCGGAGCTAAACGGCAAGCCATTTCGAACTCCCAAAACTAATTCCAAACAAACTTCGTTTTGGCTAGCCAAGAAATCTAGACGCACCCTAGCGGCAGCAAATTTTATTTTGCAGCCAGGGTGGTCTAGCAACTCCCCGTTGGCTTTCCAGCTGGAAAAACCAAACTCTAGTCAGGCCAATCACATCGTGTACAGAGTCGGCGGGCGGGCTTAAAATAATGACGATAGAGTTGCGACGATTCCCTGCTGCTTGAAAACAAAGAATGGCTACTGCTGGCGAACAACGGTCTTTCGAATCGGCTTTGGCCACGACTCTGGAAGACTTGGAGTTAAGCTTTTCTTTGAGAAAAGAACAAAGAACAGCACTTAAGTCATTCTTAAAAAAGGAAGATATGTTTGTAGTTTTGCCGACCGGATACGGCAAAAGTTTAAACTATCAACTAGCTTCGCTGGTGGGAAAACGCTCTGGTTGGTTGTAGCACTATCCTATTGCGTGCAGAGGGAATTTGAAAGACAACCGTTTATCCCGCCCCTCGGATTGAGCCCTGCCAATGGTGAGTTCCCAGACCCAACATCTTTATGTGGGTCTGGCTTGCCAGGCTACGGTTTGGTCTCATTTTATGTGAAATGATGCACATCAGTTCGTTCTTCGATTTCGCTTGATTTATATAGGGGCCTTTACTGTGGACAAGAACCATCAGGAAGGGGCTGACTGACTCATAAAGTGACCGACCATATTTGTCACCTTTACATTAAGAGATGGGTTACTATGAAAACGATCATGCCAAAAAACAAAAATAGTGACAAGTAATTGTGTAATATGCATCACATGGTCAGTGAGTAGACTCAAAATTCCACATCACATATTAATTAGAACTTTAAGTATGAGTAAATATTAGCAGTCATGCTTGCCTTAAAAATCATTAACTCAAATAACAGGAAACTGAGACAAAAAGAAAGCACACACCAAGTGGATTGATCTCCAGATATGTGAAGTAAAGATCCTCATACAAATTGAAGAGACCCATTATGAAGCTTGCTAGAACTCTGCAAAAACAAACAAACAAAACAAAACCAAAAAAATTAATACATTTTAAACTTCTGCATCAAAGTAATTTATGTTAAAGATTTGCATTTCTTTCTGTTTTAACATTTTCTATTAAATAAGACTGGCCGATGGCGATATATATGTATATATATATATATATATATATATATATTATATTATATATATATATATATATACAGTCGTGGTCAAAATTGATGGCACCCCTGATAAATATGACAAAAAATGGCTGTAAAAAATAAATCTGCATTGTTTATCCTTTTGATCTTTCATTCAAAAAATTCACAAAAATCTAACCTTTCATTGAAGTAAAAGAATTGAAATTGGGGGGTAAATCACATTATGAAATAAATGTTTTTCTCCAAAACACACTGGCCATAATTGTTGGCACCCCTAGAATTTTTTATGAGAAAAATATCTCTGAAGTATATTCCCATTAATATTTACCTTTTTTGGCACACCAGGGTGACTAGGAACATGAAATTGTCCAGCTATGACTTCTTGTTTCACAGGAGTTTAAATATGAGGAAACACAAAGGCCAAATTCCCTTAATCATCCATCACAATGAGTAAAACCAAAGAATATAGTTCTGATGTGCAGCAAAAGATTGTTGAGCTTCACAAAATAGAAAGTGGCTGTAAGAAAATATCTAAAGAATTGAAAATCCCCATTTTGACCATCAGGGCAATAATTAAGAAGTTATAATCAACTAAAGATGTTACGAATCTGCCAGGAAGAGGACGTGTGTCTATATTGTCTTAATGGATAGTGAGGAGGAAAGTTTGAGTGGCCAAAGACTCTCCAAGGATCACAGATGGAGAATTGCAGAGATTAGTTGAGTCTTGGGGGTCAGAAAGCCTAAAAAAAATGTATCAAACAACCCCTACATTCCCACATGTTGTTTGGGAGGGTTTTAAGAAAAATCCTCCTCACTCCTCCAAGAACAAACTCCAGCATATTCAGTGGTCAGACACGACTGGATCTTCAAAAGGGACCGGATTCTATGGTCAGATAAAACAAAAATAGGGCTTTTTTGGCAGCAAACCCAGCAGATGTGTTTGGTGCAAACAGGGATGAAGAGTACCCCATGCCTACGGTTAAATATACTGCTGGATCTTACATGTTGTGGGCCTATTTATTTGCTGGAGGTCCTGGACATCTTGTTCAGATACATGGTATTATGGATTCTAGCAAATACCAACAGATAAAAAATCAAAACCTGACGGCCTCTGCTAGAAATCTTATAATGGGCCGTGGTTGGTTCTTCCATCAGGACAACGGTCCAAAACAAACATCAAAATCAACACAAAAATGGGTAACCGAGCACAAAATGAAGCTTCTGCCATGACCGTCACAGTTCCCTGACCTGATGAGTGGAGTGAACTGAAGAGAAGAAGCACCAACATGGATCTGGGAATCTGAAGGATCTGGAGAGATTCTGTATGGAGGAATGATCTCTGATCTCTTGTCAGGTGTTCTCCAAACTCATCAGGCATTATAGAAGAAAACTCAGATCTGTTATCTTGGCAAAAGGAGGTTGCAAAAAGTATTTAATAACAGGGTGCCAACAATTATGGCCAGCGTGTTTTCGAGAAAAACATTTATTTTATAATGTGATTTCCCCCCCACTTTCAATTCGTTTACTTCAATGAAAGGTTAGATTTTTGTGAATTTTTTGAATGAAAAATCAAAAGGATAAACAATGCAGATTTATTTTTTACAGCCATTTTTTATCATATTTATCAGGGGTGCCATAAATTTTGACCACGACTGTATATATATATATATTGTTTTTTAAACTAGGTTGTTTTGATATTGATTCTCAAAAACCACTGTGAATTAAATCTTTTTCTGTATTTATTTACGAAAAAAATAAAATAAAAATAATAACTGTTAGCATACAATACTACTGATTAATGCGAATCCTATTATTACCAGTCTTATCCTCTAAAGGTCTCTTAATTACCATGCAATGAAACATTACAACAAAACACCTGTAAATCAAACAATCTTCATTGTCTTTGCAGATGCCAGTATTACATTTATGCTCTCGTTATTTTGAATGTACTTTTAGAAAAGCATGCCATGTTAGTCCCAGAATACAGTGTGATTCATTATTGATCTAATTATCGGTGATATAATAATAGGAGCAATTAAAATAGGATCATTAAAAACAGAGACTCATGGATATTAATTTAATGTCTTTTTTTAAGTCCTTTAATATCTACAGCACTGATCACTATATATGACTAGATTGCTCATCGAATTCTAAAGTGATCTTGTTAGATCTTGTACGTTCACTATATTTGTTTGGTTTTCCAGCCTTCACTTTGCAAATTGTTTGAAATACAGAAAATACCATTTTGATTAATCAAAGATATAATCAACAGATTAATCAATTATCAGAAAAATCTTCAGTTACAGCCCTAGATGAATGACAACATTGCAAACATGGTTTGGAAAGAAAAAAGGATGAGTTATATAGCTAGAAACTAAATGCCAAGAAAAAGATCATCATCTTAGTGACTTGTGGCTTCTACAAAAGCATATGTATTATCATTGCTTAACCTCAAAGCACAAAGGAATTTCTAGCGTCATCAATATTTTTTCAGTTTTCCAGGAAGAAAAGACTTTGAAATGAGTGTCTGCAATAAGTTTCGAAGTACACTAGCATTGATGACCTTAAAACTAACAAATGTGAAATAAAAGCCATTCATCCCTCATGAATATTTAGAAACTGAACATGAACATTTCAAACTGATCAGCATACTTACTCTTTCTTCTCATCTGTAACATGTATAAGTAACTGCTGGGTAACCATTTCCTCCGTGAGCTTATCATCTATTCTCACTGATAGTTTTTGGGCTCTTGTGTCCACGTCTCCAACGTCCACCCCACCCTCATGATGGAATAGCACTTGACTCCCTTCCCGGCTTGCATATATACACACATAAAACTCCTCTTCCTGTGAAAGAGAACAATTAAACGCTCAAATAAATAAAGAAACATCAAATCAATCCCGGGTTGAAATGTATGATTTTGTTAATACTTTTTCTAAAGGAAGATACATAACCGATGATCAAAGCCAAAATATTAAATGCCATTCATTAAAGGGGCTATATGTAGTTTTCAGTGGCCTCTAGCGGTGATGTTTCAGATTGCAAACAATACGTTTACAAGCGAGTGCTCGTGCGCATGCTCAAACTCATGAGCGAGCACTCTGGGTACCGGCCAGACTGAGACGCAACACACCGGAGAAAGCATCACACAACATGCTGGAAACTCAGGTAAACTCCCACTGCAACGTTACAATAATAGGCTACTTTTATCAGCTTGACGTTGAACTAATGCTCCATGCTCGTACCATGATAACGTTACATTGACTGCATTTAGCCTATGTAATGTGGTGTTACATAGGTAAATTTGCGGTAAGATAACGAAAACGGTTAGTGAACTACACTGAACAATTTCAGTATAACAGTAAGACCGTAGTAAGTAACATTACTGTACTGAATGTGTCTGGAATTGTGTAGTATAAACAATATAATAGTAGTGGGATGACAAACGTTAGACAGGAGATTTAGTACATAAAATAATTTATAATCATATTAATATTTATAATCATTTAAAATAATTTATACCCAAAACAAAGCGGAGGTTTGAGGCAAGAGGCTCGGGAGCACGCATGCAGGTCACGTCACTGGATTTCGCGGTAAATCCGACCCGGAGCCTTCACATAGAAATAGGAATACTTGCTTTCCGAGGTAATAGCAAAACCCGCCAAGTGGATCATTTTAATGTGAGATTACAACCCCTTCACACACAGGCAATAAAAAAAGGATTCATTTTAGTAGAAAAACTACATATAGCCCCTTTAACATTTACTGAGTAATACATTATTTTGAAAAGGCCATTTCATAATACTATTTATTGTTGTTGTTTTTTTGGGATGTGACGTCTTTGTTCCTGGAACATTTCATTCAAGAGAAGCAATTCAATTACAGTGACTTGTAGCAGTAACATGACTGTCATCATTCAAATGTCATCATTCAAATGTTGGTGTCTGGATGCTCATAGATGGCTCGAACGAACAACATTTAAAGAATTTAAAATTCCAAAAATTAAACAACAAATGGACTCTCACACTGCAGCAGTGAAGAGAGATGTTTGAATGTGCAGTACTGACAACTGTAGGATATATAGCATTACATTTTATCCCTGGTAAGGGATAGTTTTTGCCAAGTAATTGTTAGTTTGATAATGTAGTCTTGTTGGCTAGTTAAGCCAGAATATTTCTTTTCACAGGCTCTAAAAGTATTTATAATAAATGAAGCTGCAAAAGTTGCACACTTGCAGTTTTGACAACCAATTAATTAAATCAACCATTAATTATAATGGGAGCGAATAAATATTCCCAACGTTTCTGATAAAATAAGCATCTTAACCAGAGGTGGGCAACTCCACTGTCCTGCAGAGTTTAGCTCCAGAGCTAAATTCTGCAGTGGACCAGTGGAGTGCAGCAGGACTGGCTTCCCGACTGAGCCTAGTTTCTCCCAAAGTTTTTTTTCTCCATTTGGCAACTGATGGAGTTTGGGTTCCTTGCCACTGTCGCCTTTTGGCTTGCTTAGTTGGGACACTTAATATTTGGCAATATTGTTGACTGCACTGACACTATTGGATAAGAACTGAACTGAGCTGGATGATGACATCACTGTTTTCTCCAGAGCTGCTTTATAGATTAATTTAACTCATTCCATAATTGATTAACTTCACACACTGATTGTTTACTAATGTCTTTTTAGAGCTGCAGAATTGAATTCTGTTTGCATCACTGAATTATCATCTTCCTGTTTATCACTGTGAAGCTGCTTTAAAACAATCTGCATTGTATAAAGCGCTATAAATAAAGGTGACTTGACTTGACCTTGAGGGCCAGAGTTGCCCACCCCGATATAATATGCTTTCATAGCCTCTTGGTTAGATACACTCAGTGTTTACAAGATAATGGTACACATCGGGTAATTTCGTGTACATTTTCGATGTCCTTTGAATTTATTTATTTTTTGCTTTTTTTAAAGATATAGGGCTTATATGCTATATAATAGACATATGTGAAACTAATATGTAACTAATACGTGAAACTAATACGCAACAAACAAGGACATAATCAGTAACCAATGAAATTTAAACTAAACAGAGTGGGGAAACAGGAACTAAAGGAAACAGAAATTCACTTGCCTCCTCTTTTCTTGGTCTCTTTCTCTCTACACTTTCTCACCCTCTTTCTCTCTCTCATATCCCTCAGATAAAATTTTACATATATAATGGGTACAATTAATGGTATAAGTTTTTATAATTTTGTAACTATTTTAAGTGTAACCATAACCATATTGTCATTAAACCTTTTCAATTACAAATCATGTGCCAACTTTGATTTGGTATTGAATTTGAAGTGCTACCTATTGCAATACAATACCGTTACACTATAGCAAAGCTCTCCCACATATTTAGCTATTGTAACTGTACTTATTTCCATCGTTGGTATAAGTAGCAGTGGCTGGTAATAGACAAGAAATGTACAGTTTTCTACCATCTTGCTGATAACGTTTCTTTAGTCATTCGGCAGTCCTGCAGCCTAAACCACTGTAGGAAAAAAATACCCGGCGCAGTATTTTTGGTTGTTATTTAAAGAGCGCATTAGTAATGTGCGCCTATAGGCGGGTCCACAACACGCGTAAACTCTGCTTATTACACACACAGGGACACGCAGCAGCACACAAACTAGCCAAATATTAAAAATAAAAGGATTACAATGTAAAAGATGAATATTGTGTACATAAAGATATGGTGGAATCCGGCTTGTCCCGTATATGGTCTGCTTGCGCGCTTCACCTCGCGCATGATCAGATCCGTTTATGCTCTGGAGACTCATTCAGTATTTCAGCTTACAAATTTCGTCATGTAAATAGCAACCGCCATGGCGCAAGTGCAACTGGCTTTTAAATGGAATGGGAGATGAGACTCTGGTTGGTTTATTTTACTTTATGCCCAAAACACACCCATTACTCATTAAGAGAATAGGGACAACCCTTTTAGACCATTTTCCCCATCATTAAACTAGCAAAAGTGGATTCAGATACGCCCTAAGTGCACTTGCGCCCTGCGCTTTAGACCATGCGCTTAAATCGTTAAAATAGGGCCCTAAAGCTGCTTTGAAACAATCTGAACTGTAAAAAGCGCTACATAAATAAAGACTCAGTCGATCTCGAACTCTCACACGCTGTCTATTTAGGTTTGTTTAGTGCAAATCTACGGAGCCTCTGTAAAAATCACATTGGAACACTTAAGGGCCCTATCTTGCACCCAGCGCAATTGACTTTGTACACCGACGCATGTATCATTCCTATTTTGCACCCGCACACAGCGGACTTTTCCCTCCACAGACACACGTCGGTAAACTAGCAAATGCATTTGCGTTCCCGGGGGCGGTTCAGCGCAAAGAGGAGGCGTGTTCCGGCGCAAACGTTCCCTGATGCTATTTTGCAGGTTTAGAAAATAATTCCGCCACTGACAGGAAAAAACTAGTTTAAAGTCAGTGGTGCGTTGCGCATGTTATTCAGATGCTATTTTAAGGGCGCATGCTTGGCCATAATCAATGTAGCGTGTGCACAACGCGCATACACTTTGATTCTCTCATCTACACAGAAACAGCAGTTTTCATTTTTGCAAATCATACATTATTACAATAGATAGATAGATAGATAGATAGATATAGACAATTTATTATAAAAGCATACATCAAGCTTACATATTTACCCAAATTATCATACACCTGTTTAACCGAAGCTAATTTGGGTGGGTTTCTCCCATCCCCAATGTCACTTCTCTGTGTTTTACGGCCGTGACGAGAGCGTTACTCTCCTCGGCTGTGAACCGCTCCTGGCGCGCCTGCCTGGCAAATCCGCAATTACAATAGCAATCCGCGATGGAAAAAGCAAGTCTGCTCTTAAAGGGAATGTGAGATGTCGCTCTGATTGGTTTATTTCACGTTATGCCCAAACCACACCTATGAATAATGAAGCTACTTCAGACCAACCCATTTTAGATTTGCATCGGGCGCAAGAGTCATTTATTCCGCCGGTTTAATAGCAACAGCGCCCAAGACCCGCCCACAAAGTTACTTGCGTTTTGCGCTTGATACTTGCGTTTCAGATCGTTTAAATAGGGCCCAAAGTGTTAATTAAGTAAAAAAATTACATTCCTCACTCTTTTTATCATTATTAAAGTCCGCGTGAACCGGAAGTTGCAAACGACTTTTCTCCAGTGTTATGACGTATTTCCCAGTGAAAAGGAACATTGAACAGAGGGCAGGGGTTTACTCTAGCGCTCCTCCTCTCCATCTCTCGCTCATTACAGACTAACGATTTGAGGGGAGTGGTTAAGCGTTTCCCAAACCAAGCCGTCAAACCTACGTCATCAGAGAAGGAACGCCATTCCAGACCGGAAGTAACTTTTCAGACTTTAATTAAAGATTACGACGGCAAAGAATTTTTTTCTGTGTATTAACTTGCACGGATTAATTGTTCACCACAAGACTAGTAATATGCGCTAACAAAGTAAATAGGGTCAATTTTGATTTCAGTTGGACTTTAACTAAATTATTAATCATTCAATACACATCCATTAAGTGTAAAACAAGAAGGGCATAGCCTTATGAAAAAAAGAAAAAACATGATAATCGCGGTTTCTTGCATTGCTCTGCAGTTGGCCTGTCAGTATTGCAGTATTAGAATATTGCGATTATAGCAAAATCCCTATTGCACATTTGCATTTGTTTTTAATTAATGTTAAGATCCCTGATTGGACACCTCAGGTTTTGTCAGAGGTCTCAGTGTTTCTGTTGATTCTATGGTTAATATCAGACCTTTCTGCCACTGACTCAATGTAGGAGGTCACGCAATATAAATCTGGCTGGAACTATGTGTTATAATTGTAACTGTCTCCTTCTTTGGGTTGTAACAAATATGCACAGCCAGAGTTAGACTGGCTGTAGGTTTAAGGTATACAACTATATGACAGAACCACAAATTAGAGTCAGATCTGTTTTGGTGACTGATATATAATCAATTAATCAGATAATTTACCTCACTTGTGAAGGATTAAAGGATTCGCAATAGCAACCTGTGTGTTACTTTAAAAGAGCAACCTCATCTGTTTTGTGTTTTATTTTATTATTTATTATTTTTTATGATTTAATTTTATGATCATTTATAATCAGTCATTTATGTAGTTATTTTATTTATCTTTTAGTAATTTATTCATATTCATATTATTATTTGATTTATATCATTTATTCATAATTTTTTTATTATTATTATTCATTCATTTTGTTTTTATATTTTATAATATTATTTTATTTATTTCCTTGCTGTTGTTGTTTAATCTTATGATTGTGTGATTTGAAGAGATGTTTTTCTTGAGTTCGAGATAAGAGAATATCTCCATTTCAAGGTTTTTAACATCACATGACGATGTTGTAAAGCAGCAGTTATTTCATTGTTTTTGCTGTGGTATAATAACACTTGTTGGATTTGTACTGATCAGACGAAGTCTGAGCATTGAGCATCGAAACATCCAGATGAAGTCTGAGCATTGAGACATTCAGACGAAGTCTGAGTGAGCATTCAAACATACGCAACTAAGATTATTCAATAAACTCATCATCACTTCATCTCCTGCTTCTGCTCTTCCCTGGCTTTCTCAGCCAAACTCTCAGGCTGATAGAAGACGTATGTCTTCTGGCAGGGATTCGGCATCTGGGGTCATATCTAATATATTCAATATTTCTGATGTGGAGATCCATCCGATCTAACATTCTGGCATGATCTAACTAATACCTGGGTTGTTTAATTCAGCTTTCCATGATAGTAGTTCTAGTACAGTCTTGTCCGACTATGCTTCACATTCTGAGACACTGCAGTAAAATTTAAATAAAACATTTGGTCTGAACCAATGCCTATATTGTGATTTATGCTATTTTTGAGTCTCAACTTTGAAATAGTTCATTTCATTATTCAAAATTAAAATAATAAATGTCATTTTGACACTCTTTAATGTGGTGAGCCATATTGCTGCAGTCCCTCAGTTCAAGTGGCAGCATAGTGCGTGTGAACCGGTCATCTTGTCTTCTTTACTACTAGTTACAGCACATGAAGAATGAACATCAGAAGATATGCTGAAAGATACAGTACACCTAACTGAAATGCATCATCTCCCATGTAATCACCCAATCAGAATTTCAACCATAGAAATGCATTAATAGCAACCTGACATCAATTTCCCTCAGGAAAGAGTTGACATGTTGCTGACAGCTAATTGCTTGTTAGTTAGCTAGAAGAAAAAAACCTGTAATAAATATAGATGAATGAGCTGAAACATTTGACTTTATCATCATCATTTATGTAAAAAAACAAGATATTGATAAAGATAAAATTACACTGAATTTACAAAATACCTTATAGTGAGGCACAAACGGCTCAATGAGGAAGTTCTTCAAAATCCCTTTCGCCTTCCCAACCTGAGGAACAGGGAAAAAACACACTTTCGATCAAATATCAAATTATTTATGTACTCTTTAAACTTCATGATTATTGATTTTGTGCAGGTTTAATGAAGCTAAATTTAAAACCACCTAAATAGAAATGCACCAAGCCCTTAGAATTATTGTGGAAAGCAGGGCGGGCCGAGAGCCGTGAGAGAACGGCGCGAGGCCGGTCGCATGATTGATGATGAGCGCCACATGCACGCAGCACCGTTCTCGTATCTCTCACGGAGGAGCTTCGGAAGCAAAGAGAAAATCACTCACTGCTCTTGACTGAATAACGTTTGTAGCTTTAATAAGGATTCATCTATATTTAATTTATCATTTATGCAATGAAGACTGTGAAGTGTTTGATAACTTTATTCAATTTCTGTTCCTACTAGTTAGACCTACCTGAAAATCTTAAAGCACTGTTTACAAGGTTGCATGGGTCAAAAACAACGTAAACATTTTTTTTGCATTTTAACAGGGCAGGTAAAAAAAATCTCTGTACCGTCTGGAAAAAAACCTTAGTGCTGAACCCTGATATATTAAAGACACAGCTAAATGTGACATTTATGTGAAGATTGCTTTAAAGGTGCCGTAGGTGATTATCTGCAGAATTTTTTTTTGTTGTGCTGGTTGAAAGTCTCCTCATATCCTGATAACAATCACTCTGTTAAGCGGTCTAAATGTATTTTTATAAACATATGTCTTCTGTGGAAGGCATAGGACCATAGAATGTTTGTTTAATCGTTGCGTTCGGTCCGAACGGTCCTATAGCATGCGTTCCCTGTCGGTCAATGTTTGTTTGCATACCACTGTGCAGGTTGTTCACGCAGACATAATAAGTCCTTCGGATGAGACGTAAAACCGAGGTCCTGACTCTCTGTGGTCATTAAAAATCCCAGGATGTCTTTCGAAAGAGTAGGGGTGTAACCCCGGCATCCTGGCCAAATTTGCCCCTTGGCCTCTGTCCATCATGGCCTCCTAATCATCCTCATATACTGATTGGCTTCATCACTGTCTCCTCTCCACCAGTAAGCTGGTGTGTGGTGAGCGTTCTGGCGCAATATGGCTGCCGTCGCATCATCCAAGTGGATGCTGCACATTGGTGGTGGTTGAGGAGATCCCCCCTTCTATGTAAAGCGCTTTGAGTGCTGAGAAAAGCGCTATATAAATGTAATGAATTATTATTATTAAGTCATCAGCGTGTTTCAAGAACGCTGTGCAGACAGAGCGAGAAAAGCAGGTAAACAGCAACAACAACCAGACTCTTATCGTGGAACCCCTGGCATGCAAGAAATATTATTACACCCTGACAAGTTTTGCTAGCTAAACAAACCGAAAACTTGCTGCATCTAATTCCGTTTTTAAGAATTTGTTTATGTAGTACTGTTACTAACTGTACTATAAAGTTTTCTCAATGGTGAATGACACATGATGTATTGCAGTAACGCTGTCTCCGGTCTTCTGGGCTGTGTGTGTTCATGCTTTCAGGAAGCGTGGCTTTGGGCGGCGATTTGCAGGGAGGGTGGGACGTACGCTTTTAGTGCTATCAGGCTAAAGTTAGCATTTTCGCAGATGTCCTACTGCACCTTTACGTTCACTTAAGTTTAATGTTGTCACATTTTTTTTAAGCCAATTGTCTATGTAGATTCATGACGTCTAAAACATCCAGGTAATAAAATGTTCAAACAAAGTCTTTATTATTCTTTATTATTGTATAATCCAGTGACTTTTAATAAAGAATTTATTTAAAGAGCCTATTAAAATGTTAAAATCAATAGCTTTCAATTATACTGTGATGTGAATGGCTATTATTAATGGCTAAAATTGAGAAAGAAAATCCATGCAATAGAGACATCAGTATTGGTATCAGTGATCCTGGCCTTCATTCACAGTGCATAGTAAAAAGATGCCATTTAACAAATATTTAAAATATATATATTTATAATATAAAACAAACTGAACCATTTAAACTGAGATGTATAAGCTAAATATATATTTTTTTTTTAAAGTGAAAATTCTTTTATAGTTATCAAAACATTCTTGAACCCAAACACACCATCCCCCACCCACAAAATCTATTTAAACTGAGGTATGTAAAAGAGGTATTTTGAGTCTGCACAGTGCACTCTACACCTGTGGTGGGTGTGTAATTGTAAATGTCTCAGAGTTTTGTTACCGTTCATCATCCATTATTTCCATCATTTAATCAAGTCGCTCTCCTTTAAAACATAATGACGTTTTATTTCATCTATAAGAAATTATGGTCTGTTCCCAACAACTTCCACTCCAATATATATATATATCAAAATGTTCCTTCACTTAAAAGAGCTTAATTATCATATAGAGACAATTACATCCAATCTCAGTAATATGTAAATAGTATCACAGAGGGCAACCAACAGGGATTGATTACAGGGACTTCAAATAGCTTGTCACCTTAAACATTTGACCGTTCTGTTTTAACAGAAGATCAAAGATGTGATCACTTCAGATAGATTTTATCACCTAAACCTTTTGCTGTTCTGATTTCATTTACATTTAAAACAGAGCTTCATTTACATGTTGAAGGGAAAGACGATGTGCTTAATTTACATGTAGAGGGGGAAGACAAACGAAATAGAGGATAAATGTTTGAGCTGAGAGGATGAGATTCATTCTGTTTGACTCCGCTGAATCCAAGGTGCTTTGTGTACCTTTCCACTGCTATGCTGTAATACACTTCATTTTTGAGATCTTCGACGTCCACTTCATTTTTTCTTACAATCTCTTTGCGTTTGCGTTGCCTCTTGTGTTGAGCTACTTGGTCTGCCACCATTAAAATATCCCTACAGCGACTGATTTGCGCACATCATTCTCTTTCTATGAAACCTGTAAATTAGGGGTGAAACGGTTCAAATTGCTCAGGGTTCAGTTTGTATCACAGTTTTAGGTTCACAGTTTCGGTATGGTTCGGTAATCGGTATGTGTTATGTTCAGGGAAAAAAGGACTACTTTCAAATAAAAATAAAGAAAATACAAACAAGTAATCTAACTGCAAGCAACAGCACAAATAAATACAATAGCAAAGATACTAATAAAATAAACAGTGCTTTTCAGGTTTTTCAGGTAGGTCTTACATTAGTTTTCAGGAACAGAAATTAAATAAAGTAATCAAATGTAAAATAACATTGCACAATTGACTGTATAAATTAAAGATGAATCCTTATTAAAGTTACAAAAGCTACTCAATCAAGAGCAGTGAGTGATTTCCTTGTCTTTTGTTGTTATATTAACATTAAAAAACACAGAGAGCAGAAATATTAGGCTGCTGTCCCTTTAAGACATAATGCACGGATACCAAATACTGATACTGTTACTTATCCGTTGTCTTTCTCGACTGTATAAGTTCACTTAAGGCATAACAGACTATGTCTGCTAGGATACTCATCAAGACGGACATGTTGACATTTTTTGTGTGAATTTGTCCATTCAAGCGCAAGACTTGAAAGAGAACTCAATATTTGCGCGCTGTTTGAGACGTGTGCGCTCTTTGGATGACTGCACACACACACACACACACACACACACACACACACAAATCTTCTCACAGCATGCACAAGTTCTCTTATGTGTCTTGCTCTTGAATGTTTAAATTGGCAAGGTTTAAATGAGTTTAGTTTAAACACAGATAGCAACGTGTGCAATTTAGGTCTCGCCTGCACTTGTGTGTTCTCAACACCCGGGTGATGACTGCATAAATGACTGGTCATGTTCGAGCAAACAGCACTCGGATTGAACAAAGTTTACAAAGAGTGACTGTCCACGTTTTTTGATTATAGCTGTTGTAATGTATTATTGAGGAGCCAGCATGTGCATCAATCGACAGAAACATACATTAGAGGAACTGACTGTTTTACACATTGTTATTTTCAACAAACCATATTATAGATGTGTCATCAGATTTGAGATCAACCACGGTGCAAGTGAGTCCCGAACCGTGGGTGGAGAACGATATGGTTAGATTTTTTTACCGAGAACCGTTACACCCCTACTGTAAACGTACTTGGTTACTAACGTAACCTCGGATCCCTGAGATAACGGGAATGAGTATTGCGTCGCTAGAAGCAATGGGAAAACTCCTTTTTCTTCGATTACTGAAGCCTTATTGAATCACGCAGTGAAACTGCACGAGCCAATGGTTGTGCCACGGAATTGCACGAATCAATAGCTGCACAGCAGAGCTGCACAAACCTATGGCACTAAAGGCCTCTGAAATGGGCGGGGCTACTCCTCCATAGAAGCGGGCATTCCGCTGTAGGATCTTAGATCAATTCGAAAGAAGCGACAAACGCAGAGTCATGCAGCATAACAGCACTGCCAGCTACGCAATACTCGCTACCGTTATCCTAGGGAACCGAGGTTACATTAGTAACCGAGTACTTTCCCAATCGATATAGATCACTTGGGAACTCAGTCCAATCGCGCTGTGCTATGACAGCGGAACGACAATCATTCTGTGGCCTTGGCCTAAGACATTTGAGAATAAGGGCCCTAAGGGGAAACAAGGCTAAGGTAGTACGAGGCCCGAGACTAAAAGACTCTGACCATTATATCGGAGCCACAAGGAAGGGTTCTAGTGGGTTGAGGTTGCATAGAGGTCAAAGCCCATTTAAACAATGGACACTCCGCTGAACCAAGCCCAACCAAGCTGAACCAAGAGGGCCTTTACTCCGATGGAGCACTGAAGGACCATCGAAGCATAAGCTAGGGCAATCGCGTCCACTATCCAGTGGGATAGTCTTTGCTCTGTGACCGAATGCCTTTTGGTGCGTCCTCTAAAGCAGGGGTTCTCAACCTTTTGCAACTCGTGGCCCACCAATGAGTGTTTAAAAACATTCCGAGGACCACCTTTCCACACACATATGATAGTATGAACACAGAATAACAGAAAATTCTAAAAGTACAAAGATATACTCTGCTGTTAATCTGTTATGCCACTGTAGCAGACTAGGTCAAGTCAGCTATATAGATGAAAACTGTCCTTGTATCAAAAAGACTTTGCAAATTTACTCAGTAACCATTCCTGTAACAATAACAGGCTAACATACCTGTAACAACAGGTCAGACAGACACACAAGAGGGGATTCTCTCTATTCGCTGCAACATGATCTCTATACCACGAATGTTATTTCTCGTGCCATTTATACGGCAAAAATGTGTTTTTTTGCGTGCATATGCTACGCACTGAAAACCCTTGGTTTGGATGAGGGGTGGGTAGTGCGTGCGTATTACACGCCATACAGTGCATATCATATGCACGCGAAAACTGCGTATCATATGCATGCAAAAACTATTTTTGCCGTATAAATGGCACAAGAAATAACATTCGTGGTATAGATACGAAATGTAGGGGTGTAAATCGGAGCCTACATGACGATTCGATACGATACCGATTTCTTAAGCCAACGATTCGATTATTTTCGATACTTCAGAATTCCCTGCGATACGATACGATTCGATTCAATACTAGATTTTTACATGATATCTATTAAGTTTCAAATAAATCAACAAAAATAATAAATAATTTGCCTTTTATTGAGAATACAAAATACAATTGCATGTCACAAAGAAATTGTTTTTCCACCTCCACGAATGAGACGAGTGTTGTTCATTATGTCGCCTTGTTGAGGTAAATTGTACTTTTCCTTGCTTTAACCCGGTCTTAAAGTAAAAAAGATGACTGTGAAAAATAGTAGAATTAAATGAAATACATTTATGGTGAGATTACTACAATTTATTTAATTAAACGCATTTATGGTGAAATTACTACATTTTCATGTCAATCTGTGTTCATTTTGACCACGAAACATGCGCTGTCACTTTAATTCAGCGCGTGCAGCACAGCACAAATAGACTCGGTGCGGAAACGATCTCTGCACCGCAACTGGAACGGATAAACGGACCGCAACCGCGTGCAGTGTGAAAGCTCTGACCTGTTAACATGGGTACTGAAAAAAATACGCACCGCATACGCACTGCAAACGGAGTATGTGTGAAACGGGCGCAATCAGACAAACGCTCCATCTGTTTTCCTGAAGCCAAAATACATCCACACCCATGACTTGACGCAGACTGGAGTGTGTAACATTTCAATGTCATTGCCAGCTGGCTCTGACGGATCCATGTCAGACTCAACAATGTGTGTGAACATAGATAGACTGTGAAACGTCAGTAACGCGTGTGAAGCGGTGTGAAGAAGACAATAATGAGGTTAGCGCCACCCGCAGCTTAGTAGGTTGTACGCATATGTCGGAGCAGATGCTGAAAATAGACAGGCGGCAAAATAAACACATTAACCGATACTCTCGCGGACGCATCGATGCATCGAATCGTCGGCTGTATAATCGATGCATCGATACGAATCGATTAATATTTACACCCCTAACGAAATGTTCAACAAAATTCATTCACCCCAATTTACATAGCCTACTGTAAGGGTAATTTATCAAATACAGTTAGCGATATGAACATGACTGTTTAAAACAATATTATGTTGGCTTCCCAACACAGCCCAGTTTTGTTCAAATGTCTCGGCAGCTTTGATGGTTTTAGCGCCTATTTGATAACATTTCTCCACATTCAACACCTGATTCCACATTCAACAACATTTCTCCACATGCGCCTTCGGCTTAAGGGGGTCGCACACCGGACGAGAAGCGCAGTGGCACGTCTTTAAAATTCGAACACATTATTTTCTGAGTGTGCGCACACCGGCGGCGTCTCTCCGCAGCGCCAGCTATGGCTCAAGACGCTGTTCAAAATCCTGTTGCACCACAGAGCGCCATTTACAGTTTTATATTAAATTTACTACATTATATTTGTCTCAAAGTCGTTAATGTAGCCTACTTCACCCTGTGCTGCAAGATACATTTAGTTTTATATTCATTTACAAAAATCAGCTGCGTGGATGAAAATGATCGGATTTTCAGGTGAGATTCTCAATTAATTCAGTTAATGTAGCCTACGTCCTGAGGTAAAGTGTTCAGACTGCGGACTCAGAAACGATTGTATTTAATTGTAATTGTAAATTTAATTGCAATCATAACAGTACAGACATTATCTTAATTTCGTAATGTCCTTAAACATAACAATATTGCTGGACATAAACTGAGAAAGTGCGCGTCCAGTGTTCGATACCTCGAGTTGTAGACGCGGCGCTGCGATTCTCGTCCGTGTGCGACCCCCTCAGTAGCCTACCTTAAAATGCGGCATGGATTAAAAATATATAAATGTCACCCAGAAAAAGTATTCTGTATTTTGTAGATATAGTTTAGTGTAATAAGTAGGGGTGTCAGAATGCACGTGAATATCACGATATTATGTTTGGAGATGCTGTATCGTTTCTCAAAAACACTGTATTCGATATTTACTTCAGCTCAGTGTATAGATAGATAGATAGATAGATAGATACATAGATAGATATAGATCTATAGATATATAGATAGATGATATATATAGATTGCACAAAAATTTGTGATTTAAATGCAAATGCATAGTTTTTTGCTCAGGTTTTATGTATGGTGGTGTATTCTTTATGACAGTTTTTTTTATTAGATCTTCTAGAAGAAATATCACAATCAATCGCCTTTCTTGCAATTGCAATAAATCTCAATACGTTGTATAGTAGTAACCCCTGTATCGTGATACATATCGTATCACCAGATTCTTGGTGACACACAGCCCTAGTAATAGGTATAGTGAAATTACAACAATAATAAACTTGAGTGAAAAGCAGTTCCTCCAATTAGATACAAATACAAACATTTTAAAAGGCCTACTGTGATTTCTGTCATCATATGTGATTTCAGCCATTCCTGGACACCCTCGAGGTTCAGGTCAACTGCCACCAATCCCAGCTTCCCCCTGCGTTTGATCAGCTGATCTGGTTTCACAACCAGCCTCTGCACAGAGGGACATACAAATATATTACACTGAAAACGATACAATATTACGGAACCGAAAACCAAGACATATACTCACTTCTGTTAGCAGCCATGGGTGGTCTTGTGCAAGGCGGTCCCAGACGGTGTCTGCAGTGAAGGTGGCGCAGCGGAAACGATTTTGCACAGCTGCCGTGGTGCAGATGTATTTATACAGGAACTCTTTTCCCGTCTGCTCAGAAATGGCCTTAGCAGACATCACAGCCAAGAACACTGACTACAGAAAGACAGAAAAAAAATCAGGGCTTTTACAAACTCAAGCTTAAACTGCAAATCCACTCCTTTTCATTAGGATTGCACTGCCAAAAATGGCACATTTGATGTGGTTTTGTTAACTAAACATTTTTGTAAAGTCCACAATACTGTTGAGTATGCAATCTGTCTAATGCATCTTAAGCACTCAGACTCATTTATCTCTGTATCAGAATACTTGACTCGGAGTCAACTAGCTTGGAGAGAAAATACAATTTAAAAAAAAAGAGTGCATCTTTATTATTTATTATCTAAATCATAAACAAATTACAAGTATATATAAATACAACAGAACAAAGATACAAATTAAATAAGCATGCTTTATGTTTTTCAGGTAAATCTAACTGTACTCAGGTACAGATATTGAATAATCAAATGTAAAATAACACTGCATAGTCTTCACTGTATATATTAAATATAATTAATTAATACAATTTATCTTTGTTAAAACTACAAAAGTGATTTTCTCTTTCTCTTTTGTTGTTTGATTAAAATTGGTGACACAAACAACTGCGGTTTTAATGGGCTGCTGTCACTTTAAGACAAATGCACGGACCCAATATAATCATGATATGCATTTTCTTGTTTACAACACATAACCGGCTGTGTTTACAAGGATACTCGCCGAGACGGCATTCTGACTTTGACTTTTGCGTGCAAATGATAAACTTTCACTCTATGATGATTAAACTTTGCAATTAATCCGCGAATCACGTGTTCCGAACCGGAACCGATCAACTACGATCACTATACTTGGCATTGCACATCCTGCGATGTGACTATCGTGGATGCACACAATGCAATATCAATGCTAAAACTATACATCGTGCAGCCCTAGTGTTGGAGCTGAAGGCCTCGTGGGCACTGTTCTAACGTGTTGCGCGGTTGCACTTTGGCCGACCCGAATTCTTTTCCCAATCCTGCCTCACTCTCTCTCCCACTCCTAGATATACTATCTAAATCAGTGTTTCTCAAATGAAAAATTACAACAAAAATTCTCGCTACAAAAATTATCAAATGTTTTACTGATGCAAGACTTTTATTTTGAAAGTGTGAAAGCTGTTGACTCTTCTGTCAGACGCAATTTATGTAGAGTGCCTGAGAAAAACAAGTTGTCCTGATTCAGTACCTGCTGCCAGATGAGATGCTGCCAGGCTATACAATATATCAGGATCGTTATTCTAATGTTATTTTTGTAACTTGTTATGAAATAAAAAGTCTCTCACACCTCAGAAAAAAAAAACTTTCCTGTCCTGTCAGACACTACACTGAGTTCATGCCACGGTGTGCATTCTTCAATTGGCGCAAGCTGTATATCACTTCACTATATATTAAAAGCTAATGAAATTACGGGCATACAGCATCGTACTTATGTTGACAGTTAGTAAGTCATGGAATTACCAAAAAGTACCAATAAATTAGCTGGGAAGGACTTGCATGCATTTATGACGTTCATTCTACTCATCAGGAACAGTGTCTATATTTTTAATTAATAGTTCATGTTAGTATTGTGTATTTACCATGGTAAATGTAGTATCCGTAACCTCAACCCAAAATACCACTTTATTTTCATTTTGTGTTATTTTCTATATTTTTGATGACTGTGGTGGCTCATTCCAACTTACTAACTTTATTGTATTAACAAAAACTAGTTTGGGACTGCTATGTAATAGCCATACTTTATACAGTCTTTTTCATCAATGTTAGTAATATTCTTTATGTGTACGTTAAGTGGGACGGTACTTGTGTGTGTCAAGTGTCAACCATTTTTGAGAAACTAAATTTGCTCGGTTCAAATTTCTAAAAATCTGGGTCGTGACCTAATGACCATGGGAAAATGTGGGTCCCATGGCCAAACCAGTTGAGAACCACTGATCTAAAATAAAATGCCAAAAATGCCAAAAATAAAATCTAAAAAAACTAAATAAATAAATAAATAAAGCTACTTAGCCAGCGATCACATTCAGGCTTGAAAAAGTGATATAATCTCTTTGAAACTGAAGAGACGTTGTGGCTTAAAGACATGATGTCAAGTCCCCATGAAATGCCACAATACAATATGATTTGTGATACAATACATGGGGCTGCACAATTTGGGGGGAAACCAATTTAATTGTCTTTTTCTGATAAAAGTTCAGATTGTGAGTTAAAATGTAATAAAACATTTTTTTTTAAATAACAACATTTCAGGTTTGCTGTACTTGTTTGTAGGGCGGCACAATTTGGCCAAAATTTTAATAATAATAATAATAACTGTGCAACTCTAGAGGAGACAAAACATCTGTTTTGGGGACAATGGTATAGAAGTGGAATACATATTCTAAAGGACTTATTTAGTAGTGATGGGCTTTTTCTTTTATTTTCAATTATAAGGCTGGGATCATTTTGGAAATATCTACAGATTAGAAATGTTTTTGGAGGCATCAGTTTGTATTGGGCAGGAAAAAAGTGTTTTTAGAAGAATTATGACAACTACCAAGGCCTTTTAAGAAGGTACCTAAGGTGTGTAAGGACTGATATTCGCTCTGCATTGAGGGCGGCGTCGGGATGTTCTCTAACAGTGCTGAGAGTGGCGTTTAGATGAATATGTTAATATGTGGTCATAAACTTCTTTTTACCCCCCAAGCGAAAAACGAATAAGAACTTAGCCGTGAGTATATCAGGGCCTTTAGTGTAAATGTAAGTATAAATGTTCAATTATTTAAAATATTACTTTTATAAATAAAATTAGAGGTCAACCGATATGGATTTTTTTTTGGATAGCCAATGCCAATATCTAGCAGTGTGGACGTCTGGCCCATGGCAGATACAGTACAAAGCTGATATAGGCCTATATGATATTGCAATATTTAATATTAAAGATAATAAATAACACATGCATAATTTCAGCAATTAAATTATTTATTTATTTTATATAATATTTAATAAAATAATCCTTTGCATGGACAGACCATCACACACAGAGTACATGTTATCAGTTTATCATTAAATATTCAAAGACTTATTAAAAATGTGTATTTGCTAAATGCCGATAATATGGAAAAGTATTACTGCATTTTACTTTCAATTATTAGACAGAACTGTTACACAAAGAAATTAAACTAATGAAGATGGAGAAAAGGCGATGCTGTGCATATGCCCTCACGCGCTGGGTTCTCTGTAACGCTGTAAAAATAAAAGTCTTCTGCTAATGGGCCAAACAGAAAAACTCATCTGCCAATGCCAATAATTATAAAATACAAAATGTTGTCAGATAATATCGGCCTTGGTGATATATCGGTTGACAACTAATTAAAACTGTAGGCTATAAATTAAGTAATCACACAGTTACAGAGTGGGTTCACAGGTATTTTTTTTATCTTTGGAGCAAGGCTCTACATCTATGTTTTATTTTAGAAGCACTTATGCTCCTGATTTAAAAAATTGGGAGCACAGTGAAAAATTTAGAACCACATTCTGATTAATGACAGACATAAAATGTTCCATTACGGGGCAATACTTGCCACTTTAAACTGATTTTTCAAGGACATCTTTTACCAATCATTATAATTTATAAATGTATGCATAATCTTTTATGTGAAATTCTTACATTTAAATGTAGCCTATAAGTGTTTAAAAAATAATAATTTAAACTGATATTCCATAAAATACAAGTATTTTCCATTCTGAACAGAGCAACATCAAGAATATAAAGTATTGCCCCTCAAGGCCCTGCAGTGCTTTGAGGTAGTGAATACCATAACACATGAACATGGTAGGCAACAGTACCAAGGTACGTGAGTGCTAAAGAATTAAAGAGTGATATCTGTAATATAGCATTTAAAAATATAGCCTTTACACTGTATGTATACTGTATGCACTTATTTGGAAATGTTTGATAAACACATCTACATTATGTAGGCTAAAGCCCAAAATAAACCTGTTTAGGGTAGGCTACTTCCTGAATCTGATCTTTTATATTCTCAGTCCTGCCATGGGTTTGGTGCTTGTTTGTGGTGATCATGGGTTAGAATTTAGGCAAAACACTGACAATTTCAGCTGTATTCTGGAATAAAAGTTATATATATATATATATATAATATATAATATATAATATATATATATATACTTCTCCTAAATTAATGGACACAGAATGGCCCGTCACACATTAAAAATTAGGAAACCTAACTGCGAGCCACGGGACAAACACTCCCATTATATTCAATGACGCGGTCTACACTGTAGACACGCGTCGAATATAGAGTTTGTCGCGCTTCCAGGAACAACATATAAGCCCGGCCAAATAAAGCCAAATCTTACCGGGCAAAACACAAAGTCTGACGCTCTTGAAGTTCGCAACTGTCAAACGCGATTACAGTCCTGCTGCTGGATGGTGATGTGTTCTTCTTCTGTAGTTTCCTGGCGGGTTACGGACCATCGTAAAAGATGCATACTGCCACCTACATTGGGGCGTGTCAAATCATGGCGACCAGTTTCATGTAAAAGTGTTCTTATAAGTGTTCTAACTTTAATTGATTTTAGAATATGTTATTGTGGTATTCTCTACCTTTATCTGTAGGCTATCCCAAGTCTTTTGCCAGTGTTTTTCTATGTTGCTTTTAATGAATGATTTAGGCTACCTTCATCTTTCCTTAGGGGAATTGTTTTGTCAATACGTTTCTGATGCTAATGCTGTTCTAATGTTGTTTTTTCTCATTTGTGAGTTATTTCATCTCATTAGATAATTCAAAGAATTGATCATTTAGCCTAGTTTGTCTAAATTTAGAACTGAAGTAAATTTCTATAAAAGTCATCTCTACAAACAGCAACATGGTGTCGGCCCAGATCCGGGCCACATCTGGCACATGTGGATTCAACGCGTACCAGATGTGGGCCGGATCTGGGCCAACACTTTGTTGCTGTCTGGGCTAGTTGAATTAATTAATTATGTATTTATAGTGTATTTCATACTACACCCAAAGCGCTTTACAATGTCAGGTTTCTCTCCTCAACCACCACCATCCACTTGAATGATGTGACGGCAGCCACAGTACAACGGCGCCAATGCGCTCGCTCACCACACTCCAGATGGAGAGGAGAGAGTGTGATCAAGCCAATCACTTTTTTAGTAAATTTTTACAATTTGTTTTCCATGTATATTTTTCTTTCAACTTTAATCCCAAATATTTAAATTCTTTCTGTATTTTTATTAGCACTGACAATCTCATTTCATAACATGATTTCGCTTATTTTCAATAGTCCAGACATTCTACTAACTATAAGAAGGCCTAAGTTTGCAACATGTCAACTAACTCTCATTAATTAGCAACGACATGGCAAAGTTACATACAGTCAGTAAAATTGGGGAGCATCAAAATAAAGTGTTAGCAGATATTAAGCAGAAAGTCTTCTAATACTATAATGACTGGTAGCTGACATGCAGTTGCAAAGTTAGTAGAATGTCTAAAGTAGCATTGTTTTCTTTTCAGTAAATATCATATAACATGATTTTGTTTGTGATATTTTAAAACCCCATTCATAAGACCAATTTCAGCATTTTAGCTTGCTGAATTTTGTTATTAATATGCTTAATAAACTCCATCATCAGCATATAGGGCTGACTGAATTGCAGTCATCTCAGTAACAGTGAGACGACTCCTACTATCCCAGCAAAAACTGTCTACTAAGGTAGATTTTTTCTTTTTCTGTAACAGGGTGATGCTAACATCTGGTTTGGCCTACAAAAATATATCATCACTGCGGCACTCTATTGCAGAGCCACGACAACACTATACGTCACAGCAGATTCAGGACAGCAATAATTAGGGTAATTAGAGATTATAGCCTCAATTAAGGTTAGGAATAGTTGTGGGGTAGGGTTTAGGCATTTTCTAGGGTGGAGCTAATAGTTGTAGTGCTCTGCTCTGCCCTAACTTCTGGTCTGAGACTGTCTTCCAGCCAGTGCTACTGTCTTGAAACTGCTGTGAAGTATGTCTCTGCAGTTAGACATATCTCAGCAGGACTTGCACTAGTGGCATTTCTCTTTCACTGCCCGCATTTTGAACTAGGCTACTGTTCATGGGCCCAACATCCAGCCACGCAATAAAACATCCAATCTACCTGAGGGAAGTCAAGTCAAGTCAAGTCACCTTCATTTATATAGGCCTAGCACTTTTAACAATATGAATTGTTTCAAAGCAGCTTTACAGAGATAATATGAAATTACAGTAAGAGAGATTGTTTTGCCTTTACAGCACCTCTAGGATAAAGTTGTTGTCCAGCTAAAGTTAGTTTTGATTGATTGATTCACTTTCATTGCGACGATCATTAGTTATTAACTTTGGGGCTGCTAACACGACACCGTTCTAACAGTAAAACCTCAACGCGCACCAGTGCCTGGTGGCTCGAGAATGCTCTCCCGGAAATAGGTTCCAAGGTGCAAACGATTATCAGTTATCTCTGCGCAAACCTACGCAACCTCTGCGCAAACACAGATGTCGCACACATGTGCATCACATGTTCAGTCCATAGGTATGCGCGTTTGAATATGGGCGCAGGCGTGTAGTCCTTCTTTACAAATCAACCCTCAACAAACTACTTGTCTGGCCTTAAAAATTTATAATACAGAATTATGTATCACGGCCTTGTAGCCACTTGGTGACTCTGTACAGATAAAACGACAACGTCTTAGGAAGACGTGATCAAAAAGGAAAGTCATATTTTACTTTTAGAGAATAGAGAAAAAGTTAGTTCAACCAAAAATGAAAATGTTGTCATTAATTACTGTCATGTCGTTCCAAACCCATAAGAGTTTCGTTCATCTTCGGAACACAAATTAAGTTTTCTGAAGAGACTCGATCGCTTTATATGATGAACAGATTTAATTTAGTCTTTTATTCACATTAACATTGATCAGCGAACATAAACAGAAGCTCAACCGAACATGCTAGACACGCAAGAACAATATTAACCTCACTGGTTCTTGCGGAAGCTCAAACGTGCTAACACACAAGAATGAACCTTCTTGGTTCTTGCGGAATCTCAAACGTGCTGCGTAACACGAGACTGAACCTAAATGGTTCTTGTGGAAACTCAAACTTGCTGAGTAACACAGAAGAATGAACCTCATTGATTCTTGCGGAAGCTCAAACATGCTAAGTAACACATGAGAATGCATGCTTATCATAACTGATGTATGCGCTGATTAATGTTTATGTGAATAAAAGCCTAAATTCATTCTGGTCACATAAAGTGATCGTAAATTCTAACTAAACCACTCTTCAGAAAATTTTAACTAAACCACTCAATTTATATGGATTAGTTTTATGATCTCTATTAACTTTTTGAAGCGTCAAAGTGGTAGTTGAAAAAAAAAAAAAAACATTTTAAAAGTGTACTTATTTTGAAGAGAGGTTTTAACTGAGCCTTTGTGCAGTTAATGTTTAATGGAAGGCTGTAAAAGAATATTGGATTGTTCATCTTTTATTTTGATTATACTGTATCTCAATAATGGAATACAATTTTATAGTACATGTAAAATGTTCATATCATGTTATTGCATGTTGCTGTTATTGCGTCCATGGTGTGTTTTATCATATTTAATAATATATATAAATTATAAGTAGCCTATATTATAAGTAGGTTAACATGACACTGTTCATTAACAACTCAATACATTTTTACTGAAAACGTCACAGAATTGTGCAGACTGTCCGAGCTATAAATTCCAAATGAAGTGGGATAACCTTACAGAGGTGAGAATGTGCTGGTTTGTGTTTTTTATGTGTAACTCAATATGCAAAATCAATATACAGAATTATAAACTAAATGCTGTGAAAATCATCTGCTAATGTCTATTGCAGATGCAGATATTCATGCTTATGAATAACTAGGTTCCAGATGCACAGTCAACTTGCCCTCGAGTGGTCATGGACCGGATTTGACTGTTCCAATATGGCGGACGGCTTATGTATAGCATCCCACAGAAATAGACATTATATTTGTGTGTGTGTGTGTGTGTGTGTGTGTCTGTAGATATATATAAATCTTTTTTTTAAATCAAATTGTGCATATGTTAAGCAAAACATTCATTTTAGCATTTAATTCAGACAACAACAACAACAACAACAAAAAAAACATTTTATACACACTAAAATGCAGACACTGAATGAGACACTACAGTACAAATATTTTAAGTGTTCCTTATACTGTCCCTTATTTTCCTTTAAAGAACCAAGAACGTTAGACTGGGTAAACCCAGCCCGATCTGCCGGCAATTTGATTTCGCCCTGCAGCTCAGGCTGGAAACCTGTACATTTTTCTATCCTGCTTCCTTTACAAATTTGTGGGGACCAATCACAAACTGGCTTATCCACCTGGCGCACTATTGGCAGGTTTAATCCAATCCAATTCCTTTGAACCTCTCGACGATGCTCAATGGCTTCTTTAGTTTAGCAAACAAATTGCTCCAGTGGGTGTAAATACCACTCACTTTCATGTTTTTTTTTTACACAACCTGCAAAAATCGCTCGATGCCATTGCTGCTTCTGCAAACCACTGATCAATGCTCCAAACCAACACGTTTGTTGACATGTTTCCTGCCTGGAGTTTTCACTGCAAAGTATGTCAGCTGGATCGTTGGTCTGATTGGTTGAAGGACTATCCAATTGCGTACAGAGTCATTTGAACTATGTCCGTTGATCACGCCTCTTGTAGAAAATACAGAGCAGACTCCCAAGACTAATGTTTAATCTTAAAAGATTGAGCTTGGTCTGGTGATAGCTAGACTACAAGAACGTACCTTATTTTGGCAAACCTATAAGTATGTGTCTATTTTGCACGATTGATGTTTTAGAGTTTAGCCTCTTCCTTGTTGTTTGTGAAATAGATTGTACCCAATAAATGCTCAGTATTTTCATAATTTTTCCAATTAATTTCATATAGCGATCATTTTTGACCACACACAATACAGGACCTTTTTGAATCACGTCCAAGATTGTTTTGTTTACTTGGCAAGTGCCACAAAAACCACCAAGATTCTTACCATTCTGATGAAGTAAAAATAATAATAATAATAATATCGAAAAATTCAAAAAGTTATTTTTTTAAATGACCGAACAGTACCAGAGGGTTAACAAACAAAGTAAACAAATCCTTGACTCAACACTCTCTTCTTCCATGTCCAACACATGACCATCAGATGTAATGAAGCAAATGTTGGTTGCTGTGTGTTATCTTTAGAAAGTGGTCCCTGTGTTTTAATGGCTCATGTTTGAGCAACAGCTGTTGAAAAAGACAACCCATAATGGTGTATGGGACAGTATATGTTTATGCTGATGGACTGCAGCATTTGTACATTTTGTCAGAGTGCAGCACGTTCTTTCAACCAAATGTCATCTGGGTAAACACCACATGTCTACAAAGATCGAATGTCACTAACCCATGAGAAGGTACAATCCAAAGAGGCCAATGTCCACTTGGAAATGTCTTGGAAACTTTCCTTGAATAGAATGGAATGAGAGGGGTGGGCAGAAAAAAAGATCTGATGTCATATATGAACGCAAGGTCTTCACATTGTGGAGCTGTCATTCAAACTTTACACAAGAAGAGAGGGAACAAGAGTGGATTAAATAACTGGAAGACAGAGATTAAGAAGCAAAGGGTATCAAATAAGGTACTGTGCATTTTCTTTATATGTGCTTCAACCATGAATTGTTTGGACCTCAGTTTTCAAGGCTAATGTCATTATACAGAAGTGGCCAAAAGTGATGTGGGGAATATATTTGTTTTTAATGACCAAGTTCAATTAAACCAACCAATTATATATATTACATATTTTAAATGTGAGGGAAGAACAGAACACTAAACTTGGTTAAGGTATTTATCTGACAAAATTATTTGGCAAAAAAGGCAAATTACAGAAACAGGTTTTATTTTACTATGAAAAAACAAATGTCTTAAAAACCTATATTGACTCCAACATAATCAGTTATTAATATTTCGTTGGTTTCTCTCTTGTTTGACAGCCTGGCCAAAAATTAAATACACATAATTGGCATGATTCACTGCATTATCACAAATAAAACAATTGACTCCAAACACAACTACGCAATATGCTCACAAAATCTATCACAAATATTTGAAAAAAGGTTGAAGATGTACATTTTCTTAGGCTGGAAATCAAGGGGGTGAAAACTTTTTGAATTGGAAGATTAGGTTAAAATGTACTTATTTTGTCTGCTGGGAAACAAGCCAGTATCTTCTGTATCTCCGGAAGGGCAGTACTAAATATTATCTTGAAGAAAAATCTACTCATCTATATCCTGTTCAAAAGTTTTCGCTCCCCGGCTCTTAATGCATTGTGTTTCCTTCTGGAGCATCAGTTTATGTTTGAACCTTTTGTAATAGTTGTGAATGAGTCCCTCAATTGTCCTCGGTGTGAAATGATCTCAAAATCATACAGTCACTGCTGGAAAGTGTTCAACTATTCAAAAGATGATGGAAAAAAAAAGAATTTGCAGGACCTGGAGGATTTTTCTGAAGAATGTTGGAACAAACAAGACAAACAAGGGACTCATGTACAACCATCAAAAAAAAAAAAAAAAAAAAAAACAGCCGTGGATCATCCAGGAAACGGCACACAATATTAAGAATCAATTGTACAGTTTTGAACGGGGTCATTTTTATAAATTCAACTTTTATTTTGTGTTGTTGACTATATATTAACATCTTTTATGTAAAATATCTTATTTAATAAACAAAAAAATAACATGCATTTTGTTAAAATAATTAACATTTTGATACAATGTATATATTGTAACATTATTGTTTGCTAGACGTTAGTGGAACATCCAAATAGTTAATGTGATGATGTGGTTCCTGTGTCAACTTGAGGGGAACTGACTTAATATACATCCATTAAAGTCATTTTTACTCCAACTGTTTAAAAGTTATTACGCAGAAATGGCTTGGAAAAGAGAATTTAATTCTTGCATGTTTCTAGCATGTCATGGATTGAATGGCAGAGAATTCTTCCAATATTGAAAAAATACTCTAAGAGAACACAACCTCAACAGTTAAAGGTTGTAGCAACAAAGATTTTACTGTATAACAGAATATAATGAGAAACACCACTGAAATTCCCCCCCTATATCCCGTACATGTTTTCGAAGTATACCAGCAATATGAGACATGGTTATATTAACACTCTGACAGTATGTCATCAGTACAGTCACAGACATAATATTGAAAACAATGCTTCACAAAAAAAATTATAATAATAATAATATGGGTTTTTGGTTAAAAGTCTGAAATAAAGTTCTGATAAGTTCAAGATATTTTCACATTTCATTATACAACATAAAATACAACCCTACTCTGGTCATTTAAAGCTTTTACGTGTATTGAAAAAAGGCTCTTGCTAACAAATGACTGTGGGGTTTTGAGGACATTAGATTTTATAATGCTGAACAGCATAACACATACTCACAAGTCCACTTTTAAAGCCTTGTTTTGTTTATACTTGTTTTCTTGCAAACCATTTTAACTCAACCTTTCTAACTTAGATTTATCAGTTTATTAGCATTTTCTGATGGTAGTGCTTTCAAATTGTAGTGCTATAAATTCTGGAATAGCCAATTTGTCTTATTTTCTTACAAGAAAATCACATGCAAGTCCATCACTTGCAGGAACTTAAAATGTATTAACATCTTCTGCCTGCAACCGCTATCATAAAAATTTTTTCGCTACCCAGCTCCTCCTCTTGTCATGACGCAATCCACACATTACCTATATTATTGCAAATATCACACAACATTTTAATTTTTTTTAATTTTGTCTAGCTAGGTTTTGTGGTAACAATGTGAAGAGTTTTGAAAATATGCACTCTATAGAGAAAATCATGCAACGAACTGTAAATGTAAAAAATAAAATAATATTAATCTTGTCCTATAATTCACGGCACAAAACACAATGTGTTTTCAAATCATGTTCATGTTCAGCCTGGCCATGTTGACATCTGCTAATTTGGCTAGCTTCTACCAGTTATTTTCTACAGGAGTGGATTAGCATATTTATTGTGCTGTCCTAACCATTAACAATATAGTTAGCTGGATTTTAGTATTTGCATTTAGGATTGATCTGGCTTTCCACAACCAGTTCTGAACCACTTACCTGTTTTGTGAGAGTATGATGATCTGGCTGATTTTTATACAAAACAGTTAAAACAAAAAGTCATTTTAGTAAATCTGAAAGTAAATTCAGGTTGATTGGACCACTTTTACCAGTAATCTCAATAGCAAAAACTGTCCCAAATAACCTGAATTCACCCTAGTTTGTTTGTGTTCCTGTAGCTAAAACAGTAGAGCAACAGTTTGTCGAACAGTTTTGTCAAAGCTACACAACCACAGATCTCCACAATGAATGGTGAGGCTTTTTAGTCGGGTATAATTTGCTATAGGCTATCTGACCCAAAAACAAGTAGCCTATGTGAGCATTTTTCCTAAATATCTGCAAAGATATTATGGTAGCCCATTTTATGCTTTGGTAGCCTATACAGTCCAAAAAGTACATACAACACCTTTAAAGCTAGGGTAGGCAATGTTTTTCAAAAACACTTTTTGTTATACTGGTTGAAAAAATCTTCACATCCTGAAAGCAATTAATAATAGAAGTGGTTTAAATATTTAAAAATGTTACATTTTCTGTGTAAGTCTCAGAAACATATGTCTCGTGGTCAAAACTTTATTTTTATTTTATTTATTTTTTATCATTGTGCATGACGTCCCTGATTATTGCCGTCATATTTGAGTATTGCACGTACGTTCTGTTATCTGCAGGTCACACCAGAAAGTATCTGAAGCGGAATACACGGAGATACTATGACTGAAAACGGCTGTGAGCACCGTGAGAGGGTACTGACGATGGACACGATGAACCCGAACATTAAACGCGTGGAATACGCTGTTCGGGGTCCCATTGTACAGAGAGCAGTTCAGATCGAAAGAGAACTCAAGATGGTGAGTGTCAGTTCATCTACTCATAAAATTAATAAAATTTTATAGGATGTTCAAACCTATGCCTATGTTTTCTTCTTACGGTCACAAACAGCCATGCAATGCAATCAGATCGAAATTGTATATTTTAAAGTCGCTTTTAAAAGTGGACGCGCCGTCTAAATACAGCATATGCACACCATATTCTACTGTTTATTTTTCAAATGGTATGAAAATGCTATGATGGCATATAGGCTACAAGCGATTCACTCAGTAGCTGACCTCATTGTTGCAGGTTTAGTTATCATAACAAAAATAATAGTTAGATTATTTTAATCAATTTTGGATTAGTGTTAACAGTAAGCATGTCTGAATCCGAGAACATCCTGAAAGAATAAAATGCAGCCTGAATGAGCTGAAATAAATAAATAAATTTTCTACTAATGACTTGTAGATTTGTAGTCACTAAATAAAACTGTTACTTTTTATGTTTCTAATACCTATTAGTTAAAGTGAAACATTAACTAATACCCTGTCTACACCGGTGTTATGACAAATCGGTTTCTTCCTCGAAATCGGGTCTCCCCAAACAGTCAGTTAAAGATTATCTTAAGTATATGAATGATATTAATTTAAAATACACATAGCTTACTATATAATGCGTACGAAAACACATTAGTGCATAATAAAACCAATTGAACGTAATTTCTTACACTTGATTAACTGTTAAAGGGGTGGTCACTATTTAACTTTAGTTAGTGTGTATGTTGCTGTTTGAGCATAAACAACATCTGCAAAGTTAGGACGCTCAATGTTCAAAGCAAAGGGAGATCTTTTATTTTACAGAAATCACTTTTTAAAGGACTACAACAAACGGCTGGTAGGTACTACAATGAGCTTCTTCACGGGTTAGTGACATCACTAACCCTAAAATTTACATAAAACCCGACTCCGGGAACGTGATTTATAGATTATCATGACAGAATATGCTAATCAATGACTAGAAGAATTATCAGCTACATAAATTCATCAACTAACCATTCAGAAATATCCTGTTGCATTCTACATGTTGTCACTTCTTCTTCTTGAGTCTCTCCATCTTTGTCCAAGAATATAAAAGGCTAAAAGTTTTCAAAATTTTCAGTGCATGTCTATGTGAGGTAATCGCTAATACACACACTCTTGAAGCTCCACCCTCTGTGCCAGGAGTAGCAGCTCATTTGCATTTCAAGGGATACTTCAGGATTTAGCATTAAGCTTTGTATTAGTACACTGAAAAAAATGATTTTTGCTGCTTGTTCAAATTGCTTGATTAAAATGAGCTTAAGCAACACAATTGCTTTACATTTTGTCCAAACTTAATTTGATTGTGTTCAATCTGCTTAAATATAGGTAAAATTTAAGTTTACTTAATCCATTTGTGTTGGATTAAATGAATGATTTGTGTTGCATTACCTGAAACTGGGCGGTGCTTGTTAGTTCCCAGCATGCTTTGCATATGGCTGAATTAAGAGAGAATAAATGTTAAAATTAAGTGTTATTTTATGTGTTTTTGAGAAAATTAGAAAAGGGGAAGACTTGATAGTGTGTAATTGTGTTTAATGTTCAATTACATTCAAATTATTAGAACCATTTAAATTACAGAGGGTTACCATTGTGGAGAAGAGTGGAGCATTTGGTTAGGTTGTGGACTGATTCAGCAACAGTAATAGTAAATGCATTGGCTGAAAGAGTGTGTAAACTTAGCATTTAAGATTGGTTCATGCACTGAAAAGATTTATCAATTTATATTTAATATAATTTACTTTGTTACTTTGATTGAACATGAATAGTCTGTGTGCGTCTGTGTTGTTTGAATGTGAATAGTCTGTGTTGTCTAAACGTGAATAATCTGTGTTGATGGAACACAATTGTGTAAGTGGCTACCAAAGCAAACAATTTGTGTGCAACCAATGTCCACTATTCAATTGAGAAAATCGTCATTTTGCGTCATCTGAGGATTTTTTGGCCAAAGGCTAAAGACTACAGCCAGTAGTAGGGGCTGTCCTGCATGTTTTCAACCCGCCCATAGAGGGTGGGATCTCACTCACAGAATGTACACATAGTGTCTGCCATCTTTTTTTGGAAGCTAAGCTAGCAGGCTCTTGTTCTGTGGAGAAAGCTGAGAAGTAGGAGAAAGCTGAGTAGTAGGGGTTATCAACCTCTTTTTCCCGGACATGTACGGCTGTCGAGATCGTGATTCGGCTTTTGCTTTCTGCAGTCGCCATTCATTGTTTACATGCACACCTTTTGTTTCAATCTAACTGAATTCATTCCGAATGGTGAATCTGAATGTAGTGTTTACATGAATGCTAAACAAGTGATCGTTTGATGTGCGTTTTAACATTGCTAAGAAAATTCCCGCTCCTCCGTGAGAGATACGAGACCGGTGCGTCTCACAGGTGTCGCTCATCAGTAATCACGCCACCGGCCTCTCATCCCATCGTTCTCCCACGGCCCTTAGTCTCGTCCTGCTCGCCACAGTAAACATAATGAATGGCGACTGTAGAACGCAAAAGCCGAATCCTGGACATTTTGGGAGATCTCGAAATCCCGGGCAGACTCGTCACGGAGACTCACTAATAGCCTAGCCTTTTTGTTTAACTGCGCTCTCTTACCGGTAGGCGTGGCTTGGGAGTGGCCTCCAAGGGCAGCGAAGCAAGTGCATTCTGGGAGTTGTTGTCTTTCATTCACATAAGCCAAAAATACATTTTCTGGCTTTTCTCAGTCTAGAAAGCTCCAAATTCTAAAATAATTTCACATTTCTTCTACATAAATGACCCATTTTAAATGCACATTCATCTTTCCAGAGGTGAAAAACTGTGAATTTTTTCTCACCCACAAAAAGTGACAATTTTAACATGCTATAAAAAATTATCTGTGGGGTATTTTGAGCTAAAACTTCACATACACACTCTGGGGACATCAGAGACTTATTTTACATCTTGTGAAAATGGAATTATATGACCCCTTTAAGTATTAAATAATAATATTAATAGCCTATCAAGTGAATAACTGAACATCATTAATTTTTTTATTTAATATTTGGACATTTAACACTTAATTTAACTCAGAATTTAACACCCAGTTTGTCACTACACACAAGTGTCGTGATGCAACACACAATAAACTGATGCCTCGTTCTGTTTCTGACATACTCCAAAGCGCCTGCACTACTTTTTTACATGAAGAACAAATGGATTTGCAATGCTACTTTGCGTCCAGTGTAGACATCCTCAAGCTGTTGCGGCAAGGTGTGACTCGACAATGGTTGTGTCCGGTTTTGACACGGTTTTGCATACTATATGCAGCATATTAAGTAATATTGCAATGATGTTCGAATGCATCAAGTAATATATCAATGATGTTCGCATTGGTTGGGGGGTGGGGTTTGTGAGTGAAATTAGATAAACGTAGGGGGGCGCATTGGTTGAAAACCCCTGCTCTTAAACCCTCCTTTCCGAGAGCCTACTCTGCTCTGATTGGCCAGATGGCCCAGTCTCTTGTGATTGGCCTAGCAATCCACCTTATTTTTCAACTGGAAGAAAGGTGTTTCCTGTGAATGTGCGAGACTTCTGATTTATTAGCCGCTATAGGGAAATAACAATATGTGACCCCGCCTGAGAAACCCCGGCTAAAGTCGCATAATCTAATTATGAGATTAAGAGAGTCAAAGTAGTCATAGCCATAAAAATTACAAAAAGAAGTAATTTGTGTTTATTGCTGTAAATGATAGGTTATACCAAGGGCTTGAGATAAAAAAATTATTTATAACATGATACATACAGAAATTAAGGATTTTATTGACTACGTTTTATTATTTAGAAAAAAATACCAGAAGTAATATTTAAATTGCCAAGGCTTAAACTTTTGTGAAGATGCAGAGCTTGCCCGTAAACTGTCCCTAGCCTCGTTTACGTTTGTTCAAGTTCATGCATTGTTAGAATGAATAAAAATGTTACCGACCAACTGGCGAGTGATACCGGTTAATATACTCGCCAACGTCGTTTTTTACTCGAATTTGGCAATTTGCAAGTGTTAATTTTAGGCCTGCATACAAGTATTAAAAATGCAGAAGCACTAGAAGTGTCACAAACTGCTCTAACATGGTTGAGGATCCACATGCAGCTTTATAGGGTAGTCTAGAATCGTAATCCAAAAACAGGCAAATGGTCAAAACACAGGGCAGATAATCCAAATAAACAACCAGTCAGAAAACACAGTCAAACAGGGAAATCCAGGAAACAGGCAGAAGACATCATAAAGAAAAATTGAAAACACAGGGCTTATATAGTCAGGGCTTAACAAGCTAATGACACACAACTGAACCTAATAACAACATAATGAGTCCAGGCAATGGATTATGGAAAATTAGTTTATGATGATTTAAAATGGTAATGGCAGCATACCTACTATATGTTTTTATGTTTACATTATATATTACATTGCTTAGAAAGCTAGACATTTGTGTGATATTCCTGCAGTGTTCTAGAAAATAAATGGTAGTTTATCTTTGTTTGTTGGCTGTCTGCTGTCAGACAGTTTCTCACAAATGACAATCTCTTATCTGCTGCAAGCACATGTTCTATGCATGACTCCTCCTGCTTCTTACATATTATATTTTTTTTTAAATAACTTATCTTAATATTAAGTTAATATTTTAATAATATATTTTATGAAAGATATGGAACAATCATAATGCCTTGATACACATCACATTTTATGGTTAAAGTATTTGGGGGGTATGACTTTTTTTAAAGACTACACCACTGCCCAGTGCATTATGGGTGTCAAAGTTTTCCTACCTATTTGGAAAAAGGGAAGACAACAGTGTTCTCAAGTCAGGTAGCACAGATATTAAAATGTTGTATTGAAAGCCCAGTTTGCCAGCAGTCTATTAAATTAGAACGAGACAGCGTAAAAGGCTAGGGTATACATTTCCCTCGTTCCGCTCCGTCTCGTGCACAGGCATGTCTACACGAATGAGCGCGGATGGACGAGTTTGACGCATGCGCAGTACAATTGCTTTTTTTTTACTCTACAATATGACAAAAGGTAGCACTGAGTCGTGTCATTTAGAAGGCATTCGCTCGGAATGATAGAAGAAGAAAAGTAGCAGATATGTCATTGCTTGCAAAGTTTAGAACAAGAACCAAAACAAAAACAATGGAATATCATTATATGCTGCTTTGTTTACTGTTCTTGGAACAACATGTTGTTTTGTATCCCTTTTTGCCTGGTTCAGACTACACAATAGTTTTGTCCATTACAATAGTCAATATGTCAGATTGTGCCAGTTTGGTTCAAGAACTTTATAAAGTTAATCAATTATGAAATTAGTTTAATACAGCTATAAAGCAGCTCTGCAGAAAACAGCGTCATCATTTAACACTATTTAGTTTGTTTACTTTTCATCCAATAGTGTCAGTGCAGTCAAGTCAATAATATTGCTGAATATTAAGTGTCCCTAACAAAGCGAGCCAAAGGTGACAGTGTCAAGGAATCCAAACTCCATCAGGTGACAGAGATGGAGAAAAAAAACCTTGGGAGAAAACAGGCTCAGTTGGGGGACCATTCCTCCTCTGGCCAAATGAACGAACATGGTGTGATTATGATGTTATGCTGCATCACAAGTCAGATTGTGGATTTATGTCATTCAGAATATTGACATAATATTTTTATTTGGCATCTGTCACGATTCATGTCTGTGTTCCCCTGTCTCATTCTATGTTTAGCAGTTCCCCGTTATGTTGATTAGTCTTCCCAGGTGTTTTTTTATTAGCCACGCCCCCTTGTTATCTTGTTTAGCTTGTCTGTTTGTGTATTTAAGCCCTGTGTCTTGTTTCAGTCTTTGTGAGTTCTTAATGTTGTATGTTGGCTGTTCCTGTATCTCTGTTTGAGTTTATTATCGTTTAAGTTTGTTTAATAAAACCTGCTGCAATTGGATCCTGCTTCTGCATCTGCTTCAGCTGTCAGCGTAACAGAAGAACTCACCATTTATGGATCCAGCAGTACGCGTCCTTCAAGATGTTTTGGGATCGGCTCACGGCGATAGTGAAGGAAAGCCACAATCTGTTTGAGTTTACTGAGAAATTTTGTGAGCTAGCTACAAACTGTGATCTGAGTGATGAAACTTTAAAAACAGGTTATATAATCGGAGCCGGATGCGTCGATCCTCGACCACTCCCCGATCTCTCGGGGCTGGACTGGAGAGAAGCAATTGCCATCTGCTGGGAGAGTTTTACTCCCAAGTATGCTCTACATTCACCCAGCCCAGCCAAACCTGCTCACACTGTCAGCCCAGGCAAACCCACATTACCACTCCCTGCTGAGCACCATATCCGTTTCGGACCAGTGGCTGAGATCACATGGCCCAGAGCACGAAAACTTATTTCAAACAGTGCTGATCTGGTGTCTAAAGTGTTTGACCCCGCTTGGATATCCGTCCGGGGAGCTCGCAGGTCTGCTCCACGTTCCACCAAAACCATCGAACCAGTATTTGCCCAGTCGAGCCTGCACTTCACGTCAGTCCCGCCGAGCCAGAGCTTCACGTCAGTCCCGCCGAGCCAGAGCTTCACGTCAGTCCCGCCGAGCCAGAGCTTCACGTCAGTCCCGCCGAGCCAGAGCTTCACGTCAGTCCCGCCGAGCCAGAGCTTCACGTCAGTCCCGCCGAGCCAGAGCTTCACGTCAGTCCCGCCGAGCCAGAGCTTCACGTCAGTCCCGCCGAGCCAGAGCTTCACGTCAGTCCCGCCGAGCCAGAGCTTCACGTCAGTCCCGCCGAGCCAGAGCTTCACGTCAGTCCCGCCGAGCCAGAGCTTCACGTCAGGCCCGCCGAGCCAGAGCTTCACGTCACGCCCGCCGACCCGGTGTCTCTGGACAAGATGGCCGTCGCCGAGCCAGTGTCTCCGGACAAGATGGCCGCCGCCGAGCCAGTGTCTCTGGACAAGATGGCCACAGACGCCGAGCCAGAGTCTGTGATGGTCCTGTCCAGCTCAGAGCCCTCTTCGCCGCTGGTCCTGTCCAGCTCAGAGCCCTCTTTGCCGCTGGTCCTGCCCAGCTCAGAGCCCTCTTCGCCGCTGGTCCTGCCCAGCTCAAAGCCCTCTTCATCACTGGTCCTGTCCAGTCCTGACCTGCCCTCGTCGCTGGCCTCGTCCAGCCCTGACCCGCCGTGGCCACCCGAAGGGTCCTCTCCGCCGTGGCCACCCGAAGGGTCCTCTCCGCCGTGGCCACCCGAAGGGCCCTCACCGCCATGGACACCCGAAGGGTCTTCTCCGCCTTGGCCACCCGAAGGGTCCTCTCTGCCGTGGTCACCTCCTCAGCCTGCTTCACCATGGTCACCTCCTCAGCCTGCTTCACCATGGTCACCTCCTCAGCCTGCTTCACCATGGCCACCTCCTCAGCCTGCTTCACCATGGCCACCTCCTCAGCCTGCTTCACCATGGCCGCCTGAAGGGTCGTCTCCGCCCTGGCCGCCAGATGGACTGTCGTCTCCGCCCTGGCCGCCTGAAGGGTCATCTCCGCCCTGGCCGCCTGAATGGTCATCTTCGCCTGCACTGCCTGCTCCGCCCTGGTCGCCTGCACTGCCTGCTCCGCCCTGGTCGCCTGCACTGCCTGCTCCGCCCTGGTCGCCTGCACTGCCTGCTCCGCCCTGGTCGCCTGCACTGCCTGCTCCGCCCTGGTCGCCTGCACTGCCTGCTCCGCCCTGGTCGCCTGCACTGCCTGCTCCGCCCTGGTCGCCTGCACAGCCTGATCCGCCCTGGTCGCCTGCACAGCCTGATCCGCCTTGGCCTCCCGTCTTGCCGCAGTCTCCAGGTCCTCTTCCACTCCACGGGCCTGGCCCTCCATCCCACCCCCGGGTCCGCCTCCGCTCCACCACCCTCCTGAACTATTGTTTTGTTTTGATGGGCGTCGGGAGCCGCCCATAGAGGGGGGGCTATGTCACGATTCATGTCTGTGTTCCCCTGTCTCATTCTATGTTTAGCAGTTCCCCGTTATGTTGATTAGTCTTCCCAGGTGTTTTTCATTAGCCACGCCCCCTTGTTATCTTGTTTAGCTTGTCTGTCTGTGTATTTAAGCCCTGTGTCTTGTTTCAGTCTTTGTGAGTTCTTAATGTTGTATGTTGGCTGTTCCTCTATCTCTGTCTGAGTTTATTATCGTTTAAGTTTGTTTAATAAAACCTGCTGCAATTGGATCCTGCATCTGCTTCAGCTGTCAGCGTAACAGAATCATATTTTTGACATATAAGGGAGATTCGATATTGGTCTGTTGTTGACTAATTCTCTAGGATTAAGTTATGGTTTTAATGAGAGGCTTAATAACAGCCAGCTTGAAAGATTTTGGGACATATCCTTATGATAATTATAAATTAATGATATTAAAAATCGGATCTACGACTTCCAGAAGCATCTCTTTCATTTGCTTGGTAGGTATTGGGTCTAACATGCGTTTTGTTTACAGTGGTGTGCAAGTTACAAACTGTAATACGTTATAGATTACTTGTTACTGTTATTTAAAAGTAATTCTTTACCTTACAATATTACTGTCTCAGAATTGTAATGCATTACATTACTCCTGTATTACTTTTGAGTTACTTTCACCAAAATAACTACAGAAGTAGAACTTAACATTCTAAAATGTACTACAGAGCATTTTACATCCAATAGAAGGCGATATGATGTAGCATAATGACTGTGGGCTATCCAGGCTACTAACAATATAGCATATAATTGGCAAAGTGAAGGCTCAAGACAATGCAAGAAAGGATGACAGACAGAATCACAAACGATCCAAGTCTGTTAAAAGTATGGTAAAAGTAAAGTGATTATCTGGGAATAGCTTGGGTCTATTCATATTAGACACAACAGAACTGTATGTAAACTCCAATGCCATGACAAGATGCACATTTGTTATTTTCTTATTGTTGCCATTATTTTATTCTCTTTGAATTCAAGAGGTTCATAACACAAAACTGTCATGCACAAAGTGTGCATGATGAGCATAGCTTATGCTTTCTAGGGAAGTATAAAGTGTAATTGGAGGACCAACCCTCAGCCTCAGTCATTTTAGTCCATAGAAATGAACATATAGGCTAAACATAGCCTAACTGCTTAGAAAGAAAACACAGAACAAATAGAGTAATGCGCATACGTCCATCTCGCGAATGGACAGTCTTCTTCTGCCATCTTCACTCATTAGCCGCTTTTCCACTGGCCAGCGCGAGCACGAGGCCGAAATCATACCTCACGCACTCCTGTTAAACCCGCCCTAAACACGCCTTCACTGGACTATGTCACACAATACAAAGGTACACCAGAAAGAGGGAGATGAATGAAATAAATCGCTATATAAATATCAGAACAGAAGCTGTCATTTAGTCTTTATTTACAAACTTGGACACCACACGCGGCTATTTACTGACCACGAACAGATAATAACTTACTGGCTTTTTTTTTTTTGCCTTTTTTTTTTTACAATTAAATTTTGGGCTAAAAGTGTGTTGTATCGCAAGCGTTACTGAACATGTACCAAGTAAAATATTACTGAAAATTGATAAGTAATGCCTTACACTACTGCGTTACAGCAAAAAGTAATACGTTACTGTAATGCATTACTTTTGTAATGCGTTACTCTCAACACTGGTTGTTTATTTAGATGATTTTATTAGTTTAGGCAATTATTCTTCTTCTATTGAAGAGGATGAATAGAATTGTTTCTCAGGGGGTCTATAGTGCACTGTCTGATGCAATAGCAGATGGTTGCATGGTTATAATTATCTCTCTGATAGTGTCAATTTTGTAAGTAAAGCAATTCAACAAAGTCACTACTGCTGTGCTGCTGGGAAATGTCTGAAACTGTTGATGTTTTTTTTCTTGTTAATTTAGCTACTGTGTCTAAAGTGCTAGAAAAGAGAGAGCTCTCCATAGTTTCTGTTGCAACATCAAGTTCTTCTAAGTTATCTTATATGTTGAGGAGTAGAGACAATTCAGGAAGATTGTTAACAAAGCAATCTTGATCCCATATGATAGTTCTACCATATTTGTAACAAGGAGCTGATTTTGGAGCCTTGGTTAAATTGAGTATGCTGTGTTTCGCGAAGTTCGCTGCTTTAGTTGTTGTGGTGTTGATTATTGTGCAGACTGATCAGATGCATTTTAAATAATTGCAATAATCTTAAAAAAAGAAAAAAAAAATTTAACACACACACACACACACACAAAAAAATTCACTGTTTTTGCCTCTGAGTAGTTGATATACTGGACCACCTGTCAAAAAATGATTGATTGACAGGTGCCACGCCCCTTCCGGTGACAGATACCCGCCCCTTTTGGCATAGGATCAAAGAAGATCAGATGAGATCAAAGGAGATCAAAGGGCTTTTGAAGTGTTTTTGACAGCTAGTTTTGACCTATTGACCCTCCTACCCCTTGATCATGTAGTTATTGACAGCTAGTTTTGATTTTTGATTGACAGGTTGACAGTTAGTTTCGGGTTTTGATGCCTTTTGATGCCTTTTGATATTGACAGAAGGTTTTGAAGCCTTTTGGACTGTTAGTTTGAGGTTTTGAAGTTGGTTGGCTATCACACGATTATCCTCCCTACATATTCCTGAGCGTATCCGGGCTGTAATGTGAAACTGATAAGGGAAAAACTGTGGAAGTTTATCTCACACACAAATGTTGAAAAACCATTCAGTTCTTTTAAAAGAATATAAATGTTTATAAAGATCTTACTAAAACCTCACTCAAAAAGTTTAAATAAAATGAGAGTCACAAAGCACCGTCTCAAAAACATAGGGAGTATGCGTCTCTGTGTGTGGAGATCAGACATCAGAGGAGATGTGACCATCTGTGTGTGTGTGTGTGTGTGTGTGTGTGTGTGTGTGTGTGTGTGTCACGGGATTCCCCTCCCACCCTTTGCATTTGAGCTCTGACATCTGCAAAAAACATTCTATCCTTTAAAATAATTGTTGAAAAAAATAAAAATTGAAAAACGTACTGTTCTCATGCTAATTTAACTAAGGTTGAAAGGCTCCGCATTCTGACATCCCCCTCCTTCTGCTCCTCCACATTCCAGAGCACAGTGATAGTGAGAAACAGAGATTTTATAAAATAATGTATATTTCACACAAATAATATAATATACAATAATATAAAATAACATCTTACTGAAACCAATTCTTTCAATTTTAGATAAACAAAAGAATAAAAAATCATCTTACATAAAACATTCTGTTCTTTAAAAGAATATAAATAAAGATCTTACTAAAACCTCACACAAAAAGTTGAAATAAATGTAGAACTATCCAGTTTAAATAAAATGGATTCACAAAAAAAAAATTGCAATGAGTTAAATGTTTATAGAGTTGAAGAAAAAACATAGGCCTATATGTTATGAAACAATCAGTTAAATGTTTAGAGAGTTGAAGAAAAAACATACAGCTCATGAAACAACGCAATGTAGGAAACGGGTTCACGAAAATAACGGTGTGTGTGTGTGTGTGTGTGTGTGTGTAGGTGTGTGTGTGTGTGTGTGTGTGTGTAGGTGTGTGTGTGTGTGTGTGTGTGTGTGTGTGTGTGTGTGTGTGTGTGTGTGTGTGTGTGTGTGTGTGTGTGTGTGTGTGTGTGTGTGTGTGTGTGTGTGTGTGTGTCAGAGAGTCACACAAATTCAGCGATCAGGTTATCAGGTGCTGAGTTTATTTATAAGAAGTATAATCTTAAAAGTTTAAATGATATCTTTTAAAAACAAAAGACTGTTTAAATAAAATCTTTAAAGTTTGAATACATACGCATCTTCTAGTATTTACCTTTTAGAAGATTACTGTAATGATTTTGTGTAACGGTAATTAAACAATGTCTGTTCAAAAACTGTACTTAGTTGTCTTAAATCTCATTTATATGAAAAGATTCAATCATAATTTTGGAGTGTGAAGTTTCAATTTTGATGGTTTTCCATAGCCATGATGATTTTTGTACCGTAACCGCATATTCGATCATGTACACCTAAACACGACCATCACAGAAAACTATCAAATAAATAAATAATTTAATATAATTTCTAAGCTGTATTGCACGCGCGCACACACACGGTTCTAAAAAATGAACTAATCTCTATGTGCATGGTGTCACAGCGTATGTAATGTTAGTTTGCTAACGCCTTTCCAGAGCCAAAGTTTTGTTCACACTAAATTTATTTCAAAGCATAATCGTAAAAGTTTAAATATGATCTTATTTATATGATCAAAAGTTTGAATACATACGCATCTTCTATTTACCTTTTAGAAGATTACTGTAATGATTTTGTTTAACTGTGACCTAAAGTATTATTGTTACTAAACAATGTCTGTTCAAAAACTTTAGATGGTTGAAAAACTGTACTTAGTCGTCTTAAATCTCATTTATATGAAAAGATTCAATCAGCATTTTTTATCCATGCTGGGGTTTCAATTTTTATGGTGGGGGCTTTCCATAGCCATAATGATTTTTGTACCGTAACTGCATATTCGATCATGTACACCTAAACACGACCATCACAGAAAACTACATTTGTACATTTTTCAAAAATGAAATAAATAAATAAAGCAAAAAAGTATGCTTAGGCGTCTTAGATCTTAGATCTTTTGTCCATACAACATGTTGTCAAAGTTTGTCACAATGTTTTGATGTTGTGTTGTTTTTAAGAAATCCGAGGACTCTACATTGCTCTTATTTACACTAAGTTTGTATCATTTGGAAAATCACCACACAATTTCAGAGATGCGATGTGCCTCTGTGGTCCATGACGCGGCATAAGTCAAGTTGGCGAATATTTAATTTTACTCGTCTTAATTCAAATCATGATCTTACTGGTAGCTATGATCTATTACACGTATAAGATCATTTTTACTTGTAACTCCCAAACTATCCTTAATCAATGTGGAAACACACAGGGTGAAACCCTTTACTGAGAATATACTATCGGTTATCTACTCAAAATATATGTAGAAGTTTAAATCCGGTGTTTAAAATCTGTCTGGTGGCCGTATGAATAGACTTTGGGGAGAGCTGATGATACTATAGCAGGAAGCATGCCCTTTGACCTCCTTGATTTTGGAGACTTTTTTGTTAAAGACCCTACAAGTTAGTTCTCCCAAAAGAATTTCTCCCATCTAGCGGTGAAATTGTATTTTGCATTTTAACGAATAGTGCTCTCTAGCGCTTCGCTTTTCAAATGCGTGTTGCAACTGCGGTAGCCGTTATGTGCCAAGAAGCTATGACAACATGTCTTCCAATAGCACATCATCGAGTTTAACTATACATGTTCTACTGTTATGCTGCCTATATAATGATTTACACAACACTGTAAAAAATTTCTAACCTCCCTAACTCAAAATTTTCTAGTGACTGATAACATCTAAATTTTTCAATTGGCCCAAGTGAAACTCTGTAAATTATTATGACCGCCGCTAGCGTAGCTAGCGAAAGCGGTCATATAGGGATTGTCAAAGTTTTTTTTTTTTTTTTTTTCGTCACCTTACTGAATTTTTCGTCAACGATACCAGGGACACCGAAGCACCGGGGAACATGAAAATTGGTGGGCATGTAGCCCCACTAGACTTCTAAGGAAAAATTTCGTTTGGTCCCCGGGGGCCACTCCCCCCCCGCGCTGGGCCCCCCCAAACCCCAAAAAATGCATTTTTTCCTAAATAACTACCTGAACCGTGGCACCGAGGATGAAGAAATTTTTATGGTATGTTGGTCTACTAGACTTTTACGGAAAAATTTCGTTTGGTCCCCGGGGGCCACTTCCCCCCCCGCGCTGAGGCCCCCTTAAATTTTTCGTCAACGATACCAGGGACACCGAAACACCGGGGAACATGAAATTTGGTGGGCATGTAGCCCCACTAGACTTCTAAGGAAAAAATTCGTTTGGTCCCCGGGGGCCACTCCCCCCCCGCGCTGGGCCCCCCCAAACCCCAAAAAATGCATTTTTTCCTAAATAACTACCTGAACCGTGGCACCGAGGATGAAGAAATTTTTATGGTATGTTGGTCTACTAGACTTTTACGGAAAAATTTCGTTTGGTCCCCGGGGGCCACTTCCCCCCCCGCGCTGGGGCCCCATTAAATTTTTCGTCAACGATACCAGGGACACCGAAACACCGGGGAACATGAAATTTGGTGGGCATGTAGCCCCACTAGACTTCTAAGGAAAAATTTCGTTTGGTCCCCGGGGGCCACTCCCCCCCCGCGCTGGGCCCCCCCAAACCCCAAAAAATGCATTTTTTCCTAAATAACTACCTGAACCATGGCACCGAGGATGAAGAAATTTTTATGGTATGTTGGTCTACTAGACTTTTACGGAAAAATTTCGTTTGGTCCCCGGGGGCCACTTCCCCCCCCGCGCTGGGGCCCCATTAAATTTTTCGTCAACGATACCAGGGACACCGAAACACCGGGGAACATGAAATTTGGTGGGCATGTAGCCCCACTAGACTTCTAAGGAAAAATTTCGTTTGGTCCCCGGGGGCCACTCCCCCCCCGCGCTGGGCCCCCCCAAACCCAAAAAAATGCAGTTTTTCCTAAATAACTACCTGAACCGTGGCACCGAGGATGAAGAAATTTTTATGGTATGTTGGTCTACTAGACTTTTACGGAAAAATTTCGTTTGGTCCGCGGGGGCCACTTCCCCCCCCGCGCTGGGGCCCCCGTAAATTTTTCGTCAACGATACCAGGGACACCGAAACACCGGGGAACATGAAATTTGGTGGGCATGTAGCCCCACTAGACTTCTAAGGAAAAATTTCGTTTGGTCCCCGGGGGCCACTCCCCCCCCGCGCTGGGCCCCCCCAAACCCCAAAAAATGCAGTTTTTCCTAAATAACTACCTGAACCGTGGCACCGAGGATGAAGGAACCGTGGCACCGAGGATGAAGAAATTTTTATGGTATGTTGGTCTACTAGACTTTTACAGAAAAATTTCGTTTGGTCCCCGGAGGCCACTTCCCCCCCCGCGCTGGGGCCCCCGTACATTTTTCGTCAACGATACCAGGGACACCGAAACACCGGGGAACATGAAATTTGGTGGGCATGTAGCCCCACTAGACTTCTACGGAAAAATTTCGTTTGGTCCCCGGGGGCCACTCCCCCCCCGCGCTGGGCCCCCCTTAACCCAAAAAAATGCAGTTTTTCCTAAATAACTACCTGAACCGTGGCACCGAGGATGAAGAAATTTTTATGGTATGTTCGTCTACTAGACTTTTACGGAAAAATTTCGTTTGGTCCGCGGGGGCCACTCCCCCCCCCCGCGCTGGGGCCCCCGTAAATTTTTCGTCAACGATACCAGGGACACCGAAGCACCGGGGAACATGAAATTTGGTGGGCATGTAGCCCCACTAGACTTCTACGAAAAAATTTCGTTTGGTCCCCGGGGGCCACTCCCCCCCCGCGCTGGGCCCCCCCAAAACCAAAAAAATGCAGTTTTTCCTAAATAACTACCTGAACCGTGGCACCGAGGATGAAGAAATTTTTATGGTATGTTGGTCTACTAGACTTTTACGGCAAAATTTCGTTTGGTCCCCGGGGGCCACTTCCCCCCCCGCGCTGGGGCCCCCGTAAATTTTTCATCAACGATACCAGGGACACCGAAGCACCGGGGAACATGAAATTTGGTGGGCATGTAGCCCCACTACACTTCTACGGAAAAATTTCGTTTGGTCCCCGGGGGCCACTCCCCCCCCGCGCTGGGCCCCCCCAAACCCCAAAAAATGCAGTTTTTCCTAAATAACTACCTGAACCGTGGCACCGAGGATGAAGAAATTTTTATGGTATGTTGGTCTACTAGACTTTTACGGAAAAATTTCATTTGGTCCCCGGGGGCCACTTCCCCCCCCTGCGCTGAGGCCCCCGTAAATTTTTCGTCAACGATACCAGGGACACCGAAACACCGGGAAACATGAAATTTGGTGGGCATGTAGCCCCACTAGACTTCTACGGAAAAATTTTGTTTGGTCCCCGGGGGCCACTCCCCCCCCCCCCCCCCAAACCCCAAAAAATGCAGTTTTTCCTAAATAACTACCTGAACCGTGGCACCGAGGATGAAGAAATTTTTATGGTATGTTGCTCTTAAGGGCTCACATCAACCTAGCCCATAATCACTCATTTGTGATTTGCGCCCCTCCCATAAAAAATGAAAATGCAATATTATTCTGCTTTAATCGCCCCTATCTTCAGTGGAGATGTTCAGAACTGCACCATATTTCATGTGTATGATTAACTTGACATCCTCTGGGGGTATCCTCTGCTAAGTTTTGTAGAATTTCATCCATGGGGGGGTATAAAATAAATTTATTTATGTGCACATTTAGTGACTGTACACTCATCGGCCTGTAGATGGTGCTGTTGAGCGAAGGGTTGCTGGTTTAGGATGATACTGTCACACACACACATGCAGGAATACAAACAAACGCAAGCATGCACACACACTGACATCCACACGCACAGACACACACCCATACACACACATACAAATCCACATGCACAGACACACACACACAAACACACACGCGCACACATGTACGCACACATACATACACGCACAGACACACACACACACACACACACACACACATACACAAACACACACACATACACACACACACACACACACAGACAGACATGCACATACTATTACTTTTTTTAGGTATATACATAAACACGCAATACAGCCAAATTACTCCACGTCATTTATTTTTGTGGAAAGCCAGTGCAGGCCTGAGCGGCGGTCATATTTTGTACCGCGATGCGGTACATCTAGTTAAATTAAATGTACAGATTTTCACTTGGGCCAATTGAAATGTACAGAATTTCACTTGGGCCAATTGAAAAATTTAGATGTTATCAGTCACTAGAAAATTTTGAGTTAGGGAGGTTAGACATTTTTTACAGTGAACCAAGCAATGAAAAAAGCTTGTCATTTAGACCGTCATTTTGACTTACCTGTCGAGAAGAAAGCAGGCAACTTCCCTTTCAAAGTCTTTCTCCTTCATTAGCTCTTTCCACCTGGGAAGCTATCCTGATATTTATTTGCATCCCGATAAATAACATTTTTGCTTTTTGGCCACGAGGATTCCTTCGCCCGTGGCTCTGCATAAGTATGATCCTGCATTATATTGTCCCGTGCACTGCAGCCTTTCAAATTTTCCGGGGTAGTGACAAGCGCCTCTCACTGATTTCCTTGTCCACTTTAGCTAGTCTCAGGCAGCCGGCTATAAATATCAACCTGATAAATATGGACTGAATACACGATTAAACAAGATAATTTTTAAGAAAAAAAAGAAAAAACAGTGTTTTAAAATTCAACTAAACCATGATACCAGATGATTTTTTGACAGTTTTCGGCATAGTTTCAGGCATAGTGCAACCATGCAATGTTCGAGAAATCTAATATCGGTGTAATCTTTGCGAGGTCTCACTCACAATGCACAACTTTGTGTTGGCTGATCCAGACATAGCTTTACTAAAAGAAAATATTATGGAAGTCATTGTACTGTAATTGTAAACCATATTTTATTTATTAATATTATGGCTTCATGTTGATTTAAAGTTTTTTGTTTGTTTGTTATTAACTAATACCTTTATCTTTTTAACTAACACTTTAACATCCAGCACAAAAGTAAAGAGATGTATGAGCTAAGGATGTTCTCTGACCCCAAATATACAGATAGGCTAGATATTCTCCTACTTAATATGTGTGTAAATATTTGTGCTTAAATCTTTGGGTGTATTTTTACACACCATAGTGATGCAAAGTTCCACATCCTATGGACTAACTTTCAAACATAATCTTATTCTTTATCTTTAAGATTCAAAAGACCAAATCACTAAGAATTTGTGATACACAAAAGTTTCCAAATGATGGTTTTATTACTCCACTAGATTTAGTCATCTTGTTCAGATAGCAGACGACACTGGTTCACATTTTGTATGTTGGACTGTATGTGTTTTAGGTGAAGACGTTTCTTTGAGAGCCGTCAACATTCAGTGTTTATAGAAATAAATGACGATGAAGAATTTAAGTGATAGTCTTTCTGTTTGAGAACTACATTGATACTTTGTTTAGGGCAACTTTCCCTCTATCTACGAATCACACAAAGTATGAGTAACAAAGTTACACTTAAACTACTGCACCGAGAGATGCATATTCATCAAAACTTGAAGCTGTTAAACAAAGTTCCACACTTTGGTGAAACCTGCAGATAAAACTGCACCAAAAGTAAATTCTAGAGGTCAACTGGGTTAAAAGTAAATGCATCATCATGAGCCATTTAAAACAAATACAGAAAAGCCACTATAGTGATCAGTTTTAGTTTTTGAATGTCTGTAATTGACATCTTGTTTCTTTTTGTTTTTGTACAGTTTGCAAAAAGTATATAGTCTCAGAGCGTGGTCAAACATGTTCATATAGGAATGTATGAAAAACATGAACAAATATTGCATAAAGATAATTAAATGACGGTCCTTCTAGTATGAGAGTGTTTAAGACTAAACAAATCATATTTATTTTAGAACATCTTTCTGCTATGTCTACGAAACATCGACGTGAAAGATGAGTATTGCTGTTTTTCCTGTTACCTATAAAACTATTACACTTCAAACTCGTCTAACTATTACACTTATTTTGTTTGTGTGTGTGTGTGTGTGTGTGTGACAAAACAACAGTTAAGCTAATGAATTACAGTTGATATGTGGCATTTTTACGTGAAAGGAGGGTTGATTCATTTTTTATTCTGTCCACACCAATACTTTGAGTTTTATGCATCGGTCTTTTAGGCCCGATCCAGAATACAGACGTTGTGTTTTATGTCTTAATAATTGTTCTTCTTTTTATGATCTTCTTTTTATTCTGCATAATGCCGAAATGTTTTAACATATCGTCAATTTCAATGGTTAGATAAATCATCTAACTATTATATCTAACAATCAACAGTTATATGTGAAACAAGCACAGTCGCATTAGAGTCGGATTCTTGTTTATATTGAACATTGTTATTGAACCGCATGTTTAACAGCGCTATTGTTCGAAGGCCTCATCAAATTTCACACAAGTCACAAAGTTTTCACCGGAGCATACCGACTCTGAAACAAGACCAAATATTAGCGCATAACATTTTGGACACCTTTGATTTTGTTTGCATTTCTTCTGAAACACCCTGTTTTGAAATTGTTTACCACGGTTTCATTTTTAACATCACTAGCGTAACACTTATCGTATTGCCGGGTGTGATTGTAATGTTTTGTATGGCGCTTTCTTTACACTTTCCCCCGGATATGTGTTTCCTACAGTTAGCTGTAATGTTAGTGAACTCTAGGTCTTCTCTTTGTTCATATACGACAGTATTCGCATGAATTGGCTTGATTTGATAAAATGATGGTTTAAACCATCATCTTCACGTGAGACATTTACATTATGCCGTCCTAGTTTTTAAATAGCGCTAAAATGTATATTTTAACCTTTATGCGGATGTAGAATCCCGCACAAGGTTCTCTGTTCTCTGGTTCTATGTTTTTAAAAATACCGCGAAACAAGGACAAGGACCCTCAAAATCTGTGCATACAACAAAACACATGTAGGTGTACGATGATTTATCAGAAAATTACTTTTGTTTGAAGAAAAACTTAAAATCAGCTGGTGCTTGATAACTATTGAAGTTATTAAACACCCCTGAATTCGGTAATGATGCGTTTAATGCGATATTGATTTTAATTTTAACTCAATGCGCTAAAGGTCTATGGACTTTAACATCTTAATAGTTGGTCAAATTAACTTAAAGCATGCGCAAAATGAAATACATCCTAACTACTTTCTAAATGTTTGTTACAGAACTTATGGTGAACAATTCACCCGTGCATATGTTTTAAACGTGTAATGTTTAATCAGATTTTGTAACTGGATTGAGTGAAAATAATAAACTTCTCTCTGGCGGCATGACTTGTTGTATCATTGTTTTTATTCATCAAGTTAAATGTAAATGTAAATTTGCGAGGATTTTGCTTTGAACGGTTTGCTTCACCAGGCCACACTCAAATCCCATCTCTAAAGCAGGCTTCACCGCAGGATTGTTTATCATCACTGCATCTTCTGAACGGTCTTCTCCAGGACCCAGGTGTACAACAGGTGGATCAACAAATTCTCTTGAGTTGCTGTCTCCATTAGTCAATAGCTGTTCAAATAGTTTTGGAAATCTTACTTGAATCTGATGAACAAACTCTTGGCCCTTTTCTTGCAACAGGTATTCACATCTTGGAAACCACTTAGCATGTTCTACCCATGGATCATCACCAGACTCCCAACATCTGAGTCCACCATCACAACAAAAGCACTTCACGTCATCATTACGACCAACATAGTAAAAACCAGCCTTAGCCAATTGGTCTGGTCGAACAGCTATTCTTGAGGGCCAGTTGACAAATGTGAGCAATGAAGCGGCAGTTGGGGTAATGCCTCTGGTGCTCTGATACTGCCCGATCTCCCGGTTCCCAGTTGCTAAGCTGGCCTCCACAACTGAAGCAAGCCACTCTGTCGCCCTGGCCAAGGTAGTAGAAACCACTTTTGGCAAGCTCGGCTGGAGTTAATGTAGCAAGAGTCCAATTCTAGTAACCAAGTAACCCACCTGCTCCTCCGTTTGGTCTGAAACGGATGCCGTGGTGGTCGATGTTACGGCTGTCACAGGGTTGGAAAGCTGTAAGATGGCTACGTTGCGAAGCGGGGGAAAAGGCAGAGTGAGAGGACGACAGGAGGTTCAGGGGTGTTTAATAACTTCAATAGTTATCAAGCACCAGCTGATTTTAAGTTTTTCTTCAAACAAAAGTAATTTTCTGATAAATCATCGTACACCTACATGTGTTTTGTTGTATGCACAGATTTTGAGGGTCCTTGTCCTTGTTTCGCGGTATTTTTAAAAACATAGAACCAGAGAACAGAGAACCTTGTGCGGGATTCTACATCCGCATAAAGGTTAAAATATACATTTTAGCGCTATTTAAAAACTAGGACGGCATAATGTAAATGTCTCACGTGAAGATGATGGTTTAAACCATCATTTTATCAAATCAAGCCAATTCATGCGAATACTGTCGTATATGAACAAAGAGAAGACCTAGAGTTCACTAACATTACAGCTAACTGTAGGAAACACATATCCGGGGGAAAGTGTAAAGAAAGCGCCATACAAAACATTACAATCACACCCGGCAATACGATAAGTGTTACGCTAGTGATGTTAAAAATGAAACCGTGGTAAACAATTTCAAAACAGGGTGTTTCAGAAGAAATGCAAACAAAATCAAAGGTGTCCAAAATGTTATGCGCTAATATTTGGTCTTGTTTCAGAGTCGGTATGCTCCGGTGAAAACTTTGTGACTTGTGTGAAATTTGATGAGGCCTTCGAACAATAGCGCTGTTAAACATGCGGTTCAATAACAATGTTCAATATAAACAAGAATCCGACTCTAATGCGACTGTGCTTGTTTCACATATAACTGTTGATTGTTAGATATAATAGTTAGATGATTTATCTAACCATTGAAATTGACGATATGTTAAAACATTTCGGCATTATGCAGAATAAAAAGAAGATCATAAAAAGAAGAACAATTATTAAGACATAAAACACAACGTCTGTATTCTGGATCGGGCCTAAAAGACCGATGCATAAAACTCAAAGTATTGGTGTGGACAGAATAAAAAATGAATCAACCCTCCTTTCACGTAAAAATGCCACATATCAACTGTAATTCATTAGCTTAACTGTTGTTTTGTCACACACACACACACACACACACAAACAAAATAAGTGTAATAGTTAGACGAGTTTGAAGTGTAATAGTTTTATAGGTAACAGGAAAAACAGCAATACTCATCTTTCACGTCGATGTTTCGTAGACATAGCAGAAAGATGTTCTAAAATAAATATGATTTGTTTAGTCTTAAACACTCTCATACTAGAAGGACCGTCATTTAATTATCTTTATGCAATATTTGTTCATGTTTTTCATACATTCCTATATGAACATGTTTGACCACGCTCTGAGACTATATACTTTTTGCAAACTGTACAAAAACAAAAAGAAACAAGATGTCAATTACAGACATTCAAAAACTAAAACTGATCACTATAGTGGCTTTTCTGTATTTGTTTTAAATGGCTCATGATGATGCATTTACTTTTAACCCAGTTGACCTCTAGAATTTACTTTTGGTGCAGTTTTATCTGCAGGTTTCACCAAAGTGTGGAACTTTGTTTAACAGCTTCAAGTTTTGATGAATATGCATCTCTCGGTGCAGTAGTTTAAGTGTAACTTTGTTACTCATACTTTGTGTGATTCGTAGATAGAGGGAAAGTTGCCCTAAACAAAGTATCAATGTAGTTCTCAAACAGAAAGACTATCACTTAAATTCTTCATCGTCATTTATTTCTATAAACACTGAATGTTGACGGCTCTCAAAGAAACGTCTTCACCTAAAACACATACAGTCCAACATACAAAATGTGAACCAGTGTCGTCTGCTATCTGAACAAGATGACTAAATCTAGTGGAGTAATAAAACCATCATTTGGAAACTTTTGTGTATCACAAATTCTTAGTGATTTGGTCTTTTGAATCTTAAAGATAAAGAATAAGATTATGTTTGAAAGTTAGTCCATAGGATGTGGAACTTTGCATCACTATGGTGTGTAAAAATACACCCAAAGATTTAAGCACAAATATTTACACACATATTAAGTAGGAGAATATCTAGCCTATCTGTATATTTGGGGTCAGAGAACATCCTTAGCTCATACATCTCTTTACTTTTGTGCTGGATGTTAAAGTGTTAGTTAAAAAGATAAAGGTATTAGTTAATAACAAACAAACAAAAAACTTTAAATCAACATGAAGCCATAATATTAATAAATAAAATATGGTTTACAATTACAGTACAATGACTTCCATAATATTTTCTTTTAGTAAAGCTATGTCTGGATCAGCCAACACAAAGTTGTGCATTGTGAGTGAGACCTCGCAAAGATTACACCGATATTAGATTTCTCGAACATTGCATGGTTGCACTATGCCTGAAACTATGCCGAAAACTGTCAAAAAATCATCTGGTATCATGGTTTAGTTGAATTTTAAAACACTGTTTTTTCTTTTTTTTCTTAAAAATTATCTTGTTTAATCGTGTATTCAGTCCATATTTATCAGGTTGATATTTCTAGCCGGCTGCCTGAGACTAGCTAAAGTGGACAAGGAAATCAGTGAGAGGCGCTTGTCACTACCCCGGAAAATTTGAAAGGCTGCAGTGCACGGGACAATATAATGCAGGATCATACTTATGCAGAGCCACGGGCGAAGGAATCCTCGTGGCCAAAAAGCAAAAATGTTATTTATCGGGATGCAAATAAATATCGGGATAGCTTTTCCCAGGTGGAAAGAGCTAATGAAGGAGAAAGACTTTGAAAGGGAAGTTGCCTGCTTTCTTCTCGACAGGTAAGTGTCACATGTCTGTCCTGTCTTGTGCTGCACATGGGTGTTTTGTTATGTTGGGCCATGTGCTCGTGTAATTGTCTAGCCCCTCCCATCTTGTTACCTGATTATTTAATTATTTGCCCCACCTGCTTTCCCCGTTATCCTCTTTTGTTTGTTTCCCTATTTAGTCTCCCTGTGTTTGCAGTCCTGTGCTGGTTTGTTATATCTATGTTTCCTTGTGTTCCTGCTTTAGACCTGTTTATCTTGTTTGCCTGTTTTGTTTTCATTTGTACCTGGATTTATTTTCTATTTTTTATCAAACATTCTACCTCTGCATTTGAGTCCTTGCTCTCTTTTCCACACCCAGATCGTGACAGAACGAACCAGCCATTATGAGGACTCAGCGGAGGAAGGATTTGCCCAAACCACCGGCCTCTCCTGTGTCATGCCCTCAATATGAACGCATATTGAAGTTCAGAGACTTGACTTCTCTTCGCCAACAGGGGACCAACGTGAGGGAGTTTGCCCAGAGATTCAGTGCTGCGGCAGAGGGACTGAGACTTGGTGATGCGGCTCTGAAGGATTTATTTAGTTATGCCCTTGATGAGCCTATATCATTCGAAGTAATGAGAGGACTGACATTTTTGACATTTGAGGGGTTCGTGAGACTCCTTGATCGTCACGACAACTCTCCAGCTAAGGAGGTTATAGTTTCCCCAGAAGTGGCAGCATCTCCAGAGGAGGTGATTCTCACACCACCTCAACCTCGAAAGCGCAGGAGGAGGGGGGCTACTGTTGCTTCCCCTGATTCAGAGACCCCTAGCCTGGTGGTCCCAGGTCCGGTGATCCCGAGGCCGATGGTCCCAGTTCCGATGGTCCCGAGTCCAGTGGTCCCAGTTCCGGTGGTCCGGAGACGGAGGAGGAAGAGAAAGGCCTCCTCAATGACCTGTCCGGTGGCTCCTAATCCGGAGGCCATCCCGGAGGTGACTGCCGTCCCTGATGCGCCGCCCAGGCGTCTTGCTCTGCCCGCGCCGCCCAGGCGTCTTGCTCTGCCCGCGCCGCCCAGGCGTCTTGCTCTGCCCGCGCCGCCCAGGCGTCTTGCTCTGCCCGCGCCGCCCAGGCGTCTTGCTCTGCCCGCGCCGCCCAGGTGTCATGCTCTACTGGTCCCGCCCGAGCTGCTCGCACTGCCTGCACCACCCCAGCGATCCGTCACGTCTGCCCAGCCAGAGACTGTTCAGGTCACGTCTGCCGATCCAGAAACTGTTCAGGTCGCGTCTGCTTATCTAGAGACTGTTAGGGTCACGTCTGCCGGGCCAGTGTCTCCGGACAGGATGGCCGCCGCTGAGCCTGTGTCTCCAGACAAGATGGCCGCCGCCGAGCCAGTGTCTCCGGACAAGATGGTCACCGCTGAGCCTGTGTCTACGGACAAGATGGCTGCCGCCGAGCCAGTGTCTCCGGACAGGATGGCCGCCGCTGAGCCAGTGTCTCCAGACAAGATGGTGCCAGTTCCAGTGCCCGAGCCGGTGGTGCCAGTTCCAGTGCCCGAGCCGGTGGTGCCAGTTCCAGTGCCCGAGCCGGTGGTGCCAGTTCCAGTGCCCGAGCCGGTGGTGCCAGTTCCAGTGCCTGAGCCGGTGGTGCCTGTTCCTGAGCCGCTGATATCAGTTCCTGAGCCGGTGGGGTCTGTTCCTGAGCCGGTGGTGTCTGTTCCAGTTCCTGAGCCAGTGGTTCCAGTTCCTGAGCCGGTGGTGTCTGTTCCAGTTCCTGAGCCGGTGGTGTCTGTTCTAGTTCCTGAGCCGGTGGTGTCTGTTCCAGTTCCTGAGCCGGTGGTGTCTGTTCCAGTTCCTGAGCCGGTGGTGTCTGTTCCAGTTCCTGAGCCGGTGTCTATTCCTGTGCCATGGCCGCCCGAAGGGTCATCTCCGCCCTGGCCGCCCGAGGGAAAGTCTCCGCCCTGGCCGCCCGAGGGAAAGTCTCCGCCCTGGCCGCCAGATGGACTGACATTTCCGCCCTGGCCTCTTGAATTCTGTGGTCCGCCCTGGCCTCCCGAACTGTTCATTTCCCCTGCCCCACCCTGGTCTGTCCTTCCTGTTTCCCCTGTCCCTCCCTGGTCTGTCCCTCCCTGGTCTGTCCCTCCCTGGTCTGTCCCTCCCTGGTCTGTCCCTCTCGTCCCTCCCTGGACTGTTCCTCCCTGGTCTGTCCCTAGTGGAGCGTCTGGTAGCCGCTCCTTAAGGAGGGGGTAATGTCACATGTCTGTCCTGTCTTGTGCTGCACATGGGTGTTTTGTTATGTTGGGCCATGTGCTCGTGTAATTGTCTAGCCCCTCCCATCTTGTTACCTGATTGTTTAATTATTTGCCCCACCTGCTTTCCCCGTTATCCTCTTTTGTTTGTTTCCCTATTTAGTCTCCCTGTGTTTGCAGTCCTGTGCTGGTTCGTTATATCTATGTTTCCTCGTGTTCCTGCTTTAGACCTGTTTATCTTGTTTGCCTGTTTTGTTTTCATTTGTACCTGGATTTATTTTCTATTTTTTATCAAACATTCTACCTCTGCATTTGAGTCCTTGCTCTCCTTTCCACACCCAGATCGTGACAGTAAGTCAAAATGACGGTCTAAATGACAAGCTTTTTTCATTGCTTGGTTGTGTAAATCATTATATAGGCAGCATAACAGTAGAACATGTATAGTTAAACTCGATGATGTGCTATTGGAAGACATGTTGTCATAGCTTCTTGGCACATAACGGCTACCGCAGTTGCAACACGCATTTGAAAAGCGAAGCGCTAGAGAGCACTATTCGTTAAAATGCAAAATACAATTTCACCGCTAGATGGGAGAAATTCTTTTGGGAGAACTAACTTGTAGGGTCTTTAACAAAAAAGTCTCCAAAATCAAGGAGGTCAAAGGGCATGCTTCCTGCTATAGTATCATCAGCTCTCCCCAAAGTCTATTCATACGGCCACCAGACAGATTTTAAACACCGGATTTAAACTTCTACATATATTTTGAGTAGATAACCGATAGTATATTCTCAGTAAAGGGTTTCACCCTGTGTGTTTCCACATTGATTAAGGATAGTTTGGGAGTTACAAGTAAAAATGATCTTATACGTGTAATAGATCATAGCTACCAGTAAGATCATGATTTGAATTAAGACGAGTAAAATTAAATATTCGCCAACTTGACTTATGCCGCGTCATGGACCACAGAGGCACATCGCATCTCTGAAATTGTGTGGTGATTTTCCAAATGATACAAACTTAGTGTAAATAAGAGCAATGTAGAGTCCTCGGATTTCTTAAAAACAACACAACATCAAAACATTGTGACAAACTTTGACAACATGTTGTATGGACAAAAGATCTAAGATCTAAGACGCCTAAGCATACTTTTTTTGCTTTATTTATTTATTTCATTTTTGAAAAATGTACAAATGTAGTTTTCTGTGATGGTCGTGTTTAGGTGTACATGATCGAATATGCAGTTACGGTACAAAAATCATTATGGCTATGGAAAGCCCCCACCATAAAAATTGAAACCCCAGCATGGACAAAAAATGCTGATTGAATCTTTTCATATAAATGAGATTTAAGACGACTAAGTACAGTTTTTCAACCATCTAAAGTTTTTGAACAGACATTGTTTAGTAACAATAATACTTTAGGTCACAGTTAAACAAAATCATTACAGTAATCTTCTAAAAGGTAAATAGAAGATGCGTATGTATTCAAACTTTTGATCGTATAAATAAGATCATATTTAAACTTTTACGATTATGCTTTGAAATAAATTTAGTGTGAACAAAACTTTGGCTCTGGAAAGGCGTTAGCAGACTAACATTACATACGCTGTGACACGATGCACATAGAGATTAGTTCATTTTTTAGAACCGTGTGTGTGCGCACGTGCAATACAGCTTAGAAATGATATTAAATCATTTATTTATTTGATAGTTTTCTGTGATGGTCGTGTTTAGGTGTACATGATCGAATATGCGGTTACGGTACAAAAATCATCATGGCTATGGAAAACCATCAAAATTGAAACTCCACACTCCAAATTATGATTGAATCTTTTCATATAAATGAGATTTAAGACGACTAAATACAGTTTTTGAACAGACATTGTTTAATTACCGTTACACAAAATCATTACAGTAATCTTCTAAAAGGTAAATAGAAGATGCGTATGTATTCAAACTTTAAAGATTTTATTTAAACAGTCTTTTGTTTTTAAAAGATATCATTTAAACTTTTAAGATTATACTTCTTATAAATAAACTCAGCACCTGATATCCTGATCGCTGAATTTGTGTGACTCTCTGACACACACACACACACACACACACACACACACACACACACACACCTACACACACACACCGTTTGGCTGGTGCTTTTTGAAAGCTCCGCAGGTCAAACGCTGGTGTAAAGAGAGGCCAGAGGGCCCTGATTTCTAAACATGTAAGATGATTTTTTATTTTCGTGAACCCGTTTCCTACATTGCGTTGTTTCATGAGCTGTATGTTTTTTCTTCAACTCTCTAAACATTTAACTGATTGTTTCATAACATGTAGGCCTATGTTTTTTCTTCAACTCTATAAACATTTAACTCATTGCAATTTTTTTTTTGTGAATCCATTTTATTTAAACTGGATAGTTCTACATTTATTTCAACTTTTTGTGTGAGGTTTTAGTAAGATCTTTATTTATATTCTTTTAAAGAACAGAATGTTTTATGTAAGATGATTTTTTTATTCTTTTGTTTATCTAAAACTGAAAGAATTGGTTTCAGTAAGATGTTATTTTATATTATTGTATATTATATTATTTGTGTGAAATATACATTATTTTATAAAATCTCTGTTTCTCACTATCACTGTGCTCTGGAATGTGGAGGAGCAGATGGAGGGGGATGTCAGAATGCGGAGCCTTTCAACCTTAGTTAAATTAGCATGAGAACAGTAAGTTTTTCAATTTTAATTTTTTTCAACAATTATTTTAAAGGATAGAATGTTTTTTGCAGATGTCAGAGCTCAAATGCAAAGGGTGGGAGGGGAATCCCGTGACACACACACACACACACACACACACACACACACACACACACACACACACACGGTCACATCTCCTCTGATGTCTGATCTCCACACACAGAGACGCATACTCCCTATGTTTTTGAGACGGTGCTTTGTGACTCTCATTTTATTTAAACTTTTTGAGTGAGGTTTTAGTAAGATCTTTATAAACATTTATATTCTTTTAAAAGAACTGAATGGTTTTTCAACATTTGTGTGTGAGATAAACTTCCACAGTTTTTCCCTTATCAGTTTCACATTACAGCCCGGATACGCTCAGGAATATGTAGGGAGGATAATCGTGTGATAGCCAACCAACTTCAAAACCTCAAACTAACAGTCCAAAAGGCTTCAAAACCTTCTGTCAATATCAAAAGGCATCAAACAATCAGACTTTCTGTCAGATACCATGTCATATTGTTATAACACTTTCTGTCAATATCAAAAGGCTTCAAAAGGCATCAAAACCCGAAACTAACTGTCAACCTGTCAATCAAAAATCAAAACTAGCTGTCAATAACTACATGATCAAGGGGTAGGAGGGTCAATAGGTCAAAACTAGCTGTCAAAAGCCCTTTGATCTCCTTTGATCTCATCTGATCTTCTTTGATCCCTTTGATCCTATGCCAAAAGGGGCGGGTACCTGTCGCCGGAAGGGGCGTGGCACCTGTCAATCAATCATTTTTTGACAGGTGGTCCAGTATATCAACTACTCCTCTGGAACAAAATGCATCATATCACCAGCACATGGATTAGTGTGAACAAGTACTAGACTGGTGAAATCACTCTATTATTCTAATCAGATTAAAAGAGCATACTGATTGCTATAAAATGAGGGAATAAGTGCTTCCAATCATTGTGTTTGTGTCAGCAATAGTTACCTCTAAAGAAAGATGTGCGGCCATTATCGCTTTGCATCAAAATGCCCTAACATGCAAGGAAAGTGTTGTAAAGAATATTGGACCTGAAATAACCATATACCGGATCATCTAGAACTTCAAGGAGAGAGGTTCAACTGCATTGAAGAGGGCTTCGGTATGTCCCAGAGTGTCCAGTACAGAACTACCAGTGCAGATTTTGCTCAACATTGGTAGCATCTGCATGCATAGTGAGGTAAATACTTTTGTACAATGGCCTGGTGTCAAGAAGGGCAGCAGAGAAGTTATGAAGTCCCCTTCTGTTTGGGAGATCGGATAAATTGATTGAGAAGAAAAGGTGAACGCTACCATGAGTCCTGTGTCGTGCCAACACAACAGTGAAGCATCCTGAGACCATCCATTGTGAGGTTGCTTTTCATCCAAGGGAGTGGACTTTATATCTGAGATCATTATATTGAAATTTTGGATCTGTGGCTCAGGCAACTCCCCAGATCTTAATCCCATAGAGTACCTGTGGTCAATCCTCATAATCTGAGCACAAATAAGGAAAGAATGAATTGCCATCAGTCAGGATTTGGCCCAGAAGCTGACATCCAGCTTTGCCAGACTGAATTACAGAGGTTATGAAGAAGAAGAGTCAACACTGTAAATATAGAGTCTTTGCATAAATTAATGTTTTTGCCAATAAAACCCTTAAAAACTTATGAATCACTTGTTATTGTTTCCCAGTATACCACAGAAACATAAATATAAAAATAATCTACAAATACTAAAGCATTAAACTTTGCGAAAACACACAATTTATGTCACTGCCAATTTTGGCCACCGCTAAGTGACTAGATAATGATCTGATCTGAGATGTCATCGCTCTGCTGTGTACAATACTCATGTGTCAACATTAAATATAAAGTATGAACAATAAACAAAGTATGAACAGTGAGTGGGTCCAGAGACACATGGTCTTAGTCCAATCGAATTTAGAATGTAAATGGCAATCCCAGTGCATCTTTTTTATTATCTACATGGATGTTAAAATCATCAGCAATTAAGACTTTCTGCAGCCAGTACTACAGTAACTAGAAAATTATTTTATTCTTTGATCTGAAGTCTGTGTGGTGCCCTGGTGGCCTGTATACAGAAGCCTGTACAAATGTCTAAAAAAAATGTATTTACACTAATGTTACATTTGCACTAATGTATCATTTACGCTATAATGCTTCCTGACCTGGACCCCAGTTAGTGAAGTATTAATACCAAGACTATGTACCAGTTCTCTAGAAAAAAGTGATGCATCACCCCAGGATGGAGACCTTCTATTTTGAAAGGGTCAAGTCTTCCCCCAAATCTTGTCCAATTACCTACAAAACCTGTATTATTCTGTGGACATCACTTAGACATCCAGAAATTCAGTGTACTTTGTGTTTATAAGTTATTAAATTGACACTGTATCTTTACTTTGGGCATTCTGAAACAACAAATTTTTTACAACTAAATATATATATATAATACAATAACATGTGCAATGTATACCACATAGCTTTGTTTTTAAGAGAACGCAAAGAACTGGATGCAAATTCTCTAATTATTTAAGAAACCCAGTTGTAACCCATCTTCTGTACTTTTTCCTGTCTCTCTTTCTTTCATTCTCTTTGTTTTCCTACCTTTCCCATTAACTACTCCATCAATGTAGGGTGTAAATAAGCCATTCACAGAGGTCATTAAAGCCAACATCGGTGACTGCCACGCTATGGGCCAGAAACCCATCACCTTCTTCAGACAGGTGTGTTTACGAGATATTGTGCTTGTGATGCTGTATTCTGAGCAGTAGTTTTTGTACATACTGTACGTATGCTCCATTTATTTGTCAGGTCTTGGCATTGTGCTCTTATCCAGATCTTCTTGAAGACAGCAAATTTCCAGAAGATGCCAAAAGTAGAGCACGCCGCATTCTCCAAGCTTGTGGTGGAGGAAGTCTCGGTATTGGAAAATCCTTTCAATTAGATATTACATACTTTAAATAAACAAACATGAAACCAAATTTAACAAACTATTTACCTATTGCCAAAACATAGTGTCTTGCTAAGCCTCTGATTTTCCTTTTTGACTGACATTACATGGACAGGTTATTGCTAAATGTTCTTTCTTTTATTCCTCTTCACCATAGTGCTTACACATAATGATGTTTTATAAGTTCAAGAGGAGTACGTTCAGATAATCTACCCAATCAGCACGAGAGGATGCATGTTTATATATAGCCAACTTATTTCTGTTCCACAACAGTTTTTCAGCATCCCTCCTCCACCCAAACTTTTAATTATTCCTATCCCAGCCAGGGATGGTGTGATGGTAGGTGGGGTACTCTAGGTTCGAGCCAAATTCCGAGCTCGGAGCCCTCCCCTCAGACAGCACTCCAAATATGCATATTCTGTATGATTATATCATGTGTGAAATCATCATCGTATATCATAGGAATCCATTGCTTAAATTCAAACTGTTTCTGGTGCAGGACATTTGTGGTGAATATTTGTGTTTGGTGTGAAGGGTCTACAGAGTACTTTAGCAATAATCAAAAAACTCAAAAGTTAAAAGAGGGAGAGAGATGTATGTGCATGTGTGAATTACCTGCGTCTGTGCAGTGTCTTTACTAACCATGACGCTGTGAGTTTAATTACTTTTTAAAAAAGCAATGTGACACGCAAGCATTTGAATGTTTACTTAAGTATATGCGCGTTGTAAATCTGTTGTTCATCATATAAAGTCATCATGTCTCGTCAGAAGGCTTTGGATTAGACCACTCTATTGATTATTTTACAACGCCTTTATGACATTTTTTGGATCTTTTAAATTTGTGAGGAATGGACTTTAAATGAGGGACAGAAATCTCTCAGGTTTCATAAAAATGTTCTTCATTTGTGTTTGGAAGTTGAACGAAAATCTTATAGGTTTGAAACAATATGAGGGTGAGTACATGATGAAAGAATTTAAATTTTGGGGTGAATTATACCACAATAAGCTGAGCTTCAGATAAAACTAAATCTATGTATCGCGAATCACATCGTTTGTGTCAACGATACATATCGTCACATTTTTTTATCACAATATCTCGATATAACGATGTATCATTACACCCCTAGTAAGTGCTTTTGTTTATGGTTAGTCAAGTGCTTGAGGAAGAGGTGTGTCTTCAGCAGTGTTCATCTCAGTGTCTGAGACCATCATGACACCAGCATTGTTTACCAAGCATTTGATCAATAATGACTGGTAAGGAACAAATAAACGCCATAAATGAGAAAGAACCTTTTGGAGAAGCCAGGCTCTTATGGCTAGTGAGAACAGGATAGTAGAACAAGGACAGAAAACATGGACAGTTCGCAAGGTTAGTATACAGGATATAATATATAGTATACATACAGTATGTTGTATATTAGCTTGGTAAGATACAGTAAATTTGAATCATGTACAACAGACAGATATTAGTCAAACTGATTGAATAAGTCCTTCAAAGGTCCATACTTCATTGTCTGCTAAGGTGCATGACATGTAGATGGAAAGTAACAAGTAGTGTTGAGTGAAACTTCTGGCCTGATTCATAAAATAATAAAGATTTATGTTATGTTTTCGGTTCTATTCGACCTAACTGTTTTGGTGATGAATTAGCATGCTTGGTTAAAGAGATGAATCTTCAGTCTAGACTTAAACTGACAAAGTGTGATTCATAAACAATGCAGGGAAGGCCAACATTTTAGTCTGCTAACTTTAGTATGTGTGTGCATGATGTGCATGATGACAAAATACAGATTTTGATATAATTAAATAATCCCATCATATTCATCTTCATGTAAAAGCAGCAATATTTTAAATGTACCCACAAAAATGCAATATTTGCATTTGCTTATTTGACAAAAAAAAAGAAAGAATTTGATGGTGCCTAAAAGAAAGGAAGTTTTTTTGTTTGTTTTTTTGCAGTGCAGTGCAAGTATCTAAGCAGTTTATCTATACTGAGGAATTTGAACATCAGTTACTGTAACTGTGTGAACTACTCCAAAGTACAGTATTGAAAAGCAGAAGAGCACCTTTCTAGAGATTAACATGCTTTAAAAAAAAGATTTTGAGACATTACAAATTGTTGCATTGCATTTGAGACTGTCACTGTTCCATGGCACAACCACAATACTTTGTTATGGTTGAAACACAGGTCATGAATACTTTAATAGAACGGTAACACTCTACAATAAGGTGGCATTTGTTAACATTACACTTGTAAACATAAACTAACAATGAAAAATACTTCTAAGTATATATAAATGTTAGGTCATGTTAATTTCAACATTTACTGATGCATAATTAAAAAATCTAAAGTTGTTAATATTTTTTAATGGACCTGAGCTAACATGAACTAACAATGAACAGCTGCATTTATTTTAACTAACTTTAACAAAGATCAATAAATACTGTAACACATTTTGTTAGATAATGTTAGATAAACGCAGTAACTATTAGGTTACCAAGAGAATACTTTTAATAAACACTGTGTTTGATGCAATTGATCAAGTGTTTGTAATTTGGCTTTTTGGATCTTTCAGGGTCTTACAGTACTAGTCAGGGAATTGAAATAATTCGGCAGGACGTCGCTCGCTATATTGAACGGCGAGATGGAGGAATCCCATGTGACCCTGACAACATTTACCTCTCAATAGGAGCCAGTGATGCGATCGTGGTAAGCAGATACTACTAACAGACAACAAGAAATGTGAAGACAAAACAAAGCTAAATGTAACATTCATTTAAAAAAATAGACACAGACAACATATCTTGTTTAAATATCTGCATGGCAATATACATATGGTAGTTATATGCAAATTAGGCCATGGATATAAAAAAGGCATTGTCAGCTCCGTATGTATGGCTATTTCGTAGTGTAACCAGACAGTGTGGGGCATAAGGCTATGTGTATACGCATGTCCATGAACAGTGCATAAATTGCATAAATTCTGGTGTACAAATAACTTTATGAAAACTTTGTTTGTGCATAAGCTACCTTTAAAAAAAAGTAGGCAACTTTATGCTGAAATCTATGCAAAGTTTTATTCATATTTATTCACTTTTCTTATCATTCATATTTTTGATTGTCATTGCATTAGAGAATTAATGAGAAATTTAAATGCCTGTGTTTGTCTGTGTCAGACTATGCTTAAGTTACTAGTGTCAGGGGAAGGAATGTCTCGTACGGGAGTGATGATATCAATCCCTCAGTACCCACTGTACTCTGCTGCTCTGGCTGAATTGGGTGCTGTGCAAATCAGTTACTATTTGGAAGAAGACAACTGCTGGAGTTTGGACATCAATGAGTTACGGCGCGCCCTGCAGGAAGCAAAGAAGCACTGCAGCCCTCGAGCACTGTGCATTATCAATCCTGGCAACCCCACAGGTGTTACGACAAATCTATCTGCTTTTATTGTGGTGGCCAGTTTGGGTTTGCAATATAAGTTACTTGATATATATTTTACCTCATCTTATAGGATCATTAAAAACAAATATCCCATCCGGACATCACTTATGGCCACAACTGTATATTCCTTTATGACTGTGGGTGGTTCTCATTCCCTTCAAATTGTCCATCCTCTTTCCTCACTCCTTCATCTTCGACGACCCGGAAACAGATCACCACGATGAAGGATGTATCAGTTGTCTAAATGCACCATGTAAAGATGAGAAGTGAGGAAATAGTCTCTTTTTGTCGAAACACAAATGCCTGAAATCGGAGGCAAATTCAGAAAAAATCTAAATAACAAATACACCTTTGATTCCTTGTTTCTATTCCTTGCATCCCTCCCTCGCATTTTCTGGAGCAAGGAAAGGAAATGATGCACGATTTAAGAAATGAGAAGCACCCTGGCTGAGTATGTAAATAAGAAGAGTGGGTAAATAAAAGTGTATTGTGTGCGCTTATTTGCTTAAAAATTGTTGTTGCAGTGGTGAAGGCTATGAACAATCATTGGACTGGAAAACATAAAAATAATCTGGCAACGCTGCCTACCTTTACTCGACAGGTCAAGTGCAAAGTCGGCAGTGCATTGAAGATGTGATCCGATTTGCTGCGACAGAAAACCTTTTCCTCATGTCTGACGAGGTGATTTGTATGATAGGCCTATACATATGGTTTTTAAATATATAAAACACACAATGATAATGTTTTCAATATGCCCTGCTTTATCCAGGTCTATCAGGACAATGTTTATGCTGACGGGTGTAAGTTTCACTCCTTTAAGAAGGTGCTGTTTGAAATGGGTCCAGAATACTCTGAGAAAGTGGAACTAGCTTCATTTCACTCAACGTCAAAGTGCTACATGGGAGAGTGAGTGTTCAAAACAAGAGAAGTGCAAATTATCTGCAGGTTTTTTGGAAGAAGTATTCTGTTAATAATATTATAGAATTGAATGAATCTGACTCCTCCTAATAACTATTTGTTCTTAAAGGTTTAGCTCACCTAAAAATAAAAATTCTGTCATTATTTACTCACCCTCATGTCGTTCCAAATCTATTAGACTTTCGTTTATCTTTGATACACAAATGAAGATATTTTGAAACATGAAATTTCTGTCTTTCCATTGAAAGCTAAAGCCATCACACCAAAAGGTGACACTTCAAAAGATTCAAGATGTTTGAACAGACTTGATCGCTTAATATGTTGAACAGATTCATTTAGACTTTTAATCACATTTAACTCTTTTTTTTATATTGTGTATGTTGTGTATTTTCTATTTGATTTGACCAAATAGTAGTGCCCTAAAATAGGTCAAGTAAATAGTTAAGCTCTAAACCTGTCTGTCTTACTTCTTGAAGGTGTGGTTTTCGTGGTGGTTATATGGAGGTGGTAAATCTAGACCCGGACGTGAAAGTTCAACTCACTAAGCTGGTGTCTGTGCGGCTGTGTCCTCCGGTGCCTGGTCAGGCTCTTCTAGATGTGGTGGTCAATCCACCTCAACCAGATGAACCCTCATATGACACATTCATCAAGGTATATAATGTCCCATTGATTGTTTCCTTGTTGATCTGTACCAGTTAAGAAGAAAGTAATCAAACCTTTTCTCCATTGTCTTCAGGAACGCACAGAAACGTTGGCCACACTGGCAGAGAAAGCCAACATGACGCAAGAGATCTTGAATCAAGTCCCAGGAATAAAATGTAACCCAGTGCAGGGTGCAATGTACACTTTCCCACGTATCCACCTCCCACCAAAAGCTATCCTGGAGGCCAAGGTAGAATCGGCCTGTACTCAGTTAAATCTAATATCTGTTCTTTTTATGGACATCTCTAAAGGTGTGGTTACATTTTCCGCTGTTCTGCACATTTTCATGGGAAAAATCCAATCATTTCAAAAGATTTCCCATGCAGATTTTGCATTGAGTCTGTTGGCAATGTGAATTTGCCATGTTGACTAACAAACAGCTGCCTGGTTTGAAAGTGATTGTGTAAGCTGTGCTTCATACATCTCTACACCATTGACAATGGACCTTTTTTGCTAAAGTGCTAATGTGACTGCACCGTAACTAACCTTGACTTGTTTGAGATTCATGGGGCATATTCCAGTTTTAAGTTACCATGACTCACTTTAAGTAACCATGGCTCATTAACCCAACACTATCCCTAAAGGCCAATTCACACCGCACCGTCAGATGGCAAAGAAACTTCGTCGGGTATTGACTCCAAGCACAACTACGCAATATGCTTACTAAATCTTTAACACCTTTTTAATCTTTTTTTTTATAATTTCCTAGGCCGGACATCACTTTTGGCCACTAAAGTACACGGTTAGGATTGTGTGGATGTTTATTATTCATAAATACCAATGTGTGTGTGTGAGAGAAATGGCCTACACACTTTTTGCTGCCTGTAACATTGCATAAATCCATTTTTTAGGCTTTATCAGTATGATACATGCCAAGGATTCTACTCAAATAGAACAATATTCTCATGTCAGTATAATGTTAGAATCAGGTTCTGAAAGTGAGAAATATACTGATATATATTGAGAATTTGAGAAGATGGTTTGCATTAAGACTTACACATGACCTATACAATGATAGAAAGATAGATGACAATGAGTTAAAGTAAATTAAAACAATATTTTCTTTGTTAAACCATTACATCTTTTTTTTTATCTGGTTGAATTAAACTTTATCATAAAACGCTAACTGTAATCCTCCATCCCTTCAAATTTAGGAGAAGGGACAATCTCCAGATATGTTCTACTGTATGAAGCTTCTGGAAGAAACAGGCATCTGTTTGGTTCCTGGCAGCGGCTTTGGACAGCGAGATGGCACCTACCATTTCAGGTTACTCTCCCTTTAAACAATCCAGATTAATAAAATCAACCATTGATTTGTTTGTGTTTGGTTATATTTAACAGTGAATTAACATCTGGAATGAAAGGCCATACAAAGTTACAATGTCCAGCAACACAAGAGAAAAGGCAGAACAATATATAGGGAAGGCAAGCGGAGCACATGTCAAACACAAATAAAGACAAAGCTATACACAACACAAACAACACTCAAGCACAACACAAACATTTCCACATGAAATTGACTTCAATAGTTCAGGTCAGGGAAGTGGAAGGAAGTTGAAACGGCTTCTAGATCAATCTTTGAGGTTGGTTCTTCTGCAAGGAGGTAATCCAGGATAATCCAGGAAGAATGCAATCCAAACGAAACTGCAAATGCTACAGCTCAGTAAAACACAAGACAGGAACAGACGAGGAACAGATGAGACGGAGGCATATAATAAAGCAAGGAGCTAAACAAGAAACAGGTGGAGACCAGTGTTGCCAGATTGTGCGGGTAAAAAACGGTTTGGGCGGGTGGACAAAATTTTGGCTGGTTTGGGGTCAGTTCGGCGGTTTTCAAACATCTGCATTTTAAAGTCTGATTGGTTAATAAACCAAACTAAAGTGTGCATGAAGTCCATAAAATCAGTCATCATGACATTAAACACACGCCCATGCAGAGTCAGCTGGCGTTGGTGTTGACATCGCCAACAAGCACGCAGCCAATCAGCGATCAGCAGGCAGACGCGATTTAGCGCGATAACTTGTAGCATATTCAAGTCATTGCTAATGCCAAAGTGGTATAAATATACAGTAAGTTGTATCTACTGTAAAGAGTGAGATGGTGAGCAACTCTAAAAACATGGATTACACATGTGGTGGGAGATGACTCGATGGCTCTTAATAAATATAATTAACTTTAATTAATTAATAATTAAAAGAGCAAAGTTGAATGACTTAAATTGAAATCGAAAATGGGATGACTCCTGTCCATGGTCATGTGCACACTGGCCTAACCAGACATCTTTATGGGGATTTATTACCCAGTTTACTCTGGCCTTCCAATTCAACCCAGCATTTTTCCCACTGAGAGCAGTAAGGTGGCCTACATTATTACCCATTATTACCATTATTATCACCATGAACAGTCAACATTTCATTGGGAAGATGAAAAAAGTGTTTCAAAATCCAGCCAGTTGGGGAGACGTGGATCACCGCCTGCTGAATCTCTCTCAAGGGACCCGGAGCACTCCTGAGTTTACAATGGAGTTTCATACTCTCACGACCAAGGGTGGATGGGATCAATGAGCCCTAAGAGCGACCTTTCACCATGTTTTGTCCTCCGAGCTCAAGGACAATTTAGCATTCCGAGACCCTGCTCCTGATCTTGAGTCCCTCACTGACGTGGCCATCCGGGTCGACCATTGTCTCAGAGAATGCCAGCTGGAGCGACAGTGGGAAACCAGCTTACTTGAGGCTACCAGTCCTCAAGTAAGTCCTGTTAAACTGTCTCCTCCCCCTGGTGATCCAGAGTAGGAAGGCCGGGGTGAGACTAGGAACCATCTCCTGCTCTGTGACCTTGGGCCCAGGGCCAGCGACACCATCAAAAATGTGCCTTTGTTGACTCAGGGGCCTCCGGGAGTTTCATGGACTTTAAGATGGCTCAGAGTCCCACTATTCCCCCTGTGATTCTCCCAAAGCCCCTTGCGTACATTACAGAAGTCAACAGCAGCCCGCTGGGGTCAGGTCTGATCACTCAGTTCACTCCGCCTCTTCAGCTACAGGTGGAGGACCACTAGGAATGGATACAGTTTTTCTTCATTAATTTTCTATAATCCTTGGTTTCCCATGGTTGACTGCTCACAACCCACATATTGACGGTCCTAAAAAGTCATCAGAGAGTGGGGAACCAACTGCCAGATCTCGAATACTGCTTTCTGCTGTCCCTCTGAGCTAATTAAGACTTTCCAAGAACTCTTGCCAGACAACCCTAATGCTGCGTTCACACCAAACGCGAATATGCGTCTGGCGCGAGTGATTTCAATGTTAAGTCAATGGTAAGACGCGGTTACGCGCGTCTGGAGGTCTTGCGGCGCGAATGAGGCGTTTAGCGCGGCGCGGTAGACGCAAATTCGCCTCATTCGCGCGAATTGAGCGTCTGGCGCGTTTCGCGCGTTAAGCGCGAATTGTGCTTTTTGTGCTGTTTGACGCGAATTCGCGTCTGCCGCCCGAGTTGAAAAATCTGAACTTCTGCGTCAATTCGCGCCGCGTTAACCAATCAGGAGCCTGCCTGCTTGCTGCTGTCACGTGGTGAACTGACAGTTTAATGTTAGTTTATGTTTGGCCTCAATAAATTATTTTGTAATATGACTAAAATGCACAACAAAGCAAATCTTTCACATAAAAACTTGATTTCAATATGAGAGATAGCCTACTCATTTGTATTGAATGCTATTTATTCCATATCTATTCTAGATTAGCCTATATGAAACTTTATTAATCTAATATAAAGACACCAAACACAATTAAGTGTATAAAAAACTTTTCAAAAAAATAACAGGACAGGTTTCACTTTTGGAGGCTGCCTCCATTTATTATCAAAACAAAAATAAATGACAGATTAGGTGCGGGAGAGGGTGAACCTCGCGCCGGGCTTTACAGCGCGGGCTCGTCAGGCAGCGACCACTCGAGGCCGAGGCTTTATACGGCCTATGCTGTCCTCGTCAGCGTCCTCACCGTTAGGTCCACCAAACCTACCTCCTGGAGCAAATTGTGAAACTCCTGAAACCCTCCGGAGGTTTTGGTGGACCCGAGTACAGCGACGATGTCCCCTACGCAGCTGTTTCTGCTCTTCAGATCATATAAGAGCGGTGACTCTCTCGATTAATGCTATTGCTAATGCTCGATAAACATCTAAAAAAGATGGCCGCCAACAGCTTAGAAACTTTCGCCCCCTGACTTCGCCTTTGACGCGCGTAAATTTCACTCTTGACGCGCGAATGCACACAAAGTGGTCACGCGTATAACTAGACGCGGCAGGCGCGAATTTTGACGCAGATTCGCGTTTGGTGTGAACGCAGCATTAGAACAACTCCATCTTAATGCTCAAAGCCCCGTTCACGGAGATCATGGCCATTCCCAGGATGGAACCTGTCACTACTAAGTCCCCACCTCGCCCTCCCGAGCCACCCCAGAATACACGGACCTCCTCGAATTTTTCAGTAAAGTCCAAGCAGCCACACTGCCACTGAGGTATCTGGTCGCTGACAACCACTTGGAGCTCTCGACTTATCTGGTTTGAGTTTGCTCATAATACCCTGTACCATTCCTCTTTAGGCATGTCCCCCTTTGAGTGTCCGTATTGTGTCGCGATACATTATACCATAGGTTCTGTGCAGGGGACTTGACTGTTTCTCGTTGTCTTTGCTGAGGATCTTTGCAAAGGGTTGTCTAGCCAATGAGGTCTTCGCTGGTGATCTGTCTCTAAGGCTTGTCTGTCTAGTTGTCATGGCATCCTCTGACATTCAGGGCTGTGTTGTGGTCATCTCAGGGTGCAGGTCCACCACCTGGTCTGGATACACAGACGATTTAGATATTCTAGGTGTTATCAACTGGCCAGAATTTTGAGACTGTAATTGATGTGACGAACTGTAATCCAATAGGAGCTCGCTCAGGCACTGAGGAGCTAAACTATTTAGAGTTTTATAAGTAATCAGAAAGATTTGAAAATGTATGGCATGTTTAATAGGGAACCAATGCAGTGTTGATAAATCTGGGCTAATACGGCTATATTTCCTGGTTCTAGTAAAAACTCTAGATGCTGCATTTTGGACCAGCTGTTGTTTGAGCCTGCAGGTCAACCACCCATTAAGGCATTACAATATGATTTACAGTATGTGTTTTTTGGTGGGCCTACGTGTGTGAATGATAGTTCAAGTTAATTAAGTCTGTGTTAAGTTTTCCCATTACAGAAATGATGTCTAAATTATACTCTGCAAGAGCGGGAAAATTCGGAACCATGTGACTGAGAACAAGGCATGTTGATTAATGTGAAGGGAGGGGGAAATAATTATGCCCCTGAGCTAAAGACAATAGTTATGCCCTGAGCTGGCCCTGTTGGACCAAACTGTTGCTTAAAGGTAGGTTAGGCAATTTTCAGAGAGGCTAGCAATAGCGAGCTAGCTTTGAAAGCATAAGATCCCACCCTCCCTTCAGCGCGCTCCCAAAGCCATGCCTCCTCCAAAGCCCATGAACGCGTACAGCAGGAAGCAAATAAAAGCACCACAAGAGACGGCATTAAACTACTTTGTCTCAAAGCACATAACATTACAATAATAATGCACATAAACAACTTATAGAGCACTGACCTGTACCACCTGACTGCTGCAGATTACTTTCGGCGTTGATAGTGTTGCCATTGAAATGCATATATTCGAGTCATGAACGTCAGGGATTTTCATCTCTCCAAAATAACAGTAGTCATGGTGTAAATTCAGCATAAGCTCGTTGTTTTGGATCCGGAGGAACTGAAAAGGTGGATTGGTGACAAGTCTGTCTAACTCTGCATAACTTGAAATGCATTCATGACGTTAACACATGCGCTAAAAAAAATTCTGTTTAACGTGGTAAAAATATTTTATTTAATTAAGCAGCATCCGTTTTTTTCCTGGCATCCTCAGTTTTTCAATCCATTTGTTGATTAACTGTACCTGCTTTTTGCATTCTTCTCCTACAGAATGACCATCCTTCCTTCAAAAGAGAAACTGAAGATAGTGTTGGCCAAGATTAAGGAGTTTCACCAGCATTTCACGGACCAATACTCTTAACCCTCTTAATCTCATTTTCTGACAGACTTAACCAAATCCTCAATTTCTCACATAAAGCTACTGCACTTTTGAGATGTGTTCTATGGGTAAATACCTGCAATGCAAATTAAGTCCTATCTCACAGCATGAAAAATGTGAGGTGAACACGAGCCATGCTGAGAGGACAGTATTGTATCCACCCCGGCTATTCTATAAATAGCAATGTCAAATGTTTTTGGGGGACAAAAAACGAACTTACATTTGTGGTGAGCAATTAAAATATTAATGCTATTTTACTAGTAATATTTTAACACAGAATTATTAATTTCTATTAAGATTGGTTCTATTTGTTTATTGAATGTTTGTTTGTTTGTTTGTTTACTGTATACTGTAGTTCATTCTTGCTGTGCCAAAAAAAAAATTACATTGTGAATTTGGAAAAGACAGCCTGTTAACATCATTTATTTACAAAATATGATTGTGCAGTTGGTTGAGTAATATGAGTAAAAATGTAAAAATGTAATTAAATATGAGGAATTAATTAAATACTTTTCAAATAACATTATTGAGCTTGTGAACAGTGGTACGATCACATCACGCATTGTCATTGCCAGCAGTTCTGCCACACTCTTAGAACAAAAAGTTTAGTGGGGTTTATTTATAGACCATTGGGCCTATATTGACCCATATAGACGATTTCTAGTGATAAAGTATGTTTACAAGTGGTTCAATTAATAAAATCTAATCAAAATTATTTTTTATAAAATCCATAAAATGATCCCATGATGGGAATAGGATCCCTTATTCCTTCTGTCAGGTTTTATATAGAACCTTTTCTTCTAAGAGTGTAGTAAAATGTGCTGGGATTGGCAGTTAAGCAACAGAAGATCACAGCACATCTCAATTCTTGTACAGATGCATTCTGTGTCATCCTGTCCTTCCAAATAAGATCTTTTAAGGTATCCTGCAAGTCTGGTCTCTACAAGAATGCAAGTCTGGGTTTTTGCATTCTTAGAATTGAGAAACAGCTGCAATCTGGAATAATTTGAGGAAATTGAAACATGACAGAACTTCAAACTAAAAATCATAACAAGGGCTGTTATACAATATCCTCTAAGAAACAAAACTGTGGTTTCATCAACAGTCAGAGAAACAAACATTCACCAATTTCACAGGTAACAACAGTATTAAGAATCAAGTGCATCTAAACTGTAAAGTGCATATAGTCTTTTTTTTTGTCAATTCAGCTAATATTTTGTCTTTTGAACTATATGTAGCCTATATAACATAGAGAGGGCAAAGAAGGCTGGCAGAAGTGTGGATCTAAGTGCAGGCATATTTAATAACAAAAGCAAAACAGAAACCAATGAACACAAAGGGCAGGAGAACAAGAAAACAATAATACAAGAACACAATTAGAATACAAAAGTTTTGAGAGTTAATTTTTAGTCCATCTCTGTAAAACGGACTTCAGGGTAGGAGATGGACTAAAAATTAACTCTCAAAACTTACTGCCAGATTCTGAAAGACAAATTCTTCAAACAGTGGTACAAGAGGATGTGGTGCTGGTCCTTCAAGAGTCACTCAATCTGTCTGTCTATAAAGCCTATAAAAAAACAGTCTTCATGTATTTTCCTATACTTCAGCTTGTGATTCTCTAAGTGGGGGTCATTTTTTAGGATTCTTTACCTAACCTAAGTCTCTGAGATCCTGACACATTGCACTTCTGGAGACTCCATGTAGGTTGCAGTTCTGGAAGATGGTGGTGCTGGAGACTAAAGGGTTCCTGATGGTTTCACACTTAATTCTTCACCTTAATTATTAATTATTTTGTAGTTAACATGTGTCTTTTCTTCTCCTCCTGTTTTTTGTATGACCCTGCTGACTCAATGTGCATTTCACTGTCCAATGGTCATGCCTTAACTGCAATTTCTAGTATTGCATCCTTCTCATGGGCATTTAATAATTTAAGACTTTTCAGTCTGAGTTAAATCTCTTTTTTGGCTTATTTTATCTATAAAAGAAAACGTGCCTAATAATTATGCACACCTGAATATAAAGCATTTTTCATTTCCATCCTTCATGAATAATTATATATCACTTATAAATGATTAAATACAAAATTAATAGTAGTTAAGATTAATGTGGTTTGGAATTGGTAAAATGTGCCTAAAAAAAAAAAAAAAAAAAAAAAAAAAAAGCATGATCAGAAAATCAACGTGCCTAATATTTCTGCATGCAGTGTAGAGAGAGCTTGTACTTTTCTACATGTACTCCATTACATTTACAAAGAAAAAAAATAATAGGCTTTCTTTTTTTTACACCAATACAATAAAGTACACGTTAAATGTCACCATGACAAATCTTTCCTCAATGATTTAAAAATAAAATGTTTTTTTTTTCTTTATTTTAATGTTACAAGCAAATTAATCATGCTCACATAAGCTTTTATTTAAACAGCCAATGAAATTTATGAATGCAAAAACTGGCAACATTTTTTAGAAGAATAGTTATTTTATATATATATAAAAAAAAATCCTTTTCATTACAAATGTGCATGACTTCGCAAAAGGAGAAGTTCTGAAGAATGGTCATGCTTTTCCATTACCCCGTGGATGTGGACCAGGGGCTTTAAAAAAAAAAAACATCATTAAAATTATCCATACAAGTATTTCAAGTCTTCCATCATCATGGCTGATTTTTTAGATTGCACACAAAAAAAATGCTGTATTTTCACATATTTCCCCAATCACTTCCTATGACATTTTTGACTGCGAACACGTGATTTATTTTTGGCTTTTTTGCCTTTATGACAGGATAAAGCTCATAGGAAGCGAAGTTGGAGAGAAAGAGGGGGACAGGATCGGTGAAGATCAACTAGATCAACTCGAACTTGGGACGCCCGAAGCACAACTGAGCTATGCACTGCGCAGACATGTGACTATTGTTTAACGACCATTTAGGTTATAAATAGCAACTACCACAAATGTCACCAAGTTTCGTACCATTCCGATAAAGTAGCAATTTATAAACCATTTTTTCAGTCTAAAATGACCAAACACCAGAGGGTTAAGTCACTCTAGACAGCACCGCTTTGTCAGACTATCTTGTTGGTGAGATCAGATCTGTGTGGATCATACTTTCTGTTGTAGGACTCATTACAAATTACAATATAAAAAAAAAAAAAAAAAACAACTCTAAATTTCAGATTTCCTCCTGCTCCTGGCACATCTATTCTGCACAAGCATTTGCACAGTACTGTGTATTACATACATAGTTATTCACACAACGTATTAAAATATGATTGTGACATTTCATTTCAAATGGAACTTTGGAAGATTCAATGACAAAAGGCAATATGCAGTATGTTGGCAGTCATAAGTACTTTATTAAATCACTGCATAAAAATGTAAAAATGAGTATTTGAGTGTTGAAAGGGTTTGAACATTTGTGAGTGTGCCTTCACTCTCTCCATGGGGTGTGCATTGTGTCTCCCTGTTGTGTGAGCTCTGGAGAGAGAAAGAAAGTGGGATTAACAAAATAACAGCAAAAGATGAAGTGATTAAATAAAAGGAAATTTTAAATGTGCATTAAATGCATAAACATAGGGTATAATAGGGACAATTCTTTCAAGACACAAAATGAAGTTCAAAACGTAGGTTAGGGAGGAGCCTAAACATTCAGTCCTGTCAATCATCATTACGATCATACTAAACAAGCAGCAGACACCACGTCATCCCATTGACAAAAGGCTTGTTCGACTTGAACCGGCGCTGCACAAACCGTTGGGTGAATTACATCAAAATACCGCGAGAGCGAGTGGAGAGCAGGCGGCTCCTTATGCTTTTGAATTGCTCTCGCGGTACTTTGATGTCATAAACCGATCGGTCTGTGCAGCGCCGGTTCAAGTCGAACAAGCCTAAATTCTTCCGGCAGCCGCCCTCCTCCTCCAGTAAATTATCTCTATCCTCTATCTCAAGCCTCGGGTTCGAACCTCCTCCAAAGACAGGAAACCAAGTTAGTTTGCTATTAATACTTAAGGCTGAATGGGCAGGCAAACTAGTGAATTAACTTTCTTACCTTGCAAGTACTCTTTTCTTTCTTTTTTCTGGATCCTTCTTTCAGTTTTAGGTGCCTGCATTCTTCCTTTCCATGCATCATCTACCAGAAGACATATGTAACAATACAGAGTATGAGTGTGTGTGTGTGTGTGTACGCATGCACACACAGTAGAGAATTTGGGCAAGTCTATTGCCAGCCCTACCTTTCTGCAGTCTCTGTAGCAATCTCTCATTTGGGTTAATACAGTCTTTCCCACTCTTTTCCCAAGTTCTCCATTCAAGGTCAACACATTTATCTTGAGCAGGGCTGGCATTAAGGCATTGGTAATTTTCAAACGGTCCCTTTTGATCTCTGATTTTAGGCTGATAAGCAGCACAGCATTTTGCCGCATGACTTCCCAAAATCATTTTTTGGATATCATGGACTCCCTCAGTAGCCCTCTCGTCATCAAAGGTTATCATTTCAGCAATCTCTTCTCTTTTGCAACAAAGACCATCTGAAAAAGAAAGCTTTCTATGATCCTTTCCTTTCATGTTATATCTACATGATGCGCAGAAGGGAAGCTTTTTCTCCAATGTGGAATGAGAAACCCAACCACACGTCATTGCAGATCCAGCAAGCCTCGGACTGCTTTTTGCTTTGCACTTGCAAGTATGAAACGAACTATGCTCCTGATCTGAGACACCAATTGCTGGTCTTTGGTTCCTGGTCTCTTTCCCATTTCTAAGAGGAGAAGATTCAAGACTAATGGCAAGGGACATCTTTGGTAGCCGCCTCTCCGAAATGTTAGGCTGTTGTTGTACAATGGGTAACTTACTGTAGTAATATACATTACCAAAGTCAGCCAGCCAGCTTGTTGAGGGACGGTATGGTGAGTGGGCCTTGAGTGAGCTAATGGAGTCTTCACGTTTAGTTGATGCACCAGTTTGTTGACTTTCCCCTACTGGAATAACATTTGTGCAAGACTGATTCGGCTTTGACAGAACATCACTGAATTTAATCTGTGGACTCAGGGGTTTCTGAGGAGTTAAAAACCCATTCTCAACCATCCACTCATTTGAAGGCACATACGGCATCAAAGACTCTACCGACCAGGTAGAGGCCTCTAGTTGATGTGGAAGACCATGATATTTAGTAGATGGATCAGTTTGTTGATACTTCCCTACAGGAACACAATTTGGCTTTGAGATTATGTCACTGGGTTCAATCAGTGGGCTCAAGGGTTTCTGAGGGGTTAGAAGACCATTCTCTATCATCCACTCACTGGACGGCACATGAGGCATTAAAGACTCTACCGACCAGATAGGGGTCTCTAGTTGACGTGGAAGACCATGGTATTTAGTAGATGCATCAGTTTGTTGATACTTCCCTACAGGAACACAGTTTGGCTTTGAGATACTATGACTGGGTTCAATCAGTGGGCTCAGAGGTTTATGAGGGGTTAGAAGGCCATTCTCTATCATCCACTCACTGGACGGCACATATGGCATCAAAGACTCTACCGACCAGATAGAGGTCTCTAGTTGACGTGGAAGACCATGGTATTTAGTAGATGCATCAGTTTGTTGATACTTCCCTACAGGAACACAGTTTGGCTTTGAGATACTATGACTGGGTTCAATCAGTGGGCTCAGAGGTTTCTGAGGGGTTAGAAGGCCATTCTCTATCATCCACTCACTGGACGGCACATACGGGATAAAAGACTCTACCGACCAGATAGAAGCCTCGAGCTGACAAGGCTGGTTATGGTACTGTATGTCAAATGGCAGCCGCAGAATCTTGAAGGGAACATTGGAAGAGTTTCCATCTTCCTTTACCTCTGTATGAAAAGGCATCTCTGATTTTTTCTTTGCTTTAAGGCTTTGGGTAACAACAGATCTGCTTGGCTTAGGATATGTTTTAAAAGTTCTACAAGATGGAGAAGTTCTCACCACAGTAACTTCTGTACAAGCAGGGAGACCATGCTTACTGGAGTATCTTAACATCCCAGCTTCAACCTTCTGTTTATCCTTCCTTACTGCTAATGACTGGTAAGAGCACAAGACGACATCCTCTGAAGATTGTACAGATGCCAAGCTGCACTGCAAAAGGTCAGTTTCGTTCTGACTAACTAGCTCAATGTTCTGAAAGATCTTAAGCCCAGAAGGCATTTCATTGCATTTGATTTGTACCCGTTCGGCTTGGAGGACTTCACTCTTGGGAACCGCAGATAAACCAGTAATGTCAATAGTATTGGTGGCATTGCAATTTTGAGTCATTGTGGATGTACCTTCAGGGCAAGCTACTGATTTGTTATCTGAGGAGCAGGGTGATGTTGACACTGGACTGCCACAGCCAGTACCCCTACCTGATTCAGAACAAGTTTGGGACCTTGCTGCATGTCCATGTGAGTCTATGCTATGACAAAGGGGTTCAGTTTGCACCTCCGAGCTGACCATCACACGACCAACAGGCACACGGTTTTGGAAATGGGATCGGTGGGTCTGGTGGGCAATAGTTGGAGCCACATGGGGAGTCATTCGTCTGTAGTCCAATATGGGTAGTTGAGCATGAGGAATCATGTATCCAGGGACTTCCAAACACGGGGGAAGTAGTGGTGGCATCATGCCGTAACCTTGAAAACAAAGAACAGTTATATTACGTAAATGTGGGTTTCCATGAATACATTTTAACAGACTGTTTGATAGCATTAACAGCTGGATCCTAGCCTAAATCAAAGTTCCTCAAATCATATACTTAAATCATGTAAAGTAAATATCACGCTTCATATTATGAAAAACATGCAGATTCCTCCATACTTTCAATCGTGAGCTTAATGTACTTGAGATCCAGAAAAGCAGCCATCAAGAAACTTTTAGAAACACTTTTTAGAAACATGTTCATTGGGTAAAATGAAATAAAGGCACAGCAAATAAAGTAAAATCCTGAAAAATTGCTCAACAGTATAATTCAATTGAAATCCATCTCTGAAGAAAAAAAGAAATAGCAACCCTAACTATATTTGGTAAAATAAGAAAAGAAACAGGTATGCTTAAGAAGATACCTAATCCATGAAATCCACCGTAGGGAGCATATGGCATTGGCATGGACCACTGATATGGGAAGAGAGGCTGGACATTGGGAACATAAAAGGGTTGGTTTTGTTGGAGCTGCTCATTTGGGTGTAACACTCTGGAGGGCAGAGGACCAGGGAGCAGAGGGGCCTGTGCATACAGTGATCCACTCAGTACACCTGCCATTGCACCAGTGGGCTCTTTGGTAGCGAAAGCAGCTATACTTGAAGAAGAACAAGTCAAGAGAGGGCTTTAATAATTTAGTCAGAATGGTCTTAAAACTACAGTCAGGGTTTTGTTTTTGAAGTTGAACTGAAGCAGTTCTCATTTTTGTTTGTGATGATTTTAGACTACTTGACCTTTCTTATATTATATAGTTCTTTCAAAAACAAGATGAACTTATTTATCAATCCACAACTTATTATGAATTTGATTTTACATGTATTTAAGCTTAGCATTTTATGACAAACAGTGACCAAATGTTATATATATAAATAATGTTATATGTTGATAGCAACTGAATAGTTTGTTTAAACTATTAAAACTTCAATTAAACAAAGTAGGCGTCTTTATTTACAGTCCACATAGAGCTTACCTTGAAGTTGAAAAGCTTTTTCAAACCAGAAATAATCACAATAAAAGTTAATCCACAGTTTTCCACAAGTTTAAATCAATAGTGTGTTGTGAACCCAGAGAAAACCACACCCAAATAATTAGACCTATTAATTAGAATGACGTTAATTAGGATGAAGCATGAGCTGATTAGGCAGTCCAGCTGACTCTATTAGAAAGGCTGTTGATTCCAGAAAAGTTGTTTGGCGTTAGTTTAGTTCAGGGCCGTGCACAGACATTTTGAGGGGCAGTGGCCTAAACCAAAAAAAGGGGCACTAAGGGGGTGGTTGCTTGTTAACACAAATTATCCAGTTATTACAAAATATACAATTAAAAGAGAAGACAGCACACGCTCAAATACATTTTAGACTTTATTGTAGATGTTTTGATAAAACATCACAATTACACATTGCTGATAATAACATAAACTATTTGCTATAGAAGGAAGTCACTTGCGCTTCAGCCTGGTTGGTGCTCACGGAACAGGACACAATATTCAAGAGAGGAAACCCAAGGTCTATCTAGGACCACGGAAACAGAACCGGAGCACACAACGTTTTTAATAATTTATTAATAAATAGCGACTAACGTTTCGACGCTCATGCGTCTTCTTCAGAGTCAAAAGATAAACTATTTGCTGTTTTACATTTTTATATTTACCTGTTCCATTTACAGCAACACTTTTTTATTTGGTACCATGTCCTGAAAGATCTTGATAACCTATTTTTTTATGATTCACAATTACACATTGGTGATAATAACTAGGGATGTCCCGATCAGGTTTTTTTGCCCTGGAGTCCGAGTCCGAGTCATTTGATTTTGAGTATCTGCCGATACCGAGTCCCGATCCGATACTTAATACATAAAAAAATAAAATAAAGAAGAGCGAAAAAACAGATCCAGGATGTTCCTTATTTTTTATTTAATTCACCTTATTTTAACATTCAACAACTCTGTTAACAAACAGAGCACTTCTGTGAGGTAGCTTGAACAATCAAGTATAAATTCTTCACTTTTGGACTTTAGTGCAACAGTAAATATTTAAAAAAGTCTAATAGGCTATATAAACAAATAGCACCTCAACTTAAAATACCCGGCAGGCATGTAAACAAATAAAAAATAAAAGTGCTACATTGTTTGCAAAGCCAGTAATGTGCTTTTAGGAACTGCACTCCTAACTCTTATGCCGGTTTCACACTGCACTGTTAGCAGAGCGTGCAGTGCGTATTTTTTTCGCCGCCCATGTTAACAGATTAAACCAGGCTTTAGAGCATTCACACCGCACGCAGAGGCGGCGCGGCAGTGCGTAGCAGAGCAGGAGTGCCGCGATCGTTTCGGCGCCGAGTCTATTTTTGCTGCGCTGCTTTTGCTGAATTAAAGTGACAATACATTGATCATGGCCAAAATACACCGCAGTTTTATCCAAAAAATGCATTGATGATATCTATTGTGTTTTAAACAGTCAATCAAATGACCAACAGCAATTTAAAAAGAAAACAAATGTCCAAAAACAAACTTGTTGCCATAACAATAAAAACAAAGATGAACCAAAAGTTATATGAAATTATTAATAAAATAAGCTTCTTGACAAGTCTTTTCTCTTAAATGTATTTGAAAACGAAATAAAGCAATGCCAGCTTATCCATTATAGAGTAGGCTACTCTGTCTGTACACAAGCCGCGGTTCAGTCGCGCGTGACAAACACTGCCAGTGTGAAAGCAAAACGCGCGTGTCCTGCTCCTGCTCACCATACGCACTGCTCCTGCGCTGCTTATGCTCTGCTAACGCGTGCAGTGTGAAACCAGCGTAACTCTGTGCCACCGCATAACTATATATGTGTTAAAAAATAATGAGAATATATATAGGGTAGAGTGGGGGAAAACGCCCCCCACCTGTTTTTCCCAAAATAACCACTAAAAGTAGTCAAGATACATTTTTACTGTTGCTATGCACTACGTTGATAACGGGGATATACAAATCTCTATGGATAAGCTGACACCAGCGACACATTTGAAGAGAAGAGGATTACAGGGTAAATGCTATAATTTTCAGATATTAGTAAATAAGTGTTTAAGAGAATATTGTTCTGCAGGATATCGCAGTGATGTATGATAGATGAATAGTGAAGTCTGTAGTTTGAGATCATATATTATTTATAAGGAATATAATTATATTTTAAAAATTAAACATTATTTTAAAAAACTCATAGCTTGTGGGGTAAAACGCCCCCTACGCTGAGGGGTAAAACGCCCCCCCCCCCCCCCGGGGGCATAGTTTCTCTATCATAATTACTATAATAAAATATTTCTGTCTATCAAATCCTTTGTTTTACACTTAATGCAGTATAACTAGGTGGTAAAATCAAAATATTTGAACAAAACATGAAAAAATTACCTCAAGTGAGCATTAACTAGCTAGCTTGCTAGCACAGTTAGCTCACTGATGGAAGGTAGTTAATTTTGCCTATTTTTAACATTTCTGAAATAAATATTAATATATATACATGTTGATACATTACTTGCCTTTTACCTTTAGAGATTAAAAACTATTGTCTGTTAATTTTGCTGTTTATCTATGAAGCAAACTGGTTGGTAAGAAAGGGGGCATTTTACCCCACCTTGGGGGGCGTTTTACCCCACCGCTGGGGCAAAACGCCCCCTTTGTACAAAAATATTTTCAGTGGAAATACTAATTAATTATGAAGGCTGAGCAATTTTAATATTTGGTGAATAACTCCTGCCATAGTCACTCAAAACCGGGATGGCAATTCTAGTCACATTTATGTTTTGTTTCACTGTAATGTCACATTTTCCTTAAGGGGGGCGTTTTCCCCCACTCTACCCTACATATATATCCGAGTCCTGATCGGGAGGTAACGTCCGATTCCGATCGAGTCTGAAAACACCTGATCGGGCCCGATTTCCGATCACGTGATCGGATCGGGACATCCCTAATAATAACAGAAACTATTTACCATTTTACATTTTGGTATTTACCTTTTCCTTTTACAGCAAAGCCTTTCTATTTGGTACCATGTCCTAAAATATCTTAAAGGTCCCATTGCATGGATTATTTTATTATTTTAGAATGTTTCCTGGGGTGCCCTTATAATGTTAGTATGTTTTTAAGATCAAAAGTTGTTATAATTTAGAAATAAAAGGCATATTTCCTAGCCTGATTTTAGCCTCTGATTTGAACGCTCTGTTTGAAGGGTCGTGTCTGCTGTGAGACTTCAGTGTAAACGCCCACTGCTGTGATTGGCTGCTGTGAGACTTCAGTGTGAACGCCCACTGCTGTGATTGGCTGTGAGACTTCAGTGTAAACGCCCACTGCTGTGATTGGCTGACATGCTTGCATATGAAATAGCTAGCATTACATGTGGAACTCTCTTGAATACTTTTACTATTACAGCTATTATACGTTTTTACTATTACAGCTATTGAGATTAACGAATCGTGAGAAGTTTTTTAAGTATTTAGATCTATTCCCATCACATAAAAGGTTGCAGTGATGAGCATTGAGCAAATGACAGTCTGTTGATCGCGTGAATGAAGATCTTATCATTGCAACAGATTCTGCACTCTCACTAATGCTTTCACCAATGCAAACATGAGGTAAGTACAGTAAGAGCTTCGTTGTGCAGCGTAACAACGTCATTGATTTCATAACGAGTTTTGGCAAGTGTCCAGATAAACTCGCACTGTGTGATTGACAGCTTGGGCGATTGGAAAGGGATTGTTCTTTGATCACTTTCTGTATATATATTAATCACAGTTTAAGTACGATTATTTTCATCCTAAGAGAAACGACGTGAAGTTGATCGTTTATTCACTGGCTTGATTTACTGATGCATAAACAGTATTGAACGACTTTGAGAGAAAGATTATCTGTCTGAACTTGAACAATTACACATCAAAAATTCACATAACCCACTGGTTCTTCAGAGGCTCGGATGAAGGAACTAAAACAATACATTTGTACATTCATTTGTGCGTCCAAACACTGAGCAACTGCCATGCTTCGCTCGTTTGCAAGCCATGATGTCTCTCAAGGAAAAAACAATATCACGCTCGCGCAGCTCATTTTCTCATGGGCGGACCAAGGCATAGAAGAGAAGGGGAGGTAACCTTTCCCCTTATTACGACATAAGGGGAAGATTTCTAGATTCGCCCGTCTGAGCTTTCATTTTCTCAAAAATACCCAGGGCTTGGTTTACCCAATTTACCTTGTCTACAAAGTGTGCCAACATCAGAAAATTTTGTTATTTGCATTAGATCTGATCGAGAGTACAATAATTTGATTAGACAAGCAGCTAATTCTAAGAACGTGGATATGTTGTACAAGTTGTTAGCACTAGTAGAAGACCAAGAGAAAAACATTACCGACATTAATACAAAAAAAATAAAAATACCAAATGACTAATTTCGCAGATTCAACCACTGTCATGCATAGCCTACCTTTTAATGCATAAAAGGTATAGCATACCTTTCTATACTGTGAGTGATGCTGCGGAGCGAGCGGGAAAACCTGGAGCGGATTAGCGGAATCAGCGGAATGCTTTGAGCAGTGGAGCGGTGGAGCGGTGGAGCGGTGGGGGTGGGGAAGAGGGGCACCTCAGTCAATGAGAGCAGAGGGGCAGTGGCTCTAGCCACCGGGCCACCCCCCTGTGCACGGCCCTGGAGTTTACTATTAATGCACAACAACTGCAAACACAGAAAAATGATAGGCTTGTGTGAGATTCCAAATGCCTCACCTTTGACAAGAGAAGATAGCTGCAAACCGCTATAAAGCCAAAACAATCTCTGTTACCTTAAATTAGGGTGACCATATTCCAGGACATGTCCGGCCGGGTTTTCGAGATCGCCCAAAATATCCGGGATAGCCTACGGCTTTTCTGTCTCGTCGCCATTCATTTTGTTTACATGCACACCTTTTGATTCAGTAGGACTGAATTAATTCCGATTGGTGAATCTGAATATAGTGTTTACATGAACGCTAAACAAGTGATCGGTTGATGTGCGTTTTAGCATTGCTAAGAAAATTCCTGTGTTTTCGTCTCGATCGGGATCCGTGTGAAGCAGAATGCATGACTTGCAAAGCTGGCACGTACGTGTCAGTGTCAAATAATGTAATAATGTAAACATAATGAATGGTGACTGTAGAAAGCAAAAGCCGAATCCCGGGCATTTTGGGCGATCTCAAAATCCTGACCAGACATGTCCTGGTTAAACAGGACGTATGGCCACCCTACTTAAATTATACGCTTATCTCTGTAAAGCTGCTTTGAAACAATCTACATTGTTAAAAGCGCTATATAAATGAAGATTACTTGACTTGACTTGACAGTCAGGGGAGCGAAATAAATGCAGTCAAAATGGACAGTTCTTGTAGTTGATCAGCCACCCACGAGATCATAAGTGGATATTTCTTGATTAATACTCCTTTGCCTTGTTTTAATAAATTGGATGTGATTTAGTAAAAGTTGTTAAATTCAACCCCACCCATTATTATTTTTTGTTTAATAAAGACATGGATTTTATATAGCCTATGTGTGTATAGATGGTTTGAACAACCATGATGTTTTGTTCTCTTCTAAAATGTTTGATTTTTAACACATACAGACATATATATGTATATATAATAATTAATTACATTTATATAGCACTTTTCTCTGCACTCAAAGCGTTTTACATATGGAAGGGGGAATCTCAATGTGCAGCATCCACCTGAATGATGCGACGGCAGCCATATTGCGCCAGAACGCCCACCACACACCAGCTTATTGGTGGAGAGGAGACAGAGTGATGAAGCCAATCAGTATACACTCACCTAAAGGATTATTAGGAACACCATACTAATACTGTGTTTGACCCCCTTTCGCCTTCAGAACTGCCTTAATTCTACGTGGCATTGATTCAACAAGGTGCTGAAAGCATTCTTTAGAAATGTTGGCCCATATTGATAGGATAGCATCTTGCAGTTGATGGAGATTTGTGGGATGCACATCCAGGGCACGAAGCTCCCGTTCCACCACATCCCAAAGATGCTCTATTGGGTTGAGATCTGGTGACTGTGGGGGCCATTTTAGTACAGTGAACTCATTGTCATGTTCAGGAAACCAATTTGAAATGATTCGAGCTTTGTGACATGGTGCATTATCCTGCTGGAAGTAGCCATCAGAGGATGGGTACATGGTGGTCATAAAGGGATGGACATGGTCAGAAACAATGCTCAGGTAGGCCGTGGCATTTAAACGATGCCCAATTGGCACTAAGGGGCCTAAAGTGTGCCAAGAAAACATCCCCCACACCATTACACCACCACCACCAGCCTGCACAGTGGTAACAAGGCATGATGGATCCATGTTCTCATTCTGTTTACGCCAAATTCTGACTCTACCATCTGAATGTCTCAACAGAAATCGAGACTCATCAGACCAGGCAACATTTTTCCAGTCTTCAACTGTCCAATTTTGGTGAGCTTGTGCAAATTGTAGCCTCTTTTTCCTATTTGTAGTGGAGATGAGTGGTACCCGGTGGGGTCTTCTGCTGTTGTAGCCCATCCGCCTCAAGGCTGTGGAGTCCAAGGCTTCCCAGGAGTCTCCCATCAAGGTACTGACCATGCTCAACCCTGCTTAGCTTCAGTGGGCAACCAGTCCTGGGCTATAGGGCGATATGGCTGCTGGCTATATATATAGAGAGAGAGAGAGAGAGAGAGGCTATATCTCAGCATAATATCAGAGCAAGTCAGACCATTCTCAGACACATTCCTAACTGGCAACCATCTCACAATGATTACCCGTAACCGGTTCTGCATAGATTTTGCTCATCTTAAATGAGTAGCAAAGAAGACACCAAGAAGAAGAGCACCATATTTGGAGATGCCAGTCTTACATTAAACTAAGCTTATGAAACGTCTAATGATTTAAACTTCACCATATTGCACACCTCATATTTGACACCTAAACAATATCTTGTAGTTGCAGACATTGACTGTTCTTTTGTCTTGCATTCTTATGGAGACTGTGATCTTGTTGCAACTGTAGCACATTTTAAGTATTAGGATAGTACAAATATAAAAAAAACATAACATCACTGACAAAAAAAGAGCACTGAGCACATACTATTTCATCATGTAATAGAAAAAAAACAGACATAAAGACAAAAAAAAACAAAAAAACGGAGATGAAGGCATTGTTCAACACAGTCACAGCAAACAAGAAGGACCCAACTGCGACAAACAGGATGTACAAACAGGATGAACTCAAATGTTAAAAATATAGGCAGGCCACCAGAGCAGGCATAAACAGGAAGATGAGGTCAGACAGGATCCGATAGGCTGTGTTGTGAGTGCCACCGTCTGGACAGAGCAGGTAGTTGAAAGAGAGAGCAGTGGAACCAGACTGGGTAATGAATAAAGATTGGGGGATCACGTGTCAGTGCCCCGCTGTGGTTTGCTGTCGCTGCCTTCCCACACAGAAAGCTCAAATTGTTCGATTGTTACAGCAACATACAGCCAACAGAATATGTGCCATATGGTCAGTACTCTCCGCTTCTCTCCTTAGTCTGTTGAGCTTTAAGTCTCATCATCTGGTAGCTGAGATAAAACCCACTTAAACCGAACTCTCTCCAAGCACATGAATCGTTCAGAGCGGTGAAGATGACTGTCTTCACAGTGTCTTCTCATGTTTTCCCGCTATCATCTCTCTTATCTGTGCTCAGGCGATGGAGGAAATTATGTCAGCATGATCCAAGCAGCAGACTGTGGTATTGGTATTGAAGGGAAGGGCAGGTATTTCTCCTTAACCTGTCAGCCACTAGAACTGTTTTTTTCCTGAATTTAAATCAACTCAGAATGATTAACTTTGAATCATAATAAAATGCAATTAGATTTGAATAGGATTTTAATGCTTTCTCTAATGTGACTTGAGAAAGAAAATAAACTACTTTGTTTATTGCACCAAAAGTAAATTGAAAGGCAGCATTAACATATAAAAAACTAAGAATCTGCTAATCATTTTAGAATAAGCTATTTCACGTAACAGATGTTTACATATTGACCACAGGACAAAATAATAACTGAATTTACTAGGGGTAACAATATATCTTGTCACAATATATCACAATACAAAAATGCAACAATATGAATCGTGGATAGTGACAATATGTATTGTGTATGCAGGAAAAAATTCTAATTTTCAGTTTTAGTGTCGGTAATTACACTGCCATATATATATATATATATATATATATATATATATATATATATATATATATATATATATATATATATAGTCAGTGACAGAGTGCAAGCATATTCGTCTAAAATAATTCTTTATTTTCAGCTTCAGAATCATGAATATTTTTATTTTGGTGTCACCATTGTCCTGTGCATTGGGTTACCAGCACCAAGTCCAAGCCTATTCATTTAAACCCACAATGTAATATCAAATTTAACATTTTAATCAACAGTAAAAATGTTGTTAACCTTATACCATATGTCTTGGAGTATCGCAACAATATTGTATCGTGAGTTCAGTATTGTGATATGTATCGAATCGTGACATAAGGGTATCGTTACACCCCTAGAATTTACACAAAAGACCTAGTGTTTAGAAATATCACAATTAGGCTACATTGTGTCGTCTGTTACATATAAACTAACAAATAGACATTTAAGTTTATTTAAGTGCAAATTATTGAATATGAAAATGTGTAAATAAAGCTCTATAAAAACCTTTACAACACAAATTAAAAAAATAATTCAATCCTAATCAAAAGTTCTACACACACTTGAGGTCTTCATTCCCATTTAAACACTTAGGCCAAATACAGGAAATGCAACCTACCTAAGAGGACAAGTGGTCAAGTGCAAAGACTGCATGTATGGGTATTGAGACAGGCCCTTTCACAGACTTATTGACGTCAAGGCTATAGAGTGCTGCAGAGAAGACATATTTTTGTAGGCCAAAATCCGGAAATGAGTTAGCAATTTAGCACTTCCGGTTCCACTGTCCTGAAGTCAGTGGGCTTTTTTAATGGGTTTTTGGTTAAGTGCCGTCTGTGGTGGACACAAGCTCAATATATTTTCACGTTTTATTCAACGACATAAAATACATTAGTAATACCCCTTGTGATTTAAAAATATATATTTTTGTCTTAAAAAAGGCAGTTACTAACAAGTGGCTAAATGGGACTACAGAGGTTGTCTGGGACATTAAGGCCCGGTTTCACAGACAGGGCTTAGACTAAGCCAGGATTAGACCATAGATCAATTAGGACATTTAAGTAATTTTTATAAACATGCTTAGAAAAAAACATTACCGATGTGCATCTTAAAACTAAAAAGGCACTGATATATTTTTAAGATCAGTCAGTGCAAGTTTATTTCAGTGGAAACAGCTCAGACTTACATTTTAGTCTAGGACTAGTCTTAAGCCCTGTCTGTGAAACCAGGGGTAAACGTCATCACGCTGAACAGGTTAACTCATCTATCTCAACTAGTCCCAGCCTTATTGTGTTTATAATCATGCTCTACCACCATCTTTTAGGGAAAATGTTTATTTTATTATTATTCTTTTTTTATAAAGACTGAAAAAGTTGTCAGAATCTTAGGGATAGTGACATTTAAGTCATGAGACCGTGGTTCCATAGTTATTATAGCCTATGTTTAGCTTTTGCTTCAAAAATTAATAAAAGTTGTGTTAATTTGTGAAGATTATACAAAACGTGAGTATCATTAACTTTTGTTAGTCACAGAGCTTATTTTCTGCAATAATCCAAAAGCCAATGAAAAATCCTATTGGGGTCCATTCTTCGTACCTCACTTAATACATCTGAGATGATTTGACAGCTTTTTGTGGATTTGATTAAAATGTCTGGATTAAGTTGTATGAGATTACTTCACATTCTTGTGTTCATTAAGGGCTAATAGATCGATACTCGAAACCATGATCAGGTAACACTTTATTTTGTCAAAAATAGTTAATAACTCTCATTGGATTATTAGTAGACTGTCTGCTTAATATCTGCTAACTCGTTATTGTGATGCTCCTCCAACAGACATTCTACTGACTATACAGTGCTATGCATAAGTTTAGACACCCATGCTAAAGTTGACTAAAAAGAGGAATAAAAAATCATCTTTTGGAAATTGAACTTAATGCCTTAATTTAAAAAATTAGGAAAAATCCAACCTTTAAGGACACCAATTTTCTTTGTGAATGAATAATGCATCGTGAATAAATAAATGTTCTTCCTTAAAATACAGGGTGCATAAGTCTGGCCACCCCTATGTTAAATTCCCATAGAGGCAGGCAGATTTTTATTTTTAAGTTTTTTTTTTTTTTTTTTTTTTAGGATACTATGCATCCTGATAAAGTTTCCTTGGCCTTTGGAATTAAAATAGCCCCACATCATCACATAGCCTTCACCATACCTAGAGATTGGCATGGGGTACTTTCCATAAGATCATCTCTCAATGCAAATCAAACTAGCTTTTAGGCTAACTGAAATAAAACCATGCCAATCTCTGGTGAAGGCTATGTGATGATGTGGGGCTATTTTAATTCCAGAGGCCAAGGGAACTTTATCAGGATGCATAGTATCCTAAAAAATAAATAAAAAAAAATACTTAAAAATAAAAATCTGCCTGCCTCTATGGGAATTTAACATAGGGGTGTCCAGACTTATGCACCCTGTATTTTAAGGAAGAACATTTATTTATTCACAATGCATTATTCATTCACAAAGAAAATTGGTGTCCTTAAAGGTTGGATTTTTCCAAATTTTTTAAATTAAGGCATTAAGGTCAATTTCCAAAAGATGATTTTTTATTCCTCTTTTTAGTCAACTTTAGCATGGGTGTCTAAACTTATGCATAGCACTGTAAGTAACTTTGCAACTACATGTCAACTTACTAACCCTACCAGTCTACTAAAAGGCCTACTCTACTATCACTCTAATGAGAGTTAGTTGACAGGTGCAATATTACTTATAGTCAATATAATGTGTTAAATGGACCATCAAAATAAAGTGAAACCAAAAAATGTAATATATAGAATGATTTTTGAAGGATCATGTGACACTGAAGACTGGAGTCATAGCTGATGAAAATTCTGCTTTGCATCACAGAAATAAATGATATTTTAAAGTATATTAAAATAGAAAACCACTATTTTACTGTTTTTTTCTGCATTTTTAATCAAAAAAAGGCAGAGACTTTTTTCATAAAACATTTAAAATAGTAATGTTTCAAAACTTTTTAACGGTAGTGTATATTATGATAGACTAGCCTACATGAATTATATTTTTTTATTATTTTATTATTAGTAGTATTATTAGTATTTTAAATTATTATCTTCAATGGTTCAATAAGGTAACCTACTCTTGCAAGGAAGTAGCAGTGTCTGGGACTCCGCAGCTCCGCTTAAAAAAATACAATCTAATTCTTTTTGCGTGAAATAAGCGTGCTCCCGAGCAGGTGTGAGTTAATGGACCTGTTGCTATGACAGCAACTCCAGGATGAGTCTGGATCATGTCAACTCGTCAACAGTAAAATCCAGATAACTGAGAAATTCCCGAACGTAGAATGGAGGTTGTAAGGTGCTGCTGCTCTATTTAGCAAGTCAAACTAAAGGTAACATGCACGTAAGTGGTATAGGCCTAAATATATTCGATTTCAAATTATCCAACTTAATGATAGCACGAACTGTAAGATGCCAGATACAGACGACGTGTATTAAGCATAATTTAGCAGATCATCCAGAGGGCCAGGCGGAAGAAGCTTATCCCCGCCCCCTTCGGTGACACGCATGTCGCTAGTTCCTATCTACTGGTTTAATTCTCGGGCTGCTAGCATGCAGCTAGCTTTTCCGATCGAAGCGACTTCTTAAATAACGCTGTCGTAGCTCACTCGACGTCTAAAGGCGTCGTAAGTCACTTCATCGTTGCATACTGAGTGCAGATGTTTTAAGTGCACGAGCGATATTCGATACATTAATATCAATCTGGTTAATTGCAGTAAAGTATTGCTGTTCGTAGCTAGATTTGCTAATATATTTAGCAGCATAATGCTATATCAGTGTGTAATATGCGCTTGAAATCATGATCAGGGCGTCAAGGTGTTTGTTGTAGGCACAGGGTTTCGATCCTGGAAGGACTGAGCATTTCTAGACGACTGCTGTCTGAGAAAAAGCTTCGTCTTTGTGTGTTGTGGATCCGACAGAAACGCGCAGCAGCAGGCGGAGTTCCAGCAGCACATCGGAGGTAAGGTGACCTCTAGCAGGCCTGTTTAACAGCGTAACTTAGTGTGGTTATGATCCGGATAACAGCATCCCTGCTAGGCTCCAGTTGTGATCAAATGTTTACTGAAGCTAAAACTCAGCATGTTTGCGTAGCACAGTAAGATGCTGTAGTATGGCGTAAGCACTATAATCGGAGATCAGCAATGATGCCGGAGCAAAACACGTTCGTCACTTAAGAAATGATGCTAATATAACGTTAATCTTTAACTGTATTTAAGATAATACAATCTTTTACTGTACTGTGTGTATCTAGTTGTTTCTAAGCTGCTTTTCATATATTTAGAGGGGAGACTGAGAAATTTGGGTGTAATGAGTTCATGTTACATTACTGATCTCTGAACTAAAGAGCTTTCACCGGAAAAGGCTCATGTCCCGCCAATTTACAAACCTCATAATAAGAAAGGCAGCTGATGCCGACTGATGTAACGTATTATTTCATAGGCTGCATCTCACGTTTTCATAACTCCTTCACGTGCTGAGTGGAGGTCGATAACTACGACGACTGACAATGTCATATTAGTTTATGTTTGGTGCAGTGGTTGGTTAAAGGCCCCCTGAAATCAAAATGACTTTTTTGCTTTTAGTATGAATATGTTAGCCTTAAGGTTATGAATAAGTTGGGGTGATCCAAATCAATGACAAAATATAGCATTTAGGAGATATAAGCATCCAAAACTTACAGAGTCCCTCACATCCGCTAAAATGGACCACTGATTTTTATGACATCACAAGGACTTCAGCTTCTCATCACATCTTCTGTCCAATCAAATGCTCTCTTGAATGTGAAGCGTCCAGCCCCCTATGCTATAAATACCACCTAGCCCAAGTGACGTTGTTGACCCAATATGGATTTTTGCCAGGGTCGATATTGTCCCCACCACTTTTTGAAGTCACTGAAATGTTATTGTTTAAATCAAGCTGCGGAGTGCTCGTTGCCTCTGCTATTAGTGGCATGGATACAGTGTTCTCTTGTGACTCGCGCACAATATGCACACAAACGTGTCCCTGCTTGATAGACAACCACTGATAAACATGTTCGGTTTGGATGAGAGAAAAAAAAACCTATACGAGTGCGGATTAGAACCCAGAACCTCTGACACGCTTGGGAAAAGTTCTATCACTAGACCATGAAAATACACAATCTACACTTGCGGTGGATCTATGCATTTATTCATGTGAAAATTCTCGGCACTAACAATATGTATGAGTAGTAGGCTAGATCTCATTAAATGACAAATTAAACCCAATGCACTGTTGAAATTGATTTCTGGACATCATAATGTTATTTTTTCTGAAAATTATTATTGTACATATATCTGATTTAGCATTGTATAGCATTTTAAAATAAAGCATAAGAAAAGCATCTGATCATAGCAACGTGGATATGTTTGCAAAAGCTTTTCAATTCGGCACTCTAGTAAAGTCACGTTTATTTATATAGCACTTTATACAATAGATTGCTTAAAATCAAGCAGCTTTACCGTATTAAGCATGAAAAGTAGTTTCAGTGTCTCGTTTCATCAGAAGTACAGTGAGGAAAATAAGTATTTGAACACCCTGCTATTTTACAAGTTCTCCCACTTATGGCTCGTTTCCACTGAGCAGTACGGTATGGTACGGTACAGTACGGTACGGTTCGGGTCTTTTAACCATGATCTGGCTAGCGTTTCCACTGCCAACAGTACCCTTACTTGATAGGCGTGGTGTTTCGATTGACGTCATTTTCGCGCGAAGAAGAACATAGTAAACTACAATGGATGACATACAGCAGATCTTGTTCTTGCTCCTCGACATGTTTGTCACAAGAAGACAAGCGCTGACATTAGGCTTTTCTCAATATCAAGTACGCAAAGTTTGTACTTGCCATGTGCGACTCTTACATGCAAATGGTAGGCTACAGCGCGTTCTTAAAAGCGTCACTCAGCTCGCTCTGCTACTCCGGTTATCTGTTACTCTGTATGTACATTTTAAGCAACAATAAAACGAAATATGTTATAAAACACCACTCTGCCTCTTTTCGTTTTAATTTAAATAAATTAAACATTAAAGGGACACAAATGTGGTTCATGCGCAACGCATATTGATTATTCACTGCACGTTATACGTTATTGTATTTATAACAAAACGAAATTTAAAACACAACCCTAACGTTACCTCTTTTCGTTTAAATAAAAAAAAAATTACACATATTCCAGGCAATATATGCATTTGTACAAATGTTGCAATAAACATCAGTGATAATCTTGTAATAAAAAAATGACAAAAAAACATATTTCTTTTTTCAGTTTTATCAATAATAGCCAATATAAAAGTTTAAGTAAAAGGTACAAGAAGCTATACAATAAGAAATAAAGCAAACAATTCAGTCAAATATCCAAATGCAGCGCTCTAGTCTAACATTACAACAGTAAAGTTAAATACAAATAGCCTATAATATGAAACTAAACTTAGCCCTCAGCCAAAACGATTGACCGGGAACGAATTATATATTCACGAGACCAAAGATCGCCCGTTAGGTCTACACAAGACGAATTATATCTCATGTTTAACCACTACCGTCGGAGTCAGCGGCGAACGTCAGAAGAACTAGCCGAGGAAAGGCTCATCCAGCCGGGAAACATGAGCGCCGAGCGCCCGCTGATCGCATGGATCTCACAACCAGAAAAAAAAAAAAAATTATCTTTATAAATAAACCACAGATTTGAGCTTTAAACAACTACATTCTCGCCTGAAAAACTCTTAAAATTACATTTCGTGACACAGTAACAGTAGTATTATATTAAACTGTATATTAAAAATGGCGCTTCTTATGTTGTCATTCCCCTTGTAGCACGCGCAAGTGACGATTCTCTGTCAACCAATCAACGTCCTGCAGTGAGTCTAGCTCCACCTTTTAGTACCGTACCATTGTGCTAGGTACCCCAATGGAAGGGTACCTAAAAAGTGGTACGGTACGGTTCGGCATTTTGGTACCATTCACAACTTTTGATAGTGGAAACGCAAATAAATGCGTACCGTTCCGTACCGCTCAGTGGAAACGAGCCATTAGAAATCATGGAGGGGTCTGACATTGTCATCGTAGGTGCATGTCCACTGTGAGAGACATAATCTAAAAAAAAAAATCCAGAAATCACAATGTATGATTTTTTTACTTATTTATTTGTATGATACAGCTGCAAATAAGTATTTGAAACATATATTGCTGCCACAATAACCTTTTCAAAAATGTACGTGCCTTCTTCTCTTTCCCATTTTTGTTCGCTGAGGTGGAGCTGCGATGAAATATTGTTCTTGTAAATACTTTCCAGCATTTCAGTAATAAAAGTTTACATCTTGCGTACGGTGCTCGGCAGTGATCAAAAAGGATTTAAACCGTGAATTTTGAATCTCTTGTAAACTCAGAGATGTGGATTCAGACGGCAATTAAATTACCACACGACCTGTTTGTCAAAAAACAGAAGGTACTAATTTGGCCAGGGATTTTTACGCGGGTTGGGTGAGAAAAACACTGATATTATGGATTCGGACGGCACTAAAATCACCGACTTACCCCTGTAAATGTTTAAAATACCGGACGAGCCCATGAGAAACAATATTAGCGTCCGAATAGGACTTAACTGACAGTAGCCTATGCTTCCACTGGCCTTTAAAAGAGCGTTTTAATTAAATTAATAATATTGTATAATAATATAATTAAAAATCTAACAACAATCAGTGTAATGACAATTTTATTCTTTGCATGAAAACACTTGAATTAGCCTAATTTAATACTGTCTGGGTGTATTAAAACTTCAGAATTATATTCATATAGACCTGCAACAGTGATAAGGTAAAGCTAAGAGTGGTCCAGACCAACCTTACGAAAGTGTGACTTACAGAAGATATACTTAGCGAACGAACGTTTCGGGAATCGTGCCATAAGGTTAAGAGAGAGGTTAAGGAATAGGTTAAGAACTACTTAGAGATAAGAACGCTTTGGGAAACCGGGCCCAGCTCCTCCCGTGTAGTTTGGGCTGATTTCTCACCTTTCTTAGGATCATTGAGACCCCACGAGGTGAGATCTTGCATGGAGCCCCAGTCCGAGGGAGATTGACAGTCATGTTTAGCTTCTTCCATTTTCTAATGATTGCTCCAACAGTGGACCTTTTTTCACCAAGCTGCTTGGCAATTTCCCCGTAGCCCTTTCCAGCCTTGTGGAGGTGTACAATTTTGTCTCTAGTGTCTTTGGACAGCTCTTTGGTCTTGGCCATGTTAGTAGTTGGATTCTTACTGATTGTATGGGGTGGACAGGTGTCTTTATGCAGCTAACGACCTCAAACAGGTGCATCTAATTTAGGATAATAAATGGAGTGGAGGTGGACATTTTAAAGGCAGACTAACAGGTCTTTGAGGGTCAGAATTCTAGCTGATAGACAGGTGTTCAAATACTTATTTGCAGCTGTATCATATAAATAAATAGTTAAAAAATCATATTGTGATTTCTGGATTTTTTTTTTTTAGATTATGTCTCTCACAGTGGACATGCACCTACGATGACAATTTCAGACCCCTCCATGATTTCCAAGTGGGAGAACTTGCAAAATAGCAGGGTGTTCAAATACTTATTTTCCTCACTGTATAACAGCAGTGTGCTCATGTTTTCACTCGCGGGTCGGTCTCACCTCGACGGAATGAACAGGAATGTGAAAAGGCAGAGCCTCCGCGCACACCTACCTATTAGCCTACGTAATCGTCATGGACCAATGGTAGTACAAAGGTGTTTACCAGCTGAAGCAAACTTTTCTGTAAAGTTCGCTTTGGCAAGCTGTTTCGAACTCCAAACGAAATTCGTTTTGGCATGATTTTGTTGGAAATGACATCACATCAGTTCGTTTTTCGATTTTGCTTGAAGTATATCAGGACCTTAAGCCAGAAATATGCAATGAATCACTAATAAAAATGTATTAATAATATTACAGTTAGTATCCACAAAATAGCTTGTTACAACCAGGTTTTTTTTTCTTGTGAATTGTGATATAAAATGCAACAATCCAATAATCTCCAGATTCATTTTCGTAACTGTCACTAAAAAGTTCAACTTGCATGTTCACTCGACTTACCATTTAATGGAAGAAGAAAAAGCTGACATTCAGCGGCTGGAAAAATTGCCATTACTTCAGCGTCTGTGCCATGAGGGGCCCGGCCACCTCAGTCACTGTGCCCCCATACCTGTGCTCCATTAACAACCGTGATACAGATGGAACAGACATTATAAAGTTCTCATGCTATTCTTCTGGTAGGATAATTTTCTTTAGCAAAATATCTCCCCATTCACTGATATCATTCCCCATTCAATATCTCCCCATTCACCAGGTTGCACTCAGTCACCATTATATATGTTTGGTCTTAAACGCAACTGCTTTCATGTTTTGCCGCAGGACAGCAATTGCAAGTAAATTTTCTGTCATCTTTGCAGGACTGCGATATGAAGAGTGTACAAAGTAACATCTTTAGCAACCGCGTGAAAGTGAATTGCACATAACAGGCACAATAGCAGTATAAACAGAGATATCTATTGGTTCAATATGTGTCACGTGACTTAACATGCTTCATTGTTTTCAAATACCACACAATGCGAAAACTGCGTTTTCAAAAAGATCAGTTTTCACAGGACAAAAATGCTGTCTCAGTGTGGACGGAATTAGAAATATGAAATTTTCTAAATATGGATTTTCAAACGAAAACGTATTAGAGTGGACTGCCACCGAGTACATGTTGTGTTTTAGCGTCTGTTGTATCAGAAAGAGAAGCTTTAAAGACTTCCTATGGTTTTCCACCAAAATAAAAAGTTGTTTTAGTGTTTGAAAGCAAAACAAAATTTTTAATTAAGTGTTAGTACTGTAATTTTACATTTGTTCTATAAAATATTATTATTATTGAATATTTTTATTAAAAACAAATGTATTTTTTTTCTCTGATGTAGATATCTCCCTCTACCTCACGCTTCCTTTTCTCTAAATCCCAACATCCTCCAAGACAGCTGAACACCGGGGGAGTGCTGTAAAAGCTGTGACTCAGCATGGTAGAGGAATAACCTTAATTTCAAAGTATTCTGGGAACAGGCCATTGCAGAAAGGAACCTTTACGCTTTGACATCAGAAAGCTGGTTGAAAACTCATGGGATACGAACATGTCGGAGGTTGGAGAGCGTCGGCCAGTCAACGCAGATTATGCAGTTTCTGTGCTGGAACAGCTGAAGTATTTCTACGAGCAGAAGTTGTTGACTGACATCACTCTGCTGGTGGAGGAGAATGAGTTCCCCTGCCATAAGATGGTGCTGGCCACCTGCAGCTCTTACTTCAGGTGGGTAGAGCAGGGGTTTGTGATTACACAATAATAATTTGTTACATTTATATAGGCTACTCTCCAGATTAAGATGGAGTCAATTATTCCACTTTATACTACGGTTACCACAGCTCATGAAATTGTGCAGATGTTTTATTTCAAGACATTTGTCAGGTTTTTGTCCTTAAACTCCCTTGTGTAATAATTTCTTACGCATCTCATCCCAAGCCTCCTTTGCCAATTCCAAAACATAATTTAAAAGATGGTAACATTTTGATATGCTGTTATTGGAGAGAAGACACTGATAGATTACTTAAGTGTGTGTGTGTGTGTGTGTGTGTGTGTGTGTGTGTGTGTGTGTGTGTGTGTGTGTGTGTGTGTGTGTGAAGTCTGTGCGTCTCTCAACAGTGTTCGGCAGCAGCGTCTCTATTAAAGTCTAGGGCGGGCATTGACACACATTTCATGATTCGATTCTAATTTGATTAACAAACTGGCAATTTACATCTTGGTGCATATCGCTAACTATTAGGCTACAGTGCAATCCTTTTTTTAATTGATTAAAGATTAAGAGAGTATTAAAAGATGCAGTTTATTACTGTGAACAAAAGTAATAATGTTTGTTTTGATGATAAATATAAAAACTAAAGAAAAAAACAGCAGCCAATGCTTGCAAAGATATAGTTTATTTGGCTTTATTTATAAGTTTATTTATGCTTCCACATTTGTTGTAAGGTAAGATGTATCACATTTGCTTAGAATATTGCCTCCTCAATATCGCACAGAAACGCTGAATACCGCTGAAATAAACTAACTCTGAAGTGGGTTGTGTTCAGAGAATAAGTTGCTATTCTATAAGAATAAGTATGGCTAATTAATAAACCTGAAAGTTACCTCAAAATTTGGATCTGAGAGTTGAGTTTACCGTTTATCATAGGCAGAGGAGGAGCTTTAGCTTTAGCAGGTAAGGGAGCTTTTTAGTTACTATAAAGAGAACACTTTCTAGGGGATAATTCTAGGGGATATATTCTAGGGGATATATATCCCCACATTTTCTACTTTACCTCACTGAGAAGCACTACTGCTCAACCCTCATAGTTACAACGCGGACTGTTGAGCAGACGCGTCTCAAGCCTATTAGTGATCCAACGCTGGATACTCCTATAGGTTACGTCCGTGGATCACGGCTGAACGCGTCTTCTCAACACTCACTTACAAACATTTTTCGCCTATCGTGCGTCTACTCTACACCCGTACCACTAAAAAGACGGATTATATCTAAGACTTAAGTCATAAATTAGTATTAATATTGATAGCATCACTGGTAGCTTCGTTGCTAACTTACTGTCCATCTGTTAAAATGGCGAATATATCAGATGTAAGTAGTCTACCTTTTGGTGCAGGTGAGGACACATTTGAGCTGCACGCACTGCAGTCTGAGCTGGAAGCTGTTGAGAAACAGATCCACGACCTTTTATTGAGACAAGCCGAGCTGATAGACCGGCGGTTAGCTCTTGAAACATCACGCGCCGATGCACACAAATCAGTGATTAACGTTACTAACCCGCTGACTCCGACTTCGTCTACTCCGTGCGTTTCTCAACATCGGTCCCGAGCGCCGAGGTCGCGATCAGCCATGGTCTCGTTCACTCCGGCTCCAACACGCCACCACGAAGCCTGGATGGTTCCGCAGCGCAAGACGCGAGTCAGGTCTAGACCAAGACTCTCTCCGACCCTCCCGGTTTTCGAGTTATCCACACAAAACCGCTTCTCCCCTCTTCGCGAAACGGAACGCGATGCTGTGATCATCGGCGATTCCATCGTTCGGCACGTACGCGCAACGTTAGGTAAAAGTAAGGTGCACAGTCACTGCTTTCCTGGTGCTCGTGTTTCTGAAATCGCTACTCACGTTCCCGAGATTCTGAACGGTGACGAGCGCGTCGGAACTGTTGTCCTGCACGCGGGAGTGAACGACATCAGGATGCGCCAGACGGAGATTCTGAAGAAAGACTTCAGGAATCTGATCGATACGATACGCAGCACATCGCCTGAAACAATGATCATAGTGTCAGGACCGCTTCCCACGTACCGACTAGGACATGAAAAGTTTAGCAGATTATTTGCGCTAAATGAATGGTTAATGTCATGGTGCAATGAGCAGAAACTGCTCTTTGTAAATAATTGGAATCTGTTTTGGGAGCGTCCTAGGCTTTTCCGTGCTGATGGCTTACACCCAAGCAGATTCGGAGCAGATCTTCTGTCGGATAACATCTCCAAAATGTTAAATACCTTTTGACTAGTAACCAAAAGTCCAAATCATAGTCTCTGCTGCACCAATTTAACTGATATAAATACTAGTGTAGAACATTGCATAGAAACCGTGTCTATTCCTCGTTTAGTGAGATCAAATAATAAATCCACTGCAGGATCTAGGAAAAATCTAATTGTTATTAAAACAGAAAATGTTGCTATTAGTAAACAAAAACAATTTCTAAAGCTAGGTCTTCTAAACATTAGATCACTCACACCTAAGGCAGTTATTGTAAATGAAATAGTCACAGATAATAGCTTCGATGTACTTTGCCTTACTGAAACCTGGCTTAAACCAAATGATTATTTCGGTCTAAATGAGTCTGCTCCTCCTGGATACTCCTATAAGTATGAGCCCTGTCTGATTGGTCGTGGCGGCGGTGTTGCAACAATCTATAGAGATATTCTCAATGTTACTCAGAAAGCGGGTTATAAGTTTATTTCGTTTGAAGTACTTGTACTAAATGTTAAGCTCTTAGATGTTAGAAAAACATCCCTATTATCTCTAGCCTTGGCTACTGTATATAGACCGCCTGGGCCTTACGCTGATTTCCTAAAAGAGTTTGCAGATTTTCTCTCAGACCTATTAGTCAATGTCGATAAAGCATTAATTGTTGGAGATTTTAACATACACGTAGATAATCCAAATGATGCGTTAGGGGCTGTGTTTACAGATTTATTAAATTCATTTGGGGTCAAGCAAAACGTCACCGGAGCAACTCATCGTCTTAATCATACACTCGATTTAATTATATCACATGGAACCGATCCAACCGATATAGATATTATACCGCAAAGTAATGAAGTCACTGACCATTACATGGTAACTTGCATATTACGTACTGCTGTAATATGTCATGCGGCGCCGCGTTATCAACCAGGCAGAACAATCCTTCCATCCACCATAGATAATTTCTCGAATTCCTTATCTGATCTGTCTCAGCTGCTGCCTGAACCCAAACAAACAGATGAACTAGAAGAACTAACTAGCACTATGAGCACTATTCTCTCTAGAACATTGGATGTTGTTGCACCTATTAGATTAAAAAAGGTCAGAGAGAAAATTAAAGCACCGTGGTACAACAATACTACGCATGTTCTAAAGAGAGAAACCCGTATTTTAGAGCGTAAATGGAAACAAACTAATTTAGAGGTCTTTAGAATCGCGTGGAAAGACAGTATGTCACGTTATAAAAAGGCCCTAAAAGCGGCCAGGGCTGAGCATCTCCGCAAACTAATAGAAAATAACCAAAATAATCCAAGGTTTTTATTTAACACCGTGGCTAGACTAACAAATAAACAGACGTCACCCGAACAAAATATCCCGTTACAGTTTAGTAGTAATGATTTTATGAAGTTCTTCACTGAGAAAATAGAAAGCATCAGAACCACAATTGTAAACGTTCAATCTTCAATTGCGCCTTATAATTCAGCCTCAATTATCACCCCGCAAGAACAATTACAGTGCTTTACAACTATAGAACAAAGAGAGTTAAATAAACTTATCACTTCATCTAAAACTACAACATGTTTATTAGATCCTATACCAACTAAGCTACTGAAAGAAGTGTTACCTGTAGTGGAAGAGCCTCTCCTCAATATTATTAACTCGTCTTTATCTTTAGGTCATGTTCCAAGAACATTTAAACTGGCAGTTATAAAACCTCTCATTAAGAAACCACAATTAGATCATAATAATCTAGCAAATTATAGACCCATTTCAAATCTTCCATTTATGTCTAAAATATTAGAAAAAGTGGTGTCTGCTCAATTGTGTTCTTTCTTGCAAGAAAATGATATCTATGAAAAGTTTCAGTCTGGTTTCAGGCCGCACCATAGCACTGAAACTGCGCTCGTTAAAATCACAAATGATTTACTTTTAGCTTCTGACCAAGGCTGTATCTCAATACTAGTTTTACTTGATCTTAGTGCTGCGTTCGATACTATAGATCACACAATACTCTTAGATCGACTACAAAATTATACTGGTGTTCAAGGACAAGCATTAAGCTGGTTCAGATTAGGGATGCACCGAAATGAAAATTCTTGGCCGAAACCGAAAACCGAAAAAGAGGAAACCAAGGCCGAAAACCGAAACACCGAAAGAAATTATGCCAATTATTGTTAGTACCATTGCATTTATGGCTATGACTGTGTACTAAGTTTACTAAAATCAAGGCATTGCAATTGCATAAATTAATATTAAAGTTTCAAAGAATAAATCCATTAAAATTTTATGCAAATATTTATTTAGCATTTGCAAAGTATAAAATTAAATCTTTAACTTGACCCCACTCATGTGTACATTAAATAATAATGTAAAAGCCTACTGGCCTGGAGAAAGGTTTAAAAATGAAATGTTCTCTCATAAAAACAAAGTGCATTTAGGTCAATACTGCCATAGCCCAAAATAATATCTGCAGTTATATGCTCATGGACGTGAGTTGCAAAAACCATAAACAGCTCAGGTAAACCTCTGAGAAATGACGGCTGCTCTGCACACACACGCAAAGGTCTCTCGCTCCCTCTCTCTGCCGCGCGCGCTACGTATGCGCGCTCATGCTCGCTCGCGATTCCGGGAGATTTAAACTAATTTGCGGGCATTAGGGAGCCGATATCAATACGCGGGAGACTCCCGGAACTTCCGGAAGACTTGGGATGTCTGTGTTTTGAAAATCGCTGTCCGTGGGTCACTCTTAGATATATTTAAATACGTCCACACCGCAGATATGTAATGTTGCTTCAGACAAGCACGTGCAGGTCGCGGTGTCTGCTGTTTGCGTCATCACAACATTTCGTCCGTATTGTTTCGGTGATAAAAGTCTTTCGGCCGATGCACTTTTGGGCCATTTTCGGCCGAAAATTTTCGGTGGCCGAATATTCGGTGCATCCCTAGTTCAGATCATACTTATCTGACCGCTACCATTTTGTCTATTTAAATGGAGAAAAATCGATCATAACTCCAGTAAACTATGGAGTGCCGCAGGGATCTGTGTTAGGCCCTCTATTATTCTCAGTATATATGATGCCACTTGGAAATATTATAAGGAAACATGGAATTAGTTTCCATTGTTATGCTGATGACACTCAAATATATATTTCGTCACGGCCAGATGAAAACGCTAAATTATCCAAATTGACAGAGTGTGTTAACGATATAAAAGATTGGATGACGCGTAATTTTCTTTTATTAAATCCAGACAAAACAGAGGTACTACTTATCGGTTCAAAAAACCACCCGCAAAACCTCTCGCAATACAACTTTAATATAGTAGGATGTCCTGTTACTTTATCCTCTACAGTAAAAGACCTGGGTGTTATACTCGATTGCAACCTGTCTTTCGAAAATCATATTTCATATGTTACAAAAACCGCCTTTTTCCACCTTAGAAACATTGCTAAGCTACGTAATATGCTATCAGTTTCTGATGCAGAAAAGTTAGTTCATGCATTCATGACCTCGAGACTAGATTACTGTAATGCTTTATTAGCTGGTTGTCCTGCATCCTCAATAAACAAGCTACAGTTACTCCAGAATGCCGCCGCTAGAGTTCTTACTAGATCAAGAAAATATGATCATATAACACCGATTTTATCATCACTGCATTGGTTACCTATAAAGTTCCGTATTAATTACAAGGTATTGCTACTGACTTATAAAGCCCTAAACGGCTTAGCTCCAGTCTATTTAACGGATCTTCTATCGCCCTATAATCCATCGCGCTCTTTAAGATCACTTAATTCAAGGCTTTTGGTCATACCTAGGATATCCAGAACCACCAAAGGAGGGAGAGCATTTTCACATTTAGCTCCAAAACTCTGGAATAGCCTTCCTGATAGTGTTCGTTGCTCAGACTCGCTCTCCCAGTTTAAAACTAGATTAAAGTCGCATCTCTTCAGCCAGGCATTCATATAATTTTTTTAATTTTACAGTTCAAATTACAATCCGGCCTCTAGTTAATAAACGCCAGAGGAGAACTGGCCCCCGACTGAGCCTGGGTTCTCCCAAGGTTTTTTTTTCTCCATTGGGTCACCTGATGGAGTTTTAGGACACCATTAGGTCATTTGATGGAGTTTTTCAGTTCCTTGCCACTGTTGCCTTTGGCTTGCTCAGTTGGGGATATTCTGGGGATATTTAATCTGATTTTATCAATCAATAAATTCCACTAGAAACAAACCTTGTTGTATTATTTTAATTTAATACTGTGAAGCTGCTTTGATACAATCTGTATTGTGAAAAGCGCTATACAAATATACTTGACTTGACATTCTAGGGGATATATATCCCCACTTTCTAGGGGATATATATACTACTATATATATATATATATATATATATATATATATATATATATATATATATATATATATAGTTTATAGTAAACTTTTGTTTTTCATGCCTGACCAGCTGCCAGATACACACTGAAAACATTCAGGAGTGGCATGGCATATGCAATTGTTATTTATTATTTGTATTGGCTGCCATGCCAAATCATGCATACAGTAATGCTTGCTTTTCTGTTATAAGTTTGAGAACGTACGTACTTTAATAAATAATTTATCGGGCGTGATTATGCTTCTAATAAATTATATTTATATGTTAACTTTAAATTCAACTCATCAGAAGGGCTCAACACTAAGGTTTGTCTACTGGCCTAGTCAAACCAGTGGGTAAAATTTTTACTTGCCCTGCCAATATTTTCACTGGCCCTACCAAAAATAAATAAATAAATGAAATAAAAAGTTTTGTTGTTGTTTTGACCTAGATAATTCTTGATTGATTCATATTTCGATACCCCAGCAAAAACCACTGGCCTAACTAATATAAAGTTCAAACATTATTGAAGACAAGTGTGTCTTCAGTAATAAAATAAGAACGAATAAACAAAATACAAGCAACAGCTCAAATAAATACAACAAAAAGATACAAATGAAATAAAAAGTGCTTTAAGGTTTTCAGGTATGTCTAACAGTATTCAGGTAGAGAAACTAAATAATAAAAAGTAAAATAACACTGCATAGTTTCCACTGTATACATTAAAGATAGATTTAATAAATTAAGTGTATACATTATAAATTAAATAGATTAAAAATAGCTTACTTTAACATGGGTTAATAGATTAATCCTTGTTAAAGCTACAAAAGTTATACAGTCAAAGAGCAGTGAGTGATTTTGCTGTCTTTTGTTTGATTAACATTAAAAACAGATGGCAACAGGAATATTAGGCTGCTGTTCACTTTAAGACTGAATGTACGGATCCAATATACTGATACACATGCGTTTTCTTTCTCATCTGTTTAACTTCAAGTAAGACATAACCAACGTGTTTACATTATGGGTATTTTGACACTTTAATGTATGACTTGAAAGACTTTTGACTTTGTTTTTTTTTATTTACATACACTTAAGCAGACTGGAACAAAAATAATTTTGTCAAAATTTCTAGTAAATAACATGTTTTGTTCAGTAGCCTAATATTTAGGTTTTATAAATTACAGAAACTTTTTCTTCAGATTCAGATTTAAAAAAGAACTTTAATCGATGAGTCAAGTTTTTTCCATATGAAATGTAGTTATTTGTTTTGACCCGTGTTGTTTTTTGTTTGTGTTCCTCTAGGGCCATGTTTATGAGCGGGCTCAGTGAGAGCAAACAGACCCATGTTCATCTTAGAAACGTTGACCCCATCACACTGCAGACCATCATAACATATGCTTACACCGGCAACTTGGTCATCAACGACACCACTGTGGAACCTCTCTACGAGACGGCCTGTTTTCTTCAGGTTAGAAAGACATGCACACAACACAGTCTTCCACAGATTAACTCGTTAAATATATCCGTTTACACGCACAATGCTCACACTGACTTGTTTTAACAAGTTTTCCATTTGCTTCAATCACAAAACCTATGGGTCACATACAGTGAGGAAAATAAGTATTTGAACACCCTGCTATTTTGCAAGTTCTCCTACTTGGAAATCATGGAGGGGTCTGAAATTGTCATCGTAGGTGCATGTCCACTGTGAGAGACATAATCTAAAAAAAAAAATCCAGAAATCACAATATATGATTTTTTTAAACTATTTATTTGTATGATACAGCTGCAAATAAGTATTTGACCACCTGTCTATCAGCTAGAATTCTGACCCTCAAAGACGTGTTAGTCTGCCTTTAAAATGTCCACCTCCACTCCATTTATTATCCTAAATTAGATGCACCTGTTTGAGGTCGTTAGCTGCATAAAGACACCTGTCCACCCCATACAATCAGTAAGAATCCAACTACTAACGTGGCCAAGACCAAAGAGCTGTCCAAAGACACTAGAGACAAAATTGTACACCTCCACAAGGCTGGAAAGGGCTACGGGGAAATTGCCAAGCAGCTTGGTGAAAAAAGGTCCACTGTTGGAGCAATCATTAGAAAATGGAAGAAGCTAAACATGACTGTCAATCTCCCTCGGACTGGGGCTCCATGCAAGATCTCACCTCGTGGGGTCTCAATGATCCTAAGGAAGGTGAGAAATCAGTCCAGAACTACACGGGAGGAGCTGGTCAATGACCTGAAAAGAGCTGGGACCACCGTTTCCAAGGTTACTGTTGGTAATACACTAAGACGTCATGGTTTGAAATCATGCATGGCACGGAAGGTTCCCCTGCTTAAACCAGCACATGTCAAGGCCCGTCTTAAGTTTGCCAATGACCATTTGGATGATCCAGAGGAGTCATGGGAGAAAGTCATGTGGTCAGATGAGACCAAAATAGAACTTTTTGGTCATAATTCCACTAAACGTGTTTGGAGGAAGAAGAATGATGAGTACCATCCCAAGAACACCATCCCTACTGTAAAGCATGGGGGTGGTAGCATCATGCTTTGGGGGTGTTTTTCTGCACATGGGACAGGGCGACTGCACTGTATTAAGGAGAGGATGACCGGGGCCATGTATTGCGAGATTTTGGGGAACAACCTCCTTCCCTCAGTTAGAGCATTGAAGATGGGTCGAGGCTGGGTCTTCCAACATGACAATGACCCGAAGCACACAGCCAGGATAACCAAGGAGTGGCTCTGTAAGAAGCATATCAAGGTTCTGGCGTGGCCTAGCCAGTCTCCAGACCTAAACCCAATAGAGAATCTTTGGAGGGAGCTCAAACTCCGTGTTTCTCAGCGACAGCCCAGAAACCTGACTGATCTAGAGAAGATCTGTGTGGAGGAGTGGGCCAAAATCCCTCCTGCAGTGTGTGCAAACCTGGTGAAAAAATACAGGAAACGTTTGACCTCTGTAATTGCAAACAATGGCTACTGTACCAAATATTAACATTGATTTTCTCAGGTGTTCAAATACTTATTTGCAGCTGTATCATACAAATAAATAGTTTAAAAAAATCATACATTGTGATTTCTGGATTTTTTTTTTTTTAGATTGTCTCTCACAGTGGACATGCACCTACGATGACAATTTCAGACCCCTCCATGATTTCTAAGTAGGAGAACTTGCAAAATAGCAGGGTGTTCAAATACTTATTTTCCTCACTGTATTACAATCACAACATAACATCGTTGCAGACTTTGAGCAGCACAGTCTGGCATTTTTAGAGGTCTCTAAAATGTCCACAAAACAAATGGTCATCAGCCAATAAGGTGAATGGCTGATCATCGTGAAATTTGGGATGTGCATGACGTTCAAGCATTGTGTACCAAATTATTTTGAGAATTGGCCAAAAGGAGCTTTTCAATAAATGTTTCTTACTAAAACCAACTACTTTTTAGAAGCGGGCAAGTTAGAGAATCTCAATATCTACAGTACAGTTGTTTAATTTTTACGTCTACTTATTTTTGTCTTTCATTGATTTCCTCTCAGGTGGAAGATGTTTTACTGCAATGTCGAGAATACTTGGTCAAGAAAATCACAGCTGAAAACTGCGTCCGCATGCTAAGCATTGGTGACCTGTTCAGTTGCATGGAGTTGAAGCAAAGTGCTAAGCGCATGGTGGAGCACAAATTTTCTGTCGTCTACAGACAGGAAGCTTTTCTGCAGCTCTCGCACGAGCTCTTGCTGGACCTCCTGAGCAGCGATAATCTCAACGTGGAGAAAGAGGAAACGGTACGTGAGGCGGCCATGCTGTGGCTGGAATACAACATGGAAGCACGTTCTCAGTATCTCTCCTCCGTCCTCAGCCAGATTCGAATTGATGCGCTTTCTGAGGTGACCCAACGTGCCTGGTTCCAAGGGCTTCCACCGAATGACAAATCAGTGGTTGTGCAAGGCCTGTACAAGTCAATGCCAAAGTTTTTCAAGCCCAGACTGGGCATGACCAAGGAAGAAATGCTGATTTTTGTAGAGGCCGAACCGCCAGCTGAAAGCCACCCGGTCGTAATAGGTCCACGTCACACAGTGGTCTGTTATAGTCCTCAAGCAGAGAAAGTCTATAAACTGTGTAGCCTGCCTGGAGACTTGCAAAAGGTTGGGACATTAGTCACCCCAGACAATGATGTGTACATTGCCGGTGGACAGATACCACTGAAGAGTGCGCTAGCTACCCACGGCAGCAAAAGCGGCAAGCTGCAGGCTGCCTATTGTTCAGTGGACACCTTCTACTGGCTGGATGCCCAGCAGAATGCATGGGTGGCTAAAACACCCATGATTTATGCTCGCACTAAACCATCGCTGGTGTATTGTCAGGGTTTCATCTACGCTATAGGCGGTGATAACGTGGGCGGCGAGTTGAATAAACGCACAATGGAGCGATACGATTGTGAGCAGGATGAATGGAGCGTGACCAGCCCTCTTCCCTGCGCGTGGAGTTGGAGCACAGCGGTAACAGCCCGGGACTGCATTTACGTCATGACACACGATCTCATGTACTGCTACTTCCCTCGTGCTGACACTTGGGTGGAAATGGCCATGCGGCAGACAAGTCGTTGCTTTGCTTCCGCTGCTGCGTTAGGAGATCTCCTCTTCTATATCGGTGGTCTACATGTGGTGGGCAACTCGGGTTTGCGTTTGCCGACGAGCACTATCGATGGCTCCTCTGTTACGGTAGAGATATACGATGTCAACAAAAATGAATGGCGTCTAGCTGCCAACATCCCAGCCAAGCGGTACTCTGACCCCTGTGTGCGTGCTGTGGTGCTACTGAATACGCTATGCATCTTCATACGCGAGACGCACTTAAACGAACGGGCAAAGTATGCTCTGTATCAGTACGACCTGGAGCTCGATTGCTGGTCCTTGCGGCAGCCTGTGTCAGAGCGTGTGCTCTGGGACCTCGGCAAAGATTTCCGCTGTGCCGTGGGTAAATTATACCCGTCCTGCCTTGACGAATCGCCCTGGAAGCCACCCACTTACCTCTTCTCACCTGATGGAGCTGAGGAGTTTGAGGTGGATGAGGACATGGTGCTACTGCCTCATGTATAGTTAATGGCATCATCTTTGAAACTTGTCCTGTAATTTATCCACTGTTCTGAAAGGTGATTGAGCTTATGGACAGACTTCCCTTAATGCCTAATGTGCTCATGGAGATCAAATATTTAATTGGAATCTGAAACATTTCATTTCTAATTTTGACCCGCCTCAGACATGTATAGATTTGATTTTCTCATAGCAAGTTTGAGAACATTTCATTTCTGTCACCATTACAAGTTTGGTATTCTGTTTTGGCATTTCTGTTTTGGCATAACGTTTAATTTGATGGTGTAAATGGATCATGATGTGATTAAACCTCCTTTGGTGGAAAATGACAACTGTACACCCGACTTATTAAATTTATCAGTGTTCTTTTGTCTGGTTCATTTTCCAGAAATGTATTGCTCACCTTTCTCCCAAATGTCAGCAGGGTGCAGTAGGGTCAAGGGTTTGAGATATTTCGTACTGAATGTTATTTGATGTTTTGATTCGCCACTGGTTTGGTGACTTGCTTGAAATTGATATTGTTGTTGTCGTCTGTATCATCATAGTTCACATGTTATAAACACGCATACATGCATATGCATGCATATATGTATACAGTGTTTCCCATTGATTACCTTCACTGTTGAGGCCAGCCATAGTCTTATCTGTGCCACCACAGCTTCATAATGAATCGAAAATATTTTTAAAATTCTCATAATAACATTGTTGATTTGCGCCATTGCTTTGGCAACATATCTGTCAGACGAACTAAAATCAAAAGCACAATATGGCTTTGTGCCCTTACCAAATCACAAAAACACTGCGATTTAATTATGTAGTCTGTGATCCGGTGCTTTCCGCATCTCAGAACGGCTCGGTTCACAGTGAATGAATGCAGTGATCTTCATCTCTGCATGTGCTGTGAATTTAGCGTTCATGTAGCGGGTACCAGTTACACATTATTTTCACATTTTTGTGGGAAGATTACAGCGTTTGACTAGATTTGTAATGACACGCATTTTCATGGAAACGGTAGTTCTCCGCCAAAATCAAAGCTCAACTGCAATTTCCGTCAAACTAAAATCTCTTTCAAGTGTAGAAATTAGGTCAAAAGTATTGTATTTTCCCTATTGTAGCGTATGAAATTTTCATTTATTTTACAGTGCATTTGCTTTACAATACATTACTATTATAGTCATAGGAATAATAATAATATAAAATTACTATTATATTCTAATTGTTTGGCTTCTTAAAACACTAGTGTGAACATAATGTAGATTGAGGCACTAAAAAGAGGTTTGAGTTCCCTTTGATGTTCAGGTACAAAATTCACAGAGTTAAATTTTCACATTGAACATGGGTTGGAGCTCTTAATTTTGAACTGTGCACCATATTGAATTTAACTTGAAAATGTACAAAATTGTCTTCTGGCGCAACCCTCGAGGGACCGATGTCCAAACACCATAGTCTCAGTAAATCCGAAACGTCCTTTTTTCAAAAGATACTGTATTAAAGATAATTTTGTAAAATGGAATTAAGCTTTACAGATTGTACAGATATACAGATTTGAAAGAGTTTAAACAATGTTGTTTATGCTCAATGTTCAATGAAACAATTATTGCACATGCATCTGTGGAACAGTCCTTAAGACACTAACAGTTTACACATGGTATACAGTTAAGGTCACAGTTCCAGTAACTTAGGGCACTAAAGAGAAGCTCGATTGGAATCTACTGACTCTGAAAAACACCAGGAGAAAGATGCCCAGGGTTCCTGATCACCTGCATGAATATGCCATAGTCCTGCTGCAGGGAAGCATGAGGACTGCAGATGTGGCCTGAGCAATAAACTGCAGTGTATGTAATGTAAGACACCTAAAACTGCTACAGGAAGGACAGATGATCGTCCTTGCAGTGGCAGTCGCAGATGTGTTTGAGAATTTGCAAGTGACTTGGTGGAAGAGTGGAGTAACATCTCACGGCAAGAACTGGCAAATCTGGTGCAGTCAATGAGGATGAGATGCACTGTAGTACTTGACGCAGCTGGCGGCCACACCAGATACTGACTGCTACTTTTGATATTGACCCCCCACCCCACCTTTGTTCAAGGACTCATTCCACTTCTGTTCATATGTCTGTTAAATTTGTTCAGTTTATGTCTCCGTTGTTGAGTCTTTTTATGTACATACAAATATTTACATATGTTAAGAAATGTTCTGAGAAAAAACAATTTTTTTGAAAGTGAGGATGTTTCTTCTATACACACTCACACACTGCCGTTCAAAAGTTTGGGATCGGTAAGATTTTTTATGTTTTTAAAGGAAGCCTCTTATGCTCACCAAATATTATTACAATTTAAAATAACTGTTTTCTATGTGAATAGATTGTAAAATGTAATTTATTCCTGTGGTCAAAGCTGAATTTTCAGCATCATTACTCCAGTCTTCAGTGTCACATGATCCTTCAGAAATCATTCTAACATGATGATTTACTGCTCATATATATATATATATATATATATATATATATGTGTGTGTGTGTGTGTGTATATTTGTATATTATAAGTGTATATTATACTTTTTTTCTGCTGTCATTGTTTAATAGTGTGTACAAAAATGTTTTTTCCTGCTAGATTGAACCCTCACTTTTGGTTATTATTATTTCATACTACTGTTTTTAATAACTTGTTATAAAAGAATATTGCAGACTCTTTATGTTGCTTGGGGCATTCATGTGAGTATGGGCCCAAAACATCAGGTTCACATGGATGGGTGTTTCCTGACAGCATTGTTTTTTTTCAATGAATGGTAATATATTAAGTCAATATGAGTTGTAAGCACGCAGCATTTTTTTGAATGCGAAAACGTGTTAATTCAAGCTTGTGTACCTTGAAGCATTTGTGTTCAACAAAAGAAGTTTGCATGAACAGATTTTCTGCATATTTATATTATATTGGGCCAAGACTTCGACTGCTGACAGCTGACAATTTCCTCCTGGTGTGGCTGAGCTTTTACCAGTTTTAAAATAGGAACGTAATTACCCATTTATTAGAAAAACATTTATAAAGTCTCTTGTTCTAAAACCTGATGGCTGATTGTATATGCACAGTTGCTTGACAGATATTAATACACACCTTGCCCGCCTCCAAAAAACTATTTTAAAACAGTAAAATACAATACTGTTCATCTGTAGGGCCTACTGTAAAATCATTGTTTTCCAGTTAATTAATCAGATCACATGGATGGCAAATACATTACTGAACCTATTCATATGATAAAATCATTTAGAGAGATTCAATACAGCTCTGTGCCTAAATTTTTACTGGAGTGCAGTTGGGTCATATTTAACATGTTTTGCAAATGTCCCATCTCTTGTTTGCATATGTACTGTATTTACTCTTTTCTGCACATCAAGGATTGATGGGTGCACATCAAGGTTGTTGTTTTCTCAAGATTATATGGTAATGAATATGTATAGTGCATTTTTTTTTTTTTTTATGGTCCTCTCTAGAATTAATTTTTCTGACTGACTATCGAGTTTATGGTCACTGAATGGCTTTTCTGAGGTAAATGTGATGTTACGTGACATTGTTTGCAGATGAAGCGATTACACGAGACATGATTCATTTCAGTAAGTTGTAAGTCTTTCAACATACCTTCTGATGTTCATGCATGTTTATTTGGTGCTGTAACTAGTATTAAAGTGGAAGAGATGAACGGTTTACATGCCGGCAAGGCTAGATGTGCTTCCTCCATAAAAACACATTTAAATAGAATGTCATGAAATACGTGTCGTCTATCGAACACATCCCAGCATAAACGCTCTTAATAAATTATTTGTGGTTATGTTTTCAAACCACTATAATTTGAACAGAAAAGCAAGCATACTGTTTGCGTGATTAGGCATGGCAGCCATTTCGGATAATAAATAACCATTGCCTTACCTAATGCAGCAAAACAATTTTTTTTCACATTCTGAATGGAATTCACTGGAAAATGAAGAAAGGGTGCGAAGAGCGCTCCCTATAATCACTAAAATGCTGTCACTTATCTCAGTTCATCGTGATCTCACAAAGTTCCGCTAATCGATTAAGCTGACTGCATAATGAATCTTATTTAGACTACAATGTAGACACTTTGTTTGTTATGTGTTAACTTATAACGAGAGGATTTGCAGCGTGCAGAACTCCGCACTGGACAAAAACTCTGGCGTTTTGAGTGGTGATTCGAACTTAAACACGTCTGATTGCCCTAGTGAAAAATAAATATACTAAAATGTATTTGAAATACATTTATTTTATGCTAAGTATACTACAAATACATTTACATATTTATGTGCTTGATATAAATACCCTGCAATTGTACTTTTTGTATACTAAATTGGTATACTTAAAGTCTGCTAAATTTTGTACTTAATGCACTTTAGTTATCCAGAAATAGTGCTGAAGTTCAACTAAAGATATACTTAAGTATATTTGATTGTCATAAAGTGGAACTATTGCAAGTATACTTTAGGTACCCTATACTTTAACTGCAAATTCCAAACTGCATTTTGCACCCTTAAAGGGCACTTTGGGAAGGGGACACCATTTGTTGGGGTGGTCCAAATGAAAAAACAACTGGATCCCTTTACGAAGGGCCCTTCAACAAGGCTGTTGGTGAAGGTCACTTCAAGGAAGTAATTTGATCATTTATGGTCATGTGACCTAGTGAATACGCGTGATTCATTTTAAAGATAGATGGCGGGAGAGTTCAAGTTTACTTGCACACAGAGTAATTCAAGTTGTTTTGTTTTGTTTGTGATATATTTCACACATTTTTGCCATGTTGTTTAAATGAGTTTCATAGGTAAGAAATGTGTTAGGTAATGCAGAGTCCAAAGATGAGACAGCAAGTTTTAGAGTTGAGCACAGAGAAATACACTCACACACACATATATAACATACATTTTAAAAACGTTTTTATATATAAAAAAATATTTTTTACAACAGTTATGTTAACAGCAATAATAAGAAATTTCTGTTTATAAAAACAGCTAATCAGTTGATGGACACTGTACTGTGTTGTCATGGGAACATCTCAGGTGAAGAGAAATTACGTTGTCTTTCATTGCTTTCTTCACCAAGTGAGTTCCAAATGCTACATAATAGCAAATATGTGCCCTGCTCACTTCAAAGTCCCCACTTCAAGGGCTCTGCCCTTCAAAGGGAGTAGGGCATAGGGATGCTCACTTCCGTTTGGAATTTGCCTAAATAGACTGATAGTATACAGAGATCATACTATCCTTACTAATAGTAATATTAAACACAATTTAAGGCTTACTATCAAGAAATATATTGTGCAATAAAGAAGTACTCCAAATAAAGTTGAATTATAATTATATCAGTAAGTCTGTAATGTTAGTAAATATGTAAATGTGTTTGTAGTATACTTAGTATGAAATAAATGTATTTTAAATAGGTTTAGGTTTTATTAATTAGTTTTTTTTCACTAGGGTGGGCATTGCGTTCAAGAATCCAACAGATACAGGATGTATGTGATTGGCTACATTGCTCAACACAGCAAAAAACGTTGTAAATAGAAACCTTTGATGCTCTCGAGAGCACAACCACCAAATTTGTTTTGCCAATATGCTATTATTACAGAGAAAACCTGATCCTACACCAGCAGTTATGGATAGCTTTTCCCTCTAAAAGCAATCAGAAGTAGCAGCAGTCAGTCGTTTGAGTGAGAAAATTCTACGCTACTCTGGAGCCCGTAGCCAGGGGAAGGCCCAGCCTTACACACGCTTCACCTATGGAAATAGCAGTAGGTGTGTTCAACTTCATGCGGTGTATGACATCAAAGTATCACGTACTACCACGTACCACGTACAAAGTACTTTGATTTCATATACCAATCGGTCTGCGCAGGAGCCACATGAAGTGGAACACACCTATTAGGACTTTATGTAAAGCTGCTTGGAAACTATGTGTATTGTGAAGCACGATACAAATAAATCTGACTTGACACTTGGTTGTACTTAAAGACAGGATTTGTTGGTGAAATTAAAATGGCGTCGACATCAATGGATATTCTGGATCGAGGTTTCAAAAGGCTATATATTTTTTAGAAACTTCAAGCATGCGCTGAATCTCAGCTGATCCATGGCTACCTAGAATATGATGCTTATCACAGCATCTCTATAAGGTCCATTCAGTATTATCAGCAGCTTTATTGCATTGCTCAGGAGCTAATTACCCTCCTTCCTCCCCAACTCATCCTTTCGTCCAATCAGGACTTGGCCTTCTGATATTCCTCTTCAAATCAGACTCTTTATTTTTTTAATCATGTTGTACATAAATCACTGAACATTAATAATATTTGCAATACATTTATGTTGGTTCTGTTCTGATTACCCTAAGAGAGGGTAATCGCTGCTCTCCTGCCATAACACACCGCCAATCCAAATTGTAAACAAATTTTCATTGTCAGTCATCTTTGACAATAGTGGTCCTGACAGAATTAAAGTTATCTGGATAACTGTCAGCAGATGATACAAAGTGAGTGTATGTCTATCTATCTATCTATCCTTGCAAGGAAAATTGGCTTAGTCTAACAATTATCCAACAATTTCTCTTTGTAGAACTCATAATGGATTTGTTTTTAAATAAATGCTGATAAACGTTAGTTATGTGAACAAACAAGTATATTCTATAAAAAATATTGTTTCAGTCAGTATGCATTTTTAATAATGTTAAAGTAGTTCAATATTTATGAATTTGACTATGTACTTATCTATTACAGTGTGCTTGCAGAGAGAGCCCGCCCACACGTTCTTCTGATTGGCTGTGATTTTTTTAATGATTTTGCTGTGTGGAGTCTGGTGTGGACCACAGCTGGGGACAGACAAATTGCTTGTCACAGGAATCTTATCACATATCTTCTGGTTAGGACAATGTAACTCCTGGGTCATTTTCATCAATAAATAAAAAAAACAGTTATATTTAAGTTATAAAAGTTATATTTGTTAAATAGCATTCACTTTATTGCATCATAGGACTGATCTAAACACGATGTAGGTCCAATTTATAGGACTCCATAGTGCCACTGTTTCTTTATTTGTGAGAAAAGTGGACAGCGACAGCTTTAAGTAACATAGGCCGATTGTGACCATAATGTTTATTTTTCATTTGCCATTAGAGATAATCAGTGTGCTATGTGTAGGAAAAATACCTATAAAACATTTGGTAACCTGATTTCAGAATAGACAGGTTTAACGATTTCCCATAACTTCCCAGGCCCCTTAACCATTAACAATCCCAAACGGAACACCTGAAAATAGTGTATTTTGTCAGAGGTAAATGCTTTTATTACAGTATTTATTACCATTAAACTACTACAATGAGTACTAAATCTAAAATCAAGCTGCTGTAATCCTCTTTTTATTTTACATTTTCTCTTTCTCTATAAAAATCTTCATTGTTATATTTCCTAACAATAGAGATGTGTGCAATGTCTGCAGTATTGTCTTCTCTTTAGAACTTAGAAGTAGAAGTCAGTCCGTAGACTGTGGAGATGCACTGACTGCTGCGGTCGGCTGAGCCAGCATGGAGAACCAGGACGACATGGCTGATTTAGCGACGGTCAAAGCTCCACCTACTGACTGACCTAAAAATAATAATAATAATAATAATAATAATAATAATACATTTAAGCCAAGCAAGAAATAATTGCAGGAGCTACAAAACATGTTGCTCATAAATAAATAAAACCATTAAACCAATAATTACTTAAAGTATGAGCCAAGACCTGTTATATAGCACATATGGAAAGCATCACATTCTAATACATTCTTATACATTCAAAATCAAACAATTTCCTTTTCCTTGTTTCAGCACCTTGCGAAAGTATTCAAATTTGTTTTTTCATTTTGTCATGTTGCAACCTTGTTAAAATGCTTTAAATCATAATTTTGTTTTTCATATCAATATACGCTCCATACCCCATAATGACAAAGCAAATACCAGATTAGTGATAACTTAGCAAATGTATTTAAAAAACAAAAATAATTACATTGCAAACTTTGGCTGGAGTTAAGCTGTGACAAATTCTATTAATTGGACATGATTTGAAAAAGACACACACGTTTAAAAGTCATGATTATGTTCTGTTATGTGGAATTTTATTTTTGACATTTTGTTTGGTTTCCTTCGGTTCCTGTTTCTCCGCTCTGTTTAGTTTCAAGCCGTTTCTCAATATGAGTTTTTGTCTGTACTGTTTTTCAGGCAAGAATGTAGTTGTTTAAAGCTCAAATCTGTGGTTAGAAAGATGGCACCTTTTTGAAAATTTGATCTGACGTTTTTGGACTTATGAGATCCAGGCGATCACCAGGCGCTCAGCGCTCATGTACCCCGCTGAGAACAGCCGTTCCTCGGCTAGTGCTTCTGACGTTTGCTGCTGGCTCCGATGTCTCTGTAGTGGTTGAACATGAGATATAATTTGTATTGTGTATATCTAACGGGTGATCTTTTGGCTCATGAATCTATCATTTGTTCCCGATCAAAAGTTTTGGCTGAGGGCAAAGAGAAGTGTCATCATTTTATATATTAAGGATATTTAACTGTACCGTTGTAGCCTACTAGAGCGCTGACTTTTTTAATTGTTTGCTTGTCTTTATTTCTTATTGTATAGCTTATACCCTTTACTCAACCTTTATAATGGCTATTATTGATCATTAAAACTGACATTTAACAAAAAGAGACAGGGTTGTGTTTAATGTTATATTTCATTTTATTACAGTGAAGATTATCAGAGTACATGTGCACATATGGCCTGAACCACATATTAATATGTTTAATATTTTTAAAATGTAAACGGAAAGAGTCAGGGTTGTGTTTTGTTATAAATAATATACATGCAGCAGTGAAGATAATCAATGTACACATTGCCTGAACCACATTTGAGTGGCTATTAATATGTTTACGATTTTTTAAATGAAAACGAAAAGAGACAGAATGGTGTTTTATTACATATTTCGTTAATTGTTGTCTAAAATATACATACTGAGATAACCAGAGTGAGCTGAGTGACGCTCTCAAGAACGCTGATGTTCCATGTTCCATAAAATAACGCAAGTATATGGCCAGTTACTCATTACTTCCTTGTTAGTGTAGCAAATTAGCTCAAGAGAACTATAAATAATTAATTATAACTAATTATAAATATTTGGATCAGTAAATATAATAAAATTGATGTAGCAGAATTAAGACCATAGTCAACTAACCTGTTCGTCCAGCGAACATGCAGTATAAATTATTGATTAATTTTAATTTCCGGCGTAAGGAAAATAACTTTCTTACTTACAGTACTACTCAGAGCATGTAGCTAAAATCTGCATGATCCAGTATATGAGCACGAACCACAAACAACTTTACATGTGACACGAACAAGACTTTATTAACTAGACTAAACACTTAGACTAATCTAACATACACACACATAAATGCATACAGTTTAACAATGGTGAGAGAGCTGAAGCAGAATACAGGAAAGCAATAAGTTATAGCACTGTTTGAAATTCAGCAGATCAACAGCCTTGAGCAAACCATCGGTTTTTAGTTCTAACACACCCTTCTTAAAAGAGGTAGGGATTATGGCAAGCCGTTTTAACTTTTATTCATTTCCAGGATATGAATTGTTGATATCAAGAATTACATTTTTGATATCAACAATTTACTTTCTTGATATCAACAATTGAATTCTTGATATCAAAATTTTTATTGTTGATATCAAAAATGTAATTGTTGATATCAAGAATTGATTTCTTACTAGTAAAAATGCAAATTACTGATATCAAGAATTCAATTGTCACTAGTTGAAATGTCTATTCTTGATATCAACAATTGAATTGCTACTAGTACAAATTTTTATTTTTGATATCTGAAAATGTTTTTCTGATATCAATATAATTTCAGATATCTAAAATGGCTTTCTTACTAGTAACAATTACATTCATGATATCAGAAATTAACATTGTCACTAGTGAAAATGGAATTATTGATATAAAAAATGACCATTGTTACTAGTAGCAATTCAATTGTTGATATCAAGAATAGACATTTCAACTAGTGACAATTGAATTCTTGATATCAAAAATAAATGTTTTTACTAGTAAGAATTGTATTTTTGATATGTGAAACTGGAATTTCAACTAGTAAGAAATCAATTCTTGATATCAACAATTCATTTTGAATGGCAGCCTATGGTGACATTTCACTAGTGAAAATACAATTACAGATATCAAGAATTATAGTTTTTACTAGTTGAAATTCAATTGTTGATATCAAGAATTATCATTTTAACTAGTGAAAATTTAATTGTGGATATCAAGAATTAGCATTGTTACTAGTGGAAATGTAATGTCTGATATCAAAAATAGCCATTGTTACTAGTAGAAATCTAATTCCTGATATCAATAACTATCATTTTAACTAGTGAAAACTGAATTGTTGATATCAAGGATTCATATCCTGGAAATTAATAAAAGTTAAAACGGCTTGCCATATAGGGATACCTAAAGCTGCAGTCCGTAACTTTTTTGGGTAAAAAATTATCCCAAACTTTTTTTTTTGAGCAAGTACATAACCAGCCAGTGTCCAAAACTATCTGCTTGCCTTAGCTCAATTCAAAACGGTAAGCTTGTAATAATGTTTTTAATTCCAGAAGTACTGGTGGATTTTCGCGGGAAATTCGAGCATGTCTTTGCATCATCACGTCACATCTGTATTCTGTACACATAAAGAAGGTGTCTCGGCTAGTAGGCTATATTGCGTGTGAGGATGTTGGAGGTGGAGATTTATAGCCTTTTCTCACAGCACTTCAATTTGATGCGGATCCAGAAAGGTTCAAACGACAACTGGAGATTCACCCTTTGTAAAATGCAAAAGACTTCGGACTTCGGAGTGGCTACAGAAAAAAAAAGAGACTGCAACCGGGCCCATGCGAAAACAAGGATAAATATCGGAAGGGCATTAAATGTAGTCATGCAATGCTGATGTTCTTGATGGATTATTTGTTAAATATAACAAATATGTGTGTCTGATCTGTCTCAGTCGCAACATTAGTTTCCATTTTTATCCATTTCCCCAGTATTTTGTTCAGTTTCTTTGTTTGCCCTGTGTTTATATAGCCCTTGGTTTGCAGTCGTGTTTTGTCGTTTCTCGCTTACGGATTATGTGGTTTTGCATTTTCCCTTTGTTTGTTCCTGAGATCTCCTGCTTTTATCTTCTTTGTGAGTGTTTTCAAACCATGCTGCCAGAAGAACTATCCAACCAAGACATAATATAAAGATAGACTTACAGGCCGCTTGCCTCCTACTCTTCGACCAAGAGATCCGTTTCCTCAAGGACAACACAAGGGATTTTTTTAGACCTGGTGTGCCTAACACACTATCCAGACTGCTCCCTCTGTGTGTTTTTTAATACCAGCTTCAACGAGCGGTCCAAGGCATGCCTGCCTAGAGAAGGTCCTTGAGGGATGTTTGCTAGATATGTAGAGTGGGTGATCCTACATAATAATCCCTTCAGCATCTGTGAGGCAGAGAAGGAAGAGCTCCGTCAGCCCCGCGCCCACCATGGACCCAGAGACAACACACAAGTCTGCAACGGACCCAACACTAGTGCCTTCTCTTTCTATGGACTCAGAGTCAGCCACCATTTCCATCCTGGAGCAAGAACCGGCAACCATTTCCGTCCCGGGGCCAGAGCCTACGTCTATCCAGTAATCAGAGCTTGTTGCCCCAGTCTATCTCAGAGCCAGGGAAGGATCATTCCTTTATTGATTTGGTCCACGGATGCAGGTCTCATTCTTGTCCCCACCCTCAAATTATCTTCTTCTCCGCTGGTCCTGCACAGCAATTTGGATGGTCTGGTTCTGCCTGGAGTCCTTCCTCCTCCTATGATCCTAGCTCCTTCGTTGGTCCAGTCTGACACCCTGGTTCTGTTCTCTCTGTCCACTTATGTGGATTTGCCTGCTCTGCTGGTGTTTCTCAGCTCCTCGACTCTGCCCTCACCGCTAACTCCCTCCAGCTCTCCGGCTCTGCCTCCGGTTTCCTCACTAACAGCTAGGCCTTGTGAGATGGTTCCCAGCGACTCCGCCTTGGCCTTCCGGTCCTGCAATCGTGTCATCTGCTTACAATTATTTTTTCCTGTACGAAACAGCTCGTTATGCTGCTTGATACTGCAAACTTGTATTTCTTACCATATTATTTTAATGTACTGTCATAATTATAAACACATTGGTTTGTAGCGCAAATAGTTTTACCGTTTACTGCACTTTGTTATTCTTCTCGTTACTTCCCTACAGCTAATGAATTGGAAGTCTCGCACATCCACAGAAAATAGCTTACTTCCACATTAAAAAATAAGGCGGATAGCCCCAGTCATGTTTTGTCATTTCTCGTTTATGGATAATATGGTTTTGCTTTTTCCCTACACTTTTTCCTGTTGTGGGTTAATAAAAATGGGTTAAGACTGCTTATTGGTACTCCTTCGTCTTCTTCGTGAGTATTTGCAAACCATGTTGACACTATACAGGTCTAACAGATGAAAATGCATATATCAGAGCAAAAACTACACCACAAGGTCAAAAGAACTGTGTCTAGAGCTCATAGACAGGAATGTGTCGAGGCAATGATCTGGGGAAGGTTACAAAAAAACATTTCCGCTGCACTGAAGAGAGCACAGTGGCTTCCATAATTCTTAATGGAAGAAGTCTGGAACAACCAGTACTCTTCCAAGAGTTGGCTGCCCAGCCAAACTGAACAATAAGGAAAGAAGGGCCTTGGAAAGAGAGGTGACCAAGAACCTGATGGTCATTCTGGCTAGGGCTGCACGATTAAAACGAAAATAAAATCCAAATAGCGATTTAGCTTAGTGCGATAATAAAATCGCGAAGGCTGCGATTTTTTTATATATGCGCGACACTCTGTTCAGAGCGGCTCGATCGCAGTAAAGGCTGCACCATCTCTGCAAGCCCTGTGAGATTAAGTCACTTACAATGTGCATTTATTTGAAAAAGGAACATGCACCAAACATCGATCCAAACTTGTGATGAGAAGCATTTACAAGCCTGTTGTCCAACAAAAGTTTTTACTCCACTCACTTTATAACATCAGTCAAGTATTTTAAATAACTTCCTTTTGTGATCTGATGTGGCTTCACAGAAAGAGGCAGAAATCATATTATTTTAACGTATTCTACAGTGATAAAGGCTATGTTGATTAGCACTGCATTATAAATATATTTTATTCTTATGAAAATACCCGGGATGGCTTGAGGAACAAAGATAAACCATATATTGACGCAATCGTATGTTTATTGTCTTCATTTCATTGTTCAATACGTCTCTATCTGCGTTTTATTCAGCTGCTGCTGCAGCAATATCTGCATGACTTTGTCCATAAAAGGGATTTCCTGAAACCTCATAAGTTTTATGACTTCAAGGGGTCTCACTTGTGGACTTACTGCATGAGGGCACCCTCCAGCTTCCAGCATGAATGAAACCGACATTACATTACATGTGTGTACTCAATAATGTTCACAATCACATCACCCTATTTTGGGTGAAAATAGGAAAAAATAGTACTCTCTAAATAAATTTATATGTGAATTTAGACATGCGAATCAATAAGTTTTTTTCTAGTGTAGAGGTTTACAGAAGTAAAAAAAAAAAAAGATTTTCTGACAAAAAATTAAGAAATTATTGTCAAAGATTTTTATAAAAATAATATACAGCATATTTATATAATTTTTTTACATCGAATTTCCCTAAATTGTGCATCCCTAATTCTGGCTGAACTCCTATATCTGGAGATGGGAGAAACTTACAGAAGGACAGTTCAGTTAAATCAGCTCAAACATGTATTTTAGTCTGGGACTTGTCAGTGGAACCGGGGGTGAATGTTCTTGAGTGGCTCAGCCATATCCTGAAGGTGAACCCAATTAAACCTAAGACCTAAAAATGGCTGTTCACTGATGGTCCCAATTAAGATGTGCAAAGTTTGGGTGCTTCAACCAAGCACTGAGTTAAGTGTTGTAATCATTTCAGTTTTTACTTTTAAATAAATTTGCAATACGTTTTCACAAATGTGTATTTTGCTTTGTCATTATGTGCTATGAAGTGCAGATTGATAAAAAAAAAAAAAAAAATTTGCATAAGGTTGCAACATGCAAAATGTGAGGGAAAAAATGCAAGGTATGAATACTTTCACAAGGCACTGTAAATGTCATGTACTACATGCACAGTGTGGCTGTTTTGTACTGCTGGAACAGACTGTATGGGAAATAAGAAAGAATTAACAAGTGAACTAATGAATCTATTGTTAATCTTACCGACAGCCTTTCCTGTTTGCACGACACTTCTGCTCGTTGACATCACAGCATTCCCAATCTTCTTCCCACGCTCGCTGTTCTGCATTGAACTGAAATAACAGGAGTGAGCCATCACAAAAACTCCCAATTTTACAATTTCTTGTACAATTCCATGATTAACCCCTTCTGAGACTGAGACTTCTGAGAAGCTGTCATACATGGGGGTGCACTCCTATACATGTACGCTCCCTACCGTCTCCCACCAGTGAACAAGTGGCGCCTGGTTGTTCTTTCACAACAAGGCACAAAATAACTTTTCAGACCCTTTAGTGTCTCTGTTCTTCTCTGGTGGAATGAGCTGCCAGCCTTCATCCAAACTGCTGAGACCACCACAACTTTCATGAAGAAACATCTCTTCCACAAGCACTTGACTAATCCACAACCATAAACAAAGCACTTACTCTAACTCCAATTAAATTATCTTCTGTTCTAGCTTTTGTATTCATCTAGCAGCTTATACTTTGAACTTGCCAACGACTACTATGAATATTGTTGCTCTTATGAAAATTGCCTGTGATGTTCCCCATTTCTAAATTGCTTTGGGGAAAAAAAGTACTGCTTAATAAATAAATACATTAGCAACTCTGGCCCTGTACACATTCAATTCACTTTTGGATTTGTTGTCTTCAAAGGTTGGGCCTTTGTACAAAAGGACATGGGTGTTGTCACAATTTAATTCAGAAGAAGAATTTCCTGAACGGTGAATAGAAAAGCCCCGTACCGGTGCACACCAACCCACTTCAAGCACAGAATATGTATGTTTACACAGAAAATACTGCAGGTTTTAGTGACAATATTTTAGTAATGTCTAGAGATGTGGTCTGAAGTGACCTTGCATCACTGAACTATTGAAAACATATGTTCCTCTGAGTCAAAGGTGTCTTGCAGTCTTTGTCAGAATTTTTTATGTATTTTATTACATTTATTGTACCTTCTACTCTCAAAAGCCTTCAAGAGCTTGCTGTAGATGCATCATGATAGACAGGGTTTGCTTTCATTTTGAACAAAAGATTCCCATTTAATATGTGACCTCTGAAAATATAAATCTGCCGCAACTTTTTCGGGAGAGATTTTAGTTTTTCTATGCATTTTCTTTTTTGTACAGTAAAATAAAATCTGTAGCTTTGCCTTTTTTGCCAAAGAATTTTGGCAGATAAATACCTCAACCAAGTTAAGAGTTTTTTCTTTCGTCATATTTAAAATATAGATTTTCCACATTTTTGATGGTTTAATCGAACTTGTAGGGTCATTAAAAACAAATATTCCCTCTGGACATCACTTTTGGGCAATACTGTATGTAGGCCCACTTTGAAAAAAAGATTTAAAGCTCAAGTGGGGAGAACACCTTTTATAAGTACTGCATATTCACTAGTAAAGTTCTACAGACATTTTAAATGGATATTAAAACTACCCTATGAAGGAGTATGTAAACAAGAGCTTAACACTTACTGTGACAAGCGGATCTTCACATCGGCCACACTGTACTGACCCTGGAATGGATGTCTATGAACAGAGAGTCAAAGTTCAATTTTTCTGTGTTATGGTAAAACATTTGTTGAAAATTATTTTTGAGATAAACATGCTTGGCCTGCCTTCGAAAGTTTTAAAAAAATGTATTGGGCAGAGTTAAAAACCTCAAAATGATTTGAAAAGTAAGCCAACTGAGCAACACGTGCTAATGATGCATAAAAGATGACAAAACTTAATACCAGAAATTGGTAAAATGGTAGTTGGTGAAAGAGGGTGCAGTTAAACATGTTTTGTAAATGAACATGAAGTCACTGAACACATTTCTAATTTATAAATGAGTAAGTTTGTAACTACAGCCGCTTTCCGACCGGAGGAACCTTTTCACAGTTCCTAGAACTATTGGCTAAAGTACCCGGATGTCGGCGTGTTCGCACCGCAGGAACTAGGAACGATTTTAGTTCTAGGAACTCCATTTGGAGGAACTAATTTAGCTCCTACTTCAGAGTAGGGTCTAAACCAGCACTATAGGAACTACTCGTGACGTTAGTGTACGCTGATGACCGAACGCACGCAAAACACCAGCACCTGCCATTTTTAAAACAGCTATATGTAAACACACATATTATAGCCTATATATTTACTCCAGAAACTAGATACAAACATGGAAAACAGTGATAGATGGGCCTCTAAACCTTTATGATGAAGAGAAAATCCAACGCAACTTTGAGGGGACCAAGTCAAACATGATTATGTATTTCTGCTCAGCTAGCAACACTGGACATCAACCACACGGCATAGGCTAATAACTTTTTTTTCATATACTGTGTACTTTCTATAACAATTCTATCTAATAACATGTTTAACAGTACTGTTAGACAGATCGCTAACTAATGAACACAGAGAATGCGAGCATTGTTTGCTCTGGCGTTCTCAGCGCCGTCAAAATAAAGGTCCTTCGCTCCGTCAAAATAAAAGTCGCCGTGCTTGCGTCACTCCCTTACCCCTCCTACCAGTTCTTATGGCCACTTGGCCAGTGCAAACGCAAACAGCAAAACCGAGTTTGGGGGAGAGTAGTTCATAGAACTGTTTAGAAGTGGACAGTTCCTATAACTCTATAACTAAGTTCCTGTAACTACTTGGTCGGAAAGCGGCTTATGTTTGTATAGTACATTCATGTCCACACATGCTCTGCTGAAGGTAGTTTACAACACAGTTCTTTAAACGTTCCTAACAATTTGTGACCTAGTGTTCTGAGTTGCTTATATAATAATGCACGTCTTCCATGTTTGAATAGTGGAGACCAGGGACTATTGTAACACAATTTGACCAATTTAGATACTCAAAATTAGCGACAGGGATGAAATCGTTATCAAACATGACCATCATCCTTTTGAGGTTACAGTAGAAGTTTGAAAAAGGGAAAATCTGGTTTAATATTTAATTTGCACTGCAGTGAATAAACAAGAATAAACCTAATGTTATGCCGGTTTATGCAATTGCTTCCTGCAGCGTTAATGACAGATCATGTCAGATAAAAGGGAAACAAAACATTCTGCAGATGATATTTAATATTGTGTCTGCTGCTTTCTTTAACAGCTTCAAGTTTAAAGCACTTTCATGTTCTATACAGTTTCGCGTTAATTTTCACGTAACCACTTACTGTGCCTATATTGAGACTTTTCTCAGCAATTCGCAGTCTTTAAATACATATAATTTGTGCTGTCATTGATGGAAAAATCTGTTTGCTTATAGTAGTACTTGTAACAGTATAGAAAGAATGCAAAGTAACCCCAGTTTGCGTGATACATATCTGCACGGTGGCGCAACTGGTAAACCAAATGCGCTGTGTGGCAGCGACCTGGGTTCGAATCCAGTCCGTTGTGGTTCCTACATTCAATGAACATATATCTGTTCCCATTGTCTTACTGATGTTCTGTGGATAAGCGAGTTACTGGTATACTGGGGGGTGTCTGTAAAAACGTCAGTAAAAAGCAAATTCTTAAGCTGTCAAGTCAATTCACCTTCATTTATATAGCGCTTTTAACAATATAGATTGTTTCAAAGCAGCTTTACAGTGATAATAGGAAACTAGAAAAAAAAGTTTGTTGAGACAAACTTTAAGTTGGCTTGAGAAAGCCGGACCAGAGAGTTTGAAGAAGTTTAAAGTAGTTTGAAGTTTAAAGTAGTTTAAAGTTTGACAGATAGATTAGTTCGAAAGAAAGAATAGTTCGAAAAAAAGAAACACATTAGTTAGAAAGGAAAAGAAAGATTAGTTTGATAGATAGATAGATTAGTTAAAAATAAAGAAAGACAGATTAGTTAGTTAGAAAGATAGATAGATTAGTTAGAAAGAAAAAAGATAGATAAGTTAGTTAGAAGGATAGATAGATTAATTAGAAAGAAAGAAAGATAGATAAGTTAGTTAGGTAGATTAGTTAGAAAGAAAGAAAGATTGTTAATTTAGTTAGAAAGATAGATAGATTAGTAAAAAATAAAGATAGATAAGTTAGTTAGAAAGATAGATAGATTAGTTAAAAAGAAAGAAAGATAGATAAGATAGTTAGAAAGATAGATAGATTAGTTAGAAAGAAAGAAAGATAAGTTAGTTAGTTATAAAGAAAGAGATAGATTAGTAAGAAAGAAAGATAAGTTAGTTAGAAAGATAGATAGATTAGTTAGAAAGAAAGAAAGATAGATAAGTTAGTTAGAAAGATAGATAGATTAGTAAGAAATAAAGAAAGATAGATAAGTTAGTTAGAAAGATAGATTAGTTAAAAATAAAGAAAGATAGATAAGATAGTTCAAAAGATAGATAGATTAGTAAGAAAGAAAGATAGATATGTTAGTTAGAAAGATAGATAGATTAGTTAAAAAGAAAGAAAGATAGATAGATAAGTTAGTTAGAAAGATAGATTAGTAAGAAAGAAAGATAGATAGATAAGTTAGTTAGAAAGATAGATTAGTTAGAAAAAGAAAGATAGATAAGTTAGTTAGAAAGATAGATAGATTAGTAAGAAAGAAAGATAGATAGATAAGTTAGTTAAAAAGATAGATAGATTAGTTAGAAAAAGAAAGATAGATAAGTTAGTTAGAAAGATAGATAGATTAGTAAGAAAGAAAGATAGATAAGTTAGTTAGAAAGATAGATAGATTAGTTAAAAAGAAAGAAAGATAGATAAGTTAGTTAGAAAGATAGATAGATTAGTAAGAAAGAAAGATAGATAGATTAGTTAGAAATAAAGAAAGATAGATTAGTTAGTTAAAGATAGATAGATTAGTTAGAAAGAAAGAAAGATAGATAAGTTAGTTAGAAAGATAGATAGATTAGTTAGAAAGAAAGAAAGATTGTTAAGTTAGAAAGATGGATAGATTAGTAAAAAATAAAGATAGATAAGTTAGTTAGAAAGAAAGATAGATAGATAGATAGATAGATAGATTAGTAAGAAATAAAGAAAGATAAGATAGAAAGATAGATTAGTTAGAAAGAAAGATAGATAAGTTAGTTAGAAAGATAGATAGATTAGTAAGAAATAAAGAAAGATAAGATAGATAGAAAGATAGATAGATTAGTTAGAAATAAAGATAGATAAGTTAGTTAGAAAGATAGATAAGTTAGTTAGAAAGATAGATAGATTAGTTAAAAAGAAAGAAAGAAAGATAGATAAGTTAGAAAGATAGATTAGTTAAAAAAGAAAGATAGATAAGTTAATTTATTTATTTAAATTAATAAATAAGTTAGTTAGAAAGATAGATAGATTAGTAAGAAATAAAGAAAGATAGGTAAGTTAGTTAGAAAGATAGATAAGTTAGTTAGAAAGATAGATAGATTAGTTAAAAAGAAAGAAAGATAGATAAGTTAGAAAGATAGATAGATTAGTTAAAAAAGAAAGATAGATAAGTTAGTTAGAAAGATAGATTAGTTAAAAAGAAAGAAAGATAGATAAGTTAGTTAGTTAGAAAGATAGATAAGTTAGTTAGAAAGAAAGATAGATTAGTTAGAACGAAAGAAAGATAGATAGATAGATAGATAGATAGATAAAGGTTTGAAGATAGATAGATAGATAGATAGATGATAGATAGATAGAAAGAAAAGGTTTGAAGATAGATAGATGGATAGATAAGGTTTGAAGATATATAGATAGATAGATAGATACGGTTTGAAGATATATAGATAGATAGATAAGGTTTGAAGATAGATAGATAGATAGATAGATAGATAGATAGATAGATAGATAGATAGATAGATAGATAGATAGATAGCTTAAAGCTTAATGGAGTATCAATGGCTTCTAGCAGTTTACATTAAACATAGTTCAAACAGACATGGACTTTTGGTCAATGAAAGTCTATGGGATTTTTATGATTTTTAATATTAATTTTTAAGAAAACCGTAACTCAAACCAGTCTGAAAAGATATACACTGTAAAAAAAAACTGTAAATTTACAGGAAACGGACTGTATTTTTTACAGAATTTTGCCGTTTTGTCATTATACAGTGAATACCTGTTATTTTACAGATATTTGTTGTAATTTAAAGGTCCACTATTAAATTTACAGGTAATTGCTTTTATTTTGGTTTTACATTAATTTGACGTTTTTTAAAGGAAATGCTCTGTAATTTTATAGGGTTATGTGTAATTTTACATAAAAAATAAGTAATATTTTACAGATTATTTCTGTGGAATTAGAAAACAAAGAAAATAAGGTATAACCGCAGAAATCAGCAGTCACTTAACATGTTTTCCTTAAAGATTATTAAGCATGTGGGGGTTAAAGTGAGTTTTAAGATTTGTACACACATTAGGCAGGCCAATTTAATTATTTATAGTCTTTTAATTTTGTCTTGCAAATAGATGTTCATTTTGATCATCATTTGTATTTGCCCTTAAATTTCATTTAGGCCTATATTATTTTATGTATTTTATGAATCTTTTTCCAAATCTGCGTTGCTGCACATTGCGTGACTTTGTGTGCGTTTCTATGTATGTGTGTGTGTGTGTGTGTGTGTGTGTGTGTGTGTGTGTGTGTGTGTGTGTGTGTGTGTGCCCGCGCGCGCGCAGATTCAAATTATCCGCCATTAGGTTTCCGTTGCTTAGTCCCGCCCACAACGGTTAGCTAGCTGCAGATCTGTCTCTGTCGTCGATCTGTGTCAAGGGCAAGCGGGAGATTTGAACTCAGTCTACGCTCGTGAAGTGGTCGTAGATTGTGATCACAGTTTTTCAAAGCTATAATCGTATTTGACAGAAGCAGCCGTGAGCAGGAGCGCTGAACAATATAGTCCGGGTGTCAGTCAGTCCGGAAATAACGCGCCCTTTTTCAGTGAGCCTGGTTCGTCACAGCAGAGCAGACCTCATTCCGACCGATCAACGGCTGAGGTAAGAGTCTCATATACTAGCTACATGTGAACGATATTTTGTATTACATTTGTGTTAAGTGGTTAGACAGTTTCCATGCTAACGTTAGCATTCTTAAATGATGTTCAGTCATAACTGGCGTCGAGGGCAAAACACTGAAAATGCAGCATGCGTCTTTCAATTATCGATCGGTGTTAAGAAAGATCAGTTGAACCCACATCTCTAGCTACTTGTTAACTTAAAGACCTAAAACAAGCTTTAGTAGACTTGTTATTCATATTAAAGTCCATTATTGTGTATAAAATCTTCGTTATGATAGTCAGTAACATAAATCTCTTAAATGGCGGGACATTTTGAAACACTGTCTGGAAGCTGAAAACTTTTCTCTTAAAAAAACATACTTTATTTTATTATAGTAAAATTGTAGTAAAAGCGTTTTTGGCTGATTTTTTACCGTTGTAATAACCACAGTTTTACTAAAAATAGGCCTACTGTGTTTCTTTTGTTTATTTCGTAATAGTTAGGCTAACGTGACTAACTTTATTAAGACCATTAAGAAATCGAAATACTGTAACTTAATACTGTAACGTACTTGTTGATAATGATACAGGAAAGCCTAGAAAAGGAAGACTAGAAGATGAATACAACATGATGAACCCCTAGGTGTAACTGATGCAGCTAGGTCACAGTAAATCATATTCATCTAACGTTAACGTTACTTTCTATAAATGTAACTTAGCTAAAATCACATGGCAGCTCAAAATATTATTATTAGCCTTTCCAGCTCAGCTTCAAGATCATAGTCAGTTGAGTTTTTGCATTGTCCCAATGGAACATATTCTGACATGTGTAAATCCAATACTGAGTTTTAAAATAACTTTAGCTTGTGTGTGTGATTTCAGGTCACGTGGAAAGCAGATGATCATGGCAAACAAGGTATGGGAAGAATTCATTAAAAAATATAAATCATAATGGTTCTGATTCCATATGATTGCACTAAAAGTATGCACAAGGTTTGGATTTGCTACAGCAAGATCACAATTGTGTTAGATTCCACCCATCTTTCTGTTTTTTTTTTAACCTGTTAACCGTTGCCAGTGCGCCCGCGCACTGAAGCGTTATTTATTTATTTAATTCAAAATTACTATCAGATTTAATGTTATACCTTGACAAACTATACATAATTAAAAAGATATAATACTCAAGTTTCAGTATTTGACCACTATTGTATTCTGAGAAACTCATAGTGACAGTTATGTCTTAATTTGTGTCAGGAGTTATGAAATGAAAAAATGAGTCGATACCTTTAATATGAATTATGCGCGTCAGCCGCTTTCATTCATAAAAAACTCCGTGCTGTCGTCATGACAGCGATACACAAAACAACGTCCCTCAGGGCTTTAGCTCAAAACTGTGCAGATTTGGAGAAATATTGATAGATTCTCATAGATTTACATCATATTTCTATAGACAGGAATAATATTTATTGAATTTATACCCAAATGCGTCGATGTAATCATTATGAGCGTTTGCATACTCTGTTAATGTGTTTTCAATTCATACCAATAGCCTGAGGGCGCCCTCGCCGCCCTGTGCACAGTATTAGAACATGAAGAAGAGCCATAATCATGTGACAATCCAGGAAGCCTCGAGCACACACACAGCTAACAACAGATCGCGCTGTAACTATGGCTGTAACATGCAGATACAGACATTTTGAAGACAATAAACATGTTTGCTATGATATTTGAGTTACCTGTGTTTTTCAATCCATGCCAGGTATTTCCATAATAATAGATTATATTTATAATGTAATGCTAATCTATATAGAATCGTTGTGCAGAACACTATCCAATAGTATATTTTCTGTCTGATTTTTTATCTGAAGCCAAATTAGATCACAGAAAATTATTTAAAATACTCGATTTGCTTTATAAAGTAAGTTTATAAGCACAAACATGGTTTTAATCTCATAAATTGTCGTGTATTGATGGTGTGCTAAGCTAACATGCTAGCTAGCCCTAGGTGCACCTGCCACGTCTAGAAGTTATATTTTTATTATTTTTTTAATGCTTACTGAAATGTTTCTTTATTCAAGAAATGCATTAGATACAGTTTAAAATGTAAGGGTGAACTTTGAGAAAAGAAATTAGTGACTGAAACCATATGAATAGCCTGTGAATAGCCAGTCGTTAGTAACTATAATGCAGACAAAAGAAATGCATATTTCGAGCCATAACCAGGCTGGAGAGGTGTGAATGTGTGCAGGGGGAGACTGAGACTGAATGGGGCTCGTTTGCACCACAAAACAATAAAGAAAATATACTGGATAGATGGTTAGAAGATGGCAATAAACATCAGTAGCATTTTAGCATCAAATCAAAATAAAGTCACATGACATGGTCTTGAAAAACATTTCACTAAATACAGAGTTTTGGACTTATTATCTTAAGATTTTAAACATAAAATGTTTAGACATGTGGCATTAGCTGTAGTGCATTTCTAGATTGCTCCAGTGCCAACTTCAATTTTATTTTCATGAGGATATTTCATAAAAAATAATTTCTAATAACTTTACAAAACTTTGAAGCTATTTATAACAATTTTTGTCATTATGACAATAATTAATTCTACATTTACAATAAACTGCCAGGTGTCAGCTTTCAAATGAGATCATACTTGTGCTTTTAGTACAAAGGGTTCATGAACTGTGAACTGTTTCAGTTTGGGTATGTCATTTCTTGGGATTTTTCAAAAGTGGGGTTGCAGCTTAACAGGTTAACTAGGCTGAGGCTCTGTCATTTAGAAACATGACTTTTCCTATCACTACTATCTTAATGACACATATCTCTACCTTTTATTCCAGCCAGATGATCTGACGGTTGCTGCTCGCATCTCAGCCTACCTGATGGACAATTCTTGCTGGATGAATGACCTTCACCTTTAAATCAGCCTTGCCAAGACAGAACTGCTTATGGTTCAACTCTCAGCCAAAACATACTTGCTGTGATCCTGCTGATTTGCCTTATCATTTGGAGGATCAGGACCTTCTTAACGAAGCTACACAACTCTCTTGTTCTATCCAGACTGGGCTATTGTAATGCTCTCTTGGCAGCTCTTCCAGTATCAGTCAAACCTCTGCAACTGATCCAGATGCTGCAGCAAGAGTTGTCTTTAAAGGTAGCCCTATGTCTAAACTCAGTGCTTCAGATCTATGTGTCCTCCAGAAACATGTGTTCTGCAAGTGAACGGCGCCTTGTGGTGCCATCATCCCAAAGAGACACAAAACCACTTTCACTGACATTTACCTGTTTCCTGGTGGTTGAATTACCTGCCCAACTCAACACATTTTCAAGAAACTGCTAAAGATCCATCTTTTTCATAAACACTTAACACCCAATAAAACTAAATCTTTGTAAAAAAAAAAAAAAAAAAAAAAAAAAAAAAAACTTGCTGTGTGTACTGTGCTAGACTAACTGGGACTTGTCACTGCACTTGTTGCTTTTTATTATCTTTAATTATTATCTTAATTGGTAAGTCACTTTGGATAAAACTTAATTGTAAATGTTAAAATAAGTTATAATGTAAAGGTATAATTGCCTTTTATTGTGGATATTTTTTACATGTTCTAAATACTAAGCTTCTATTTCCTATCAATCACTTATCTTGATGTTTAGTGTTTGTTCAATTACTAATACTGTAAATGTGCAGGTATTCTGTACTCATACATTTAGTTAATTTGAAAGAATTTGACTGTACATTTGCTATTATTAAGAACTTAATTAGAGATTGGTCAAAGTTGTGAAATTGGATCTGTACAAATAAAAAATTAAACTGTAAATTTACAAACATTTGTATTTGAATTTATGTACTTGTGTGCATTTTAATACATAATTTTATTGTTATTTTACACAGAAAAAACTATATTAAAGAAAATGACTGTAGATAGACAGCATTATTATATAAAATAATTTTATAAAACCTTAAATTTACAGTATTTAATTGTTTTAAAGGTGTATATGTCTTTTTTTAAACGTTAAAAATCCCAATAATTACATAAGATTTAATGTAATATTAAAGATACAATCTGTTATTTAATTATGGGAAATTACTGTATTTTAATGTGATTGTTTTTTGCCGTTATTTTACGGTAATTTTCTGGCGCCCCAGCTGCCGGAATAATACCGTTTTTTCACATTTATTTTTTTTACAGTGTAGTGCACTAAGTCAGAACAGTATGAAGGTCTGACCCAAGTTTGGAGTATGTAGCTTGAGGGGTTTAGGAGGAGTTAGTGTCTAAAAATTTGCGGTCAGAAAAATAAGAATAATAAGAATAACAACTAGATGGTAAAGTTCGTAGACAAACTTTAAGTTGGCTTGAAAAAGCCTAGCCAGAAAGTTTGAAAAAGTTTTAAACTGTTCTAGCATGGTTTACCATGATTTACCATGTTTCTAGTATGGTTTACCACATTGCTAGCATGATTGACCATGTTTTAACATGACCATGGATGGTTGGATGGATAGATCAAGATTAGTTAAAAAGAAAGAAAGAAAGAAAGAAAGAAATATTAGTTAGAAGAAACAAAGAAAGAAAGATTAGTTAGTTAGAAAAAAAGAAATGTTTGAAAAAAGAAATTAAGAATGAAAGAAAGATTAGTTAGAAAGAAGGATTAGTTAGTTAGAAAAATAAATGTTTGAAAAAAGAAAGAAAGAATGAAAGAAAGATTAGTTAGAAAGAAAGATTAGTTAGTTAGAAAGAAAGATTAGTTTGAAAAAAGAAAGAAAGATTAGTTAGAAAGATTAGTTAGTTAGAAAGAAAGAAAGAAAGAAAGATAAGCATGAAAAAGAAAGACATATTAGTTAGAATATAGATTAGTTATAAAGAAAGAAAAGTTAAAAAGAGAAATAAAGAAAAGTTAAAAAGAAAGAAAGAAATATTAGTTTGAAAGAGAGAAAGATAGATTGGTAAGAAAGAAAGAAAGAAAGAAAGAACGATTAGTTAGAAAGAAAGATTAGTTTGAAAAAAGAAAGAAAGATTAGTTAGAAAGAAAGAAAGATAGATTGGTTAGAAAGAAAGAAAGCTTATTTAGAAAGAAAGAGATAAAGATAGATTGGTTAGAAAGAAAGATTAGTTAGAAAGAAAGATTAGTTTGAAAAAAAGAGAAAGATTTGTAGAAAGAAAGATTAGTTTGAAAAAAGAAAGAAAGAAAGAAAGAAAGAACAAAAGATTAGTAAGAAAGAAAGAATGAAAGAAAGATTAGTTTGAAAGAAAGATTAGTTAGAAAGAAAAAAAGATTAGTTTGAAAAAAGAAAGATTAGTTAGAAAGAAAGAAAGATTAGTTTGAAAAAAAGAGAAAGAAAGATTAGTTAGAAAGAAAGAAAAGTTAAAAAGAAAGAAAAGTTAAAAAGAAAGAATAGTTAGAAAGACAGAATAGTTAGAAAGAAAGAAAGAAAGAAAGATCAGTTTGAAAGAAAGAAAGATTAGAAAGACAGAAAGATTAGTTTGAAAAAAGAAATAAAGAAAGATTAGAAAGACAGAAAGATTAGTTTGAAAAAAGAAATAAAGAAAGATTAGTTAGAAATAAATAAAGATTAGTTTGAAAAAAAAGAAAGAAAGAAAAGTAAAAAAGAAAGAAAATGTTAGGAGAAAAGAAAGAACAGTAAGAAAGATAGAATAGTTAGAAAGAAAGAAAGAAAGATGAATTAGTTAGAAAGAAAGAAAGAAAGATTGGTTAGAAAGAAAGATTAGCTAGAAAGAAAGAAAAAAAGATTAGTCAGACAGAAAGAAAGATTAGTTAGAGAGAATGAAAGAAAGATTAGTTAGAAAGAAAGATTGAAAGAAAGATTAGTTAGAAAGAAAGATAGATTAGTTAGAAAGAAAAAGAGATTTGTTAAAAAGATGGATTAGTTAGAAAGAAATATATATTAGTTAGAAAGAAAGAAAAAAGATTAGTTAGAAAGAAAGATGGCTTAGTTAGAAAGAAAGAAAGAAAGAAAGATTAGTTAGTAAGAATGAAAAGGATAGATAGGTAAGTTAGAAAGAAAGAAGGATTAGCTAGAAAGAGACATTAGATAGATAGATAGATAGATAGATAGATAGAAAGAAATATATATTAGTTAGAAAGAAAGAAAAAAGATTAGTTAGAAAGAAAGATGGCTTAGTTAGAAAGAAAGAAAGAAAGATTAGTTAGTAAGAATGAAAAAGATAGATAGGTAAGTTAGAAAGAAAGAAGGATTAGCTAGAAAGAAACATTAGATAGATAGATAGATAGATAGATAGATAGATAGATAGATAGATAGATAGAAAGAAATATAGATTAGTTAGAAAGAAAGATTTGTTAGAAAGATAGATTTGTTAGAAAGAAAGAAAGATGGATTAGTTAGAAAGAAAGATAGATAGATTAGTTAGAAAGATAGATAGATTAGTTAGAAAGAAAAAGAAAAAAAGAGATTAGTTAGTAAGAATGAAAGAAAGATAGATAAATAAATAGATTAGTTAGAAAGAAAGAATGAAAAAAAGATTAGTTAGAAAGAAAGAATGAAAGAAAGATTAGTTAGAAAGATAGGTTTGTTAGAAAGAAAGAAAGAAAGAATGAAAGAAAGATTAGTTAGAAAGAAAGATAGATTTGTTAGAAAGAAAGAAAGAACGATGGATTAGTTAGAAAGAAAGATAGATGGATTAGTTAGAAAGAAAGATAGATAGATTAGTTAGAAAGAAAGATAGATAGATTAGTTAGAAAGAAAGATAGATTAGTTAGAAAGATACATAGATTAGTTAGAAAGAGATAGATTAGTTAGAAAGAAAGATAGATATATTAGTTAGAAAGAAAGATAGATAGATTAGTTAGAAAGAAAGAAAGATTAGTTAGAAAGAAAGAAATATAGATAGATTAGTTAGAAAGAATGAAAGAAAGATAGATAGATAGATAGATAGATTAGTTAGAAAGAATGAAAGAAAGATAGATAGATTAGTTAAAAAGAATGAAAGAAAGATAGATAGATTAGTTAGAAAGAATGAAAGAAAGATAGATAGATAGATTAGTTAGAAAGAATGAAAGATAGATAGATAGATTAGTTAGACAGAATGAAAGATAGATAGATAGATAAGTTAGAAAGAATGAAAGGAAGATAGATAGATTAGTTAGAAAGAATGAAAGATAGATAGATAGATAGATAGATAGATAGATTAGTTAGAAAGAATGAAAGAAAGATAGATTAGTTAGAAAGAATGAAAGAAAGATAGATAGATTAGTTAGAAAGAATGAAAGAAAGATAGATTAGTTAGATTAGTTAGAAAGATAGATAGATAGATTAGTTAGAAAGAATGAAAGAAAGATAGATAGATTAGTTAGAAAGAATGAAAGAAAGATAGAAAGAATGAAAGAAAGATAGATAGATTAGTTAGAAAGAATGAAAGAAAGATAGATAGATAGATCAGTTAGAAAGAATGAAAGAAAGATAGATAGATTAGTTAGAAAGAATGAAAGAAAGATAGATAGATTAGTTAGAAAGAATGAAAGAAAGAAAGATAGAGATAGATATAGATTAGTTAGAAAGAATTAAAGGAAGATAGATAGATAGATAGATTAGTTAGAAAGAATGAAAGATAGATAGATAGATAGATAGATAGATAAGTTAGAAAGAATGAAAGAAAGATTAGTTAGAAAGAATGAAAGATAGATAGATAGATAGATTAGTTAGAAAGAATGAAAGAAAGATAGATAGATTAGTTAGATAGATTAGTTAGAAAGAAAGATAGATAGATAGATTAGTTAGAAAGAATGAAAGAAATATAGATAGGTTAGTTAGAAAGAATGAAAGAAAGATAGATTAGTTAGAAAGAATGAAAGAAAGATAGATAGATCAGTTAGAAAGAATGAAAGAAAGATAGATTAGTTAGAAAGAATGAAAGAAAGATAGATAGATTAGTTAGAAAGAATGAAAGAAAGATAGAGAGATAGATATATAGATTAGTTAGAAAGAATGAAAGGAAGATAGATAGATAGATAGATAGATGATAGATAGATAGATTAGTCAGAAAGAATGAAAGAAAGATAGATTAGTTAGAAAGAATGAAAGAAAGATAGATAGATAGATAGATTAGTTAGAAAGAATGAAAGAAAGATAGATAGATTAGTTAGATAGATTAGTTAGAAAGAAAGAAAGATAGATAGATAGATAGATAGATAGATAGATTAGTTAGAAAGAATGAAAGAAAGATGGATAGATAGATAGATTAGTTAGAAAGAATGAAAGAAAGATAGATAGATAGATAGATTAGTTAGAAAGAATGAAAGAAAGATAGATTAGTTAGAAATAATGAAAGAAAGATAGATAGATAGATTAGTTAGAAAGAAAGAAAGAAAGATAGATAGATAGATAGATTAGTTAGAAAGAATGAAAGAAAGATAGATAGATATATTAGTTAGAAAGAATGAAAGAAAGATAGATAGATTAGTTAGAAAGAATGAAATAAAGATAGATAGATAGATTAGTTAGAAAGAATGAAAGATAGATAGATTAGTTAGAAAGAATGAAAGATAGATAGATAGATAGATAGATAGATAGATAGATATATTAGTTAGAAAGAATGAAAGAAAGATAGATAGATTAGTTAGAAAGAATGAAAGATAGATAGATAGATAGATAGATAGATTAGTTAGAAAGAATGAAAGAAAGATAGATAGATTAGTTAGAAAGAATGAAAGATAGATAGATAGATAGATAGATAGATAGATAGATAGATAGATAGAAGTTTATTAGTACATAGAATAGTAGTTTAATTGAGTCTAGGGCTTCAGGGAGTTTAGATTTGAGTTTTTGGCTGGTACACTAATGGGCCAACCGTAGTCTTGGCTCAATTTGAACAGTCTGCAATGAAAGTCTATGGGATTTTTATGATTTTTAATATTAATTTTTAAGAAAACTGAAACTCAAATCAGTCTGAAAAGATATAGCACACTAAGTCAGAACAGTCTGAAGGTCTGACCCGAGTTTGGTGGTCGTAGCTTTAACGGTCTAGGAGGAGATACAGTCTAAAATTTGGCTTAGAAGAATAATAATAATAACTAGATGCGAAAGTTCGTTGAGACAAACTTTAAGTTGGCTTGAGAAAGTTTGGAGCAGAACGTTTTTTTGCTAGGCGGTTGCTAAGATGTTATGGGTGGTTGCTTTGGTGTTGCTAGGGTATTTTGGGCGGTTGCTAGGGTGTTCTGGGTGGTTGCTAGGTGGTTGCTAGGGTGTCCTGGGTGGTTGCTAGGGTCTTTGGGGTGGTTGCTAGGCGGTTGCTAGGATATTTTCGGTGGTTGCTAGGGTCTTTTGGGTGGTTGCTAGGCGGTTGCTAGGGTATTTTGGGTGGTTGCTAGGATATTTTTGGTGGTTGCTAGGGTCTTTTGGGTGGTTGCTAGGCGGTTGCTAGGGTGTTTTGGGTGGTTGCTAGGATATTTTGGGTGGTTGCTAGGGTCTTTTGGGTGGTTGCTAGGGTGTTTTGGGTGGTTGCTAGGGTCTTTTGGGTGGTTGCTAGGGTGTTCTGGGTGGTTGCTAGGCGGTTGCTAGGGTGTTCTGGGTGGTTGCTAGGGTCTTTTGGGTGGTTGCTAGGCGGTTGCTAGGGTGTTTTGGGTGGTTGCTAGGATATTTTGGGTGGTTGCTAGGGTCTTTTGGGTGGTTGCTAGGGTCTTTTGGGTGGTTGCTAGGGTATTTTGGGTGGTTGCTAGGCGGTTGCTAGGGTGTTCTGGGTGGTTGCTAGGGTCTTTTGGGTGGTTGCTAGGCGGTTGCTAGGGTGTTTTGGGTGGTTGCTAGGATATTTTGGGTGGTTGCTAGGGTCTTTTGGGTGGTTGCTAGGCGGTTGCTAGGGTGTTTTGGGTGGTTGCTAGGGTCTTTTGGGTGGTTGCTAGGCGGTTGCTAGGGTGTTTTGGGTGGTTGCTAGGATATTTTGGGTGGTTGCTAGGGTCTTTTGGGTGGTTGCTAGGGTCTTTTGGGTGGTTGCTAGGGTATTTTTGGTGGTTGCTAGGGTGTTCTGGGTGGTTGCTAGGCGGTTGCTAGGGTGTTCTGGGTGGTTGCTAGGGTCTTTTGGGTGGTTGCTAGGCGGTTGCTAGGGTGTTTTGGGTGGTTGCTAGGATATTTTGGGTGGTTGCTAGGGTCTTTTGGGTGGTTGCTAGGGTGTTTTGGGTGGTTGCTAGGGTCTTTTGGGTGGTTGCTAGGGTGTTCTGGGTGGTTGCTAGGCGGTTGCTAGGGTGTTCTGGGTGGTTGCTAGGGTCTTTTGGGTGGTTGCTAGGCGGTTGCTAGGGTGTTTTGGGTGGTTGCTAGGATATTTTGGGTGGTTGCTAGGGTCTTTTGGGTGGTTGCTAGGCGGTTGCTAGGGTGTTTTGGGTGGTTGCTAGGATATTTTGGGTGGTTGCGAGGGTCTTTTGGGTGGTTGCTAGGGTGTTCTGGGTGGTTGCTAGGCGGTTGCTAGGGTGTTCTGGGTGGTTGCTATGGTATTCAGGGCAGTTGATATGGTGTTACTAGGTGGTTGGTAGTTGTCACAGATGGTTACTATGGAGTTTTTATAGAGTTCTTAGCATGATCTTGGCATGATTTAACACTTAACTAATTGCTATTAGCATGTAGCTATTCACTGCTAGCATGTGTAGCATGTTGGAAGTGCTGTTTGCTAGCATGAGTCAAAAGAGCCAAAACTCATCTCTATACGATGTTCTGATACAGAGATATAGGTCTTGCAAAACAGTTGCTAGGGTACTCAAGTTTGGTTGCTATGGAGTTGCTTGGGAGCTGGAAGCATTAAACTTAAGAAGTTTAAAGTGGTTTGAAGTTTACAGTAGTTTAAAGTAGTTTGAAGTTTATGATAGATATATAAATAAGTTAGATAGATACACACACACACACACACACACACACACACACACACACACACACACACACACACACACACTCACTCAGACTACCTCGCTCACACACTCACTCAGACACACACACACACACACTCACTCAGACACACACACACACACACACACTCAGAGTTTATGAGTTTAGAGTTTATAAGTGTACGAGTTTTTGAGTTTAGAGTTTATAAGTTTAAATGAGTTTAGAGTTCAGAGTTTATTAATTTATGAGTTTAAGAGTTCATAAGTCTATGAATTCATGAGTTTATTAGTTAATTAGTTATTAAATTTAAGTTAATTAGTTTATAAGTGTATGAGATTAGAGTTTATTAGTTTAAATGAGTTTCATTGGCTAATATATATAGAACGGCAGTTTGGTTTAGTCTTCAAGGTGTTTAGATTTGAATTTTTGTCGGTTGGTGAGTTTGAATCTGGATTTGAATTTTTTAGAACTCCCCAATGTAAGTCAATGGGAGTTTTTCCGAGTTTTGATCGTCATTTGTAGGAAAACCGTAAGTCCGATCAGTCTGAAAAGATAGAGCACACCGAGTCAGATCTGTTTGAGTGTCTGAGCCGATTTTGGAGTATGTAGAGTTAAAGCTCTAGGAGGAGTTTGAGTCAGATTTTTTAGTAAGAAGAATAATAATAATAAATATATATATATATATATATAAATATAGCTGCGAGCAGCGATTGCGGGCCCAAGCCGGTGGCACCGCCACCCCGGTGCCTTTAGTTACCTAAAGGCACCGGGGATGGCGGTGCCACCGGCTTTGGCCCTCCATCGCTGCTCGCAGCTATATTTATATATATATATATATATATATATATATATATATATATATACACACACACACACACATATATATATTTTATTTTGCGATGTATATTTATATATTTTTTTTGCGATGTATTTGGATGCTAAACTATTCTTTATTATAGGCTTTGTACTTCACTCGTGTTCCAATATCGATGGAAAAAATCATCCTCTTCACGCGCGCAAAAATTTGCTTGGAAACATCACAGTGGAGCTCTGCTTACTGTGAATGGTACAGATTGTACTACTGACTATTTAAACAGAGCAGTGTAATTCGTTTATGTTAGGTTGACTATTTTTATTATTATATTGTATTAGGGCTATAATGAATGTCAAGATTGCAATTCTGGAATGTGTGTGTGACGCGGTTGCGGTTGAACAGTGGACACAAAAACATAAATAAAATGTTTTAGTTAATTCCTACATCCATAGGAATACATTGAAAATGCTCGCTCTACTCCGCACCATTATCAATGTCTGTGCGGACGTCTGTATTTTACTAGTATATAGTATACTATAGTTAGCGATTTAAAAGCCCTCAGCGGTGTCACATGTCGATTAACCGGTGGGAAAATTTTTATCACAGTCACATCCCTAATATATTTATATATAAATACAATAGGCCTACCTGAAAGAGAATTTTACTTGCCCGACCAAAGTATAGCCTGATTAGAACGTCAATAACAAAAAAATAACTTATCAATTTATTAATAAGTTATTAATAACTTAATCACTAAAACGAGAGATTATTCTAATTTCATTACATTCATTTTAAGTTGCAATCAGCAGTTAATAATAAATGTATTACTGATCAATGGTAACAAGGTTGCACTGCTGAGGCTCATGCTGCTTCTCCAGGAGAATTGTAAATAAATGAGCGCAGCACACAAAAAAGCAACCCAGTTAACAACATACTGACTATAAAAATTACAAATATGGAGTTTTTATATATTTTATAACATATGATAGAGTTAAGCAACCTCACTTGACGAGTAGGCAACTATTTCCTGAATACAATCACAATTGAAACTGTGACATTGATTTCATACAACAGGTTAATAAACAGTTACAATTAAGTCACTTACATTTTAGATGCAATATTGACTGTTTTTGTTCTGTTTCAGCAGCAAAAATAGTTAAACAAAGATCACAGCAACTTGTTTTCTCATTACTGAATGATTCAGCATTTTGAAACGAATCGCTTGACTCAAAGATTCAATGGTCAATCCATAAACATCTGTCTCAATCATGAATGACTCAGTCATTGGAATGAATCGTTTCAACGAATGAATCAATGACTCGCTCATTAAGATGGTCGCCTGGCGACACCTAATGGCGGTTTAGTGTTATGTTTAAAAGTATCATTCTTTCCAACGTGCACCATTATCAATGTCCGTGCGGACGTCCGTTTTTTTACTTTCACTTTTATATTAGCGATTTAAAAGCACCCGCTCGTGTCACACGTCGCTTAACCGATGGGAAAATATCCTCACAGTCATATACCTAATAAATTTATATTTAAATACAATAGGCCTACCTAGTAAAACGTTTTATATACTATTTTGATATCCTTTTGGACACAAGAGGGGAGTATAGCCCTATGTTTGCTTTTTTGTTGAAACAAATAGCACTAAATAGCCTGTTTTTAACTTTTTCATACTTCTTGAATTGCAAAAACAGAATAAAATAGGTTTAGTTCTAATATTTGTATAATTTTATATAAAAATAAATGGTGTATAATTAAATTTTAAGAATATATGAGATGTTTTCTGATTCCTTTTTTGACATTACTTTAATCCCTCGCCATGTCAAAACCGTTTGAGATATTCAATATCCGTTCTCAATTTAGCATATTTAATGTATTTTCATCATGTTGAAAAAGTTTGGTGTGAATAAAAAAAAAAACACTTAGCAGGAGTGGGTAAAAAGCAGAGGCTGAATTTGCAAATAAATCCACATTCAAACCAAAATATCTGACTTCCTGTTGGTCCAAGCTAATGACTGCAAATTAGAAAGTTGTCCAGCTCGATGAGACCAATATACTTACTGATTTTTGTAATTGTGGGTAAACCTAACCCCCCCACTTTTGTCAAAAACATTTTGAAAGTGACACACTTCCTGCTGCCAGTTGGTGGCGCTATAACTTTGACTCACAATAGTTACATCCATCTGATCGGCCTCTTACCACGAACACACTGCTGAAGTTTCATCAAGATCAGTTAATGTATGCTAAAGTTATACCACTTCGTGTTTCTCTTTTCTCGCAATAAATGCATTTCCTCACCACGACCAAAGCGTTCGAGATATCAAAAATCCGTCCGCAATTTAGCATCCTCAATGTCTTGACTTCATGCACACCGAGTTTGGTGGCGATTTAATTAATTCTCTAGGAGAAGTGTTTCAAATTCCACAGCAAGCGTTCTCCAAACAACCCATAATTGCCGACTTCCTGTTGGGCTGGTGTAAAACTTAGAGCACGAAAGTTGTTCAGCCCGATGTGATCTATATGTGTACCGAGTTTCATATCATTACATGCAAGTGTGTTTGATTTATGGACAAGTGTTTGGATCCCGTTCCAGGGGGCGCTGTTGAGCCCCCCTGCCACGCCCGGGTACCAGCTTCAGCCCGGCCCTGATGGCCGCAGGTTCTGACCTGTGTGCAAAGTTTCAAGAGTTTTCGAGCACGTTAAGGGCCCCAAAAGCCCCTGAAACCTTGAAACACACTGAAATCAATTGGAAATTCCCTCCCACCCCTCACACACACAGAGACAGAGAGAGAGAGAGAGAGAAAATTCTCCAAAAAATCACATTCAAACCAAAATATCTGACTTCCTGTTGCTCTCAGCTAATAAGTGTGAATTAGAAAGTTGTCCGGTTTAATGAGAACAATATACATAGCGAGTTTAGTGACTCTATGTAAAACTAAGCCCCCATTTTTGACTAAAGGTGGCGCTACTGAGCCCCTCACCACGCCCGTTTCTGAAACTTTGCACATGTCTACTGGCTAATAAATGTGATGTGTCTGTCGAGTTTCATGCAATTTCAAGCATGTTAAGAGTCTCAAAAGCATCAAAAAAGAATATTAAAGTTTGATGCGTTGCCACGGCAACAGTATCTAAGATATCAATAAACCTTTCACAGGTCTACATCTGCCGTGTGTCCACATTATTCACATAAAGTTTGAAGCAAATCGGGTTAAAATAAGAGGGTGATTTCAAAGCATTTTGAAAGTGACACACTTCCTGCTGCCAGTTGGTGGCGCTATAACTTTGACTCACAATAGTCACATCAATGTGATCAGCCTCTGAGCAAGAACACTCTGCTGAAGTTTTATCAAGATCAGTCAATGTATGCAGAAGTTATAATACACTTCCTGTGTCCCATTATTCGCCATAAATTCGTTTCCTCGCCACAGCCAAACCGTTCGAGATATCAAAAATCCCCTGGCAATTTTTCATCCTCAATGTCTTGACTTCATGCACACCGAGTTTGGTGCTGACCGGGTGAATTCCCTAAGAGAAGTGTTTCAAATTCCTAAGCATGCGTTTCCAAACAACCCTAAATAGTCGACTTCCTGTTGGGCTGGCGTAAAACTTAGAGCATGAAAGTTGTGCGGCCCGATGAGATCTATATGTGTTCCGAGTTTCATATTATTACATGCAAGCGTGAAGTTTTCGGACCCCGTTCCAGGGGGCGCTGTTGAGCCTCCCTGCCACGCCCGGGTACCAGCTTCAGCCCGGCCCTGATGGCCGCGGGTTCTGACTCGTGTGCAAAGTTTCAAGAGTTTTTGAGCATGTTAAGAGCCCCAAAAATGCCTGAATAGTCGTAAGAAAAATAATAATAATAAATATAGCTGCGAGCAGCGATTACGGGCCCAAGCCGGTGGCACCGCAACCCCGGTGCCTTTAGTTACCTAAAGGCACCGGGGTGGCGGTACCGCCGGCTTTGGCCCTCCATCGCTGCTCGCAGCTATATTTATATATATATATATATATATATATATATATATATATATATACATACATACATACATACACACACATACATATATATGTGTGTATATATATATATATATATATATATATATATATATATATATATATATATATATATATATATATATATATTATTGTTCAAAAGTTTGGGGTCAGTAAGATTTTTTATGTTTTTAGGAGAAGTCTCTTCTGCTCACCAAGGCTGCATTTATTGATTAAAAATACAAACAAAAACAGTAATATTGTGAAATATTATTCCAATTTAAAACAGCTGTTTTCAATTTTAAAATATTTTACATAGTAATTCATTTCTGTGATCAAAGTTGAGTTTTCAGCATCATTACTCCAGTCTTCAGTGTCACATGATCCTTCAGAAATCATACTAATATGATGATTGATGCTCAATAAATATTCATTATTATTTTCAATGTTGAAAACAGTTGTGTACAGATTTTTTTTTTTCAAAATGCTTTGATGAATGTAAAGTTCAAAAGAACAGCATATATTTCAAATATATATATTTTTAACATTATAAATGTCTTTACTGTAACTGTTGATCAGTTTAACTCATCCTTCATAAATAAAAGTACTGATTTATTTTATTTCTTTCCCCCAAAAATAAAATTTTAATTATTACTAACCACAAACTTTTGAGCGGTAGTGTTTAACGTTACAAAAGCTTTAGATTTCAGATAAATGCTGTTCTTTTGAACTTTCTATTCATCAAAGACTGTACACAACTGTTTTCGACATTTAAAATAATAATGAATGTTTCTTGAGTATCAATCATCATATTAGAATAATTTCTGAAGGATCATGTGACAGTGACGACTGGAGTAATGATGCTGAAAACTCAGCTTTGATCACAGGAATAAATAACAGTTTAAAATATATTAAAATAGAAAGCAGCTGTTTTAAATTGGAATACTATTTTACAATATTACTGTTTTTGTTTGTATTTTTAATCAAATAAATGCAGCCTTGGTGAGCAGAAGAAACTTCTCTGTTATGTGCGCGCCACAGACTGCACGCACGTCCGCTTAGAGTTCCGCCTTTTGCCTTCCGTCAATATTACGTTATTAGAAAAATATTTTTTTAGAGAATCGATTTTTTGACATTTGTGAATCGATTCAGAATCGTCCACGTCCGCATCGCGATGCATCTAAGAATCAATTTTTTCTCCCACCCCTAGATTTCATACAACAGGTTAATAAACAGTTACAATTAAGTCACTTACATTTTAGATGCAATGTTGACTGTTTTTGTTCTGTTTCAGCAGCGAAAATAGTTAAACAAAGATCACGGCAGAACCATCACGCATCACGTGTTTTCTCATAACTGAACGATTCAGCATTTTTAACGAATCGGTTGACTCAAAGATTGAATGATCAATCCATAAACATCTGTCTTAATCATGATCGACTCATTCGAACGAATCCTTTGAACGAATGAATCAATGACTCGCTTATTAAGATGGATGCCTGGCGACACCTAATGGCGGTTTAGTGTTGTTTAAAAGCATCATTCTTTCCCACATGTGTGTGATTTGTGTGTGCAACATTATCATTATTTTTCTTTCACTATTATATTAGCGATTTAAAAGCACCCACTCGTGTCACACGTCGATTAACCGGTGGGAAAATATCCTCAGACATATACCTAATAAATGTATATTTAAATACAATATTGGCCTACCTGGTAAAAAGTTTTATATACTATTTTGATGTCCTTTTGGACACAAGAGGGCAGTATAGCCCTATGTTTGCTTTTTTGTTGAACCAAATAGCACTAAATAGCCTGTTTTTAACCTTTTCATTATTCTTGAGTTGCAAAAACAGAATAAAATGGGTTTAGTTGTGATATTTGTATACTTTTATATAGAAATAAATGGTATATAATTACATTTTTAGAAGATTTTTACTTTAAATATGCTAAATTGTGAATGGATAATAAATATCTCAAACGGTTTTGCTATGGCGAGGGATTAATGTAGTTTCATCATGTTGAAAAAGTTTGGTACGAATAAAATAAATAGTTTAAGAGGAGTGGCTAAAAATTCAGAGGCTGATTTTGCAAAAAAATTCACATTCAGACCAAAATATCTGACTTCCTGATGGCCAGAGCTATTGAATGTAAATTAGAAAGTTGTCCGGCTTGATGAGAACAATATAGAAACTATTTTTTCTTTACTGTAGTTAAAAGTAACCCCCCCACTTTTGTCAAAAGCATGTTGAAAGTGACACACTTCCTGCTGCCAGTTGGTGGCGCTATAACTTTGACTCACAATAGCTACATCCATCTGATCGGCCTCTTACCACGAACACACTGCTGAAGTTTCATCAAGATCAGTTAATGTATGCAGAAGTTATTCCACTTCCGTGTTTCTCTTTTCTCGCCATAAATTCGATTCCTCGCCACAGCCAAACCGTTCGAGATATCAAAAATCCGTCCGCAATTTAGCATCCTCAAAGTCTTGACTACATGCACACCGAGTTTGAAGGGGACACGGTGAATTTTCTAGGAGGAGTATTTCACATTCCACAGCAAGCGTTTTCCAAACAACCCATAATAGCCGACTTCCTGTTGGGCTGGCGTAAAACTTGACCGGGGTAAAGTTGTTCGGCCCGATGAGATCTATATGTGTACCGAGTTTCATATTAATTCATGCGAGCGTGTTTGATATATGGATCAAGTTTTAGAACCCCGTTCAAGGGGGCGCTGTTGAGCCCCCCAGCCACGCCCGGGTACCAGCTTCAGCCCGGCCCTGATGGCCGTGGGTTCTGACCTGTGTGCAAAGTTTCAAGAGTTTTTGAGCACGTTAAGGACCCCAAAAGCCCCTGAAACCTTGATTAACAATATAAAAGCAATAGTCAAATCCCCCCCTCCCCTCACACACACACAGACACAGAGAGAGGGAGAGAAAATTCTTCAGAAAATCCACATTCAAACCAAAATATCTCTCTTCCTGTTGGTCGGAGATGGTTCATGTAAATTAGAAAGTTGTCCGTCTTGATGAGAACAATACACATACCAAGTTTTGTGATTCTAGGAAAAACGAAACCCCCATTTTTGACTAAAGGTGGCGCTACTGAGCCATTCCACCACGCCCGTTTCTGAAACTTTGCACATGTCTACTGGCTAATAAATGTGATGTGTCTGTTGAGTTTCATGCAATTTCAAGTATGTTAAGAGTCTCAAAAGCATCAAAAAAGAATATTAAAGTTTGATGCATTGCCACGGCAACAGTATCTAAGATATCAATAATCCTTTCACAGGTTTACATCTGCCGTGTGTCTACATTGTACACATAAAGTTTGAAGCAAATCGGGTAAAAATAAGACACTGATTTCAAAGCATTTTGAAAGTGATGTACTTCCTGCTGCCTGTTGGTGGCGCTATAACTTTGACTCACAATAGTCACATCTGTGCGATCGGCCTCTTACAACGAACACACTGCTGAAGTTTCATCAAGATCAGTTAATGTATGCAGAAGTTATAACACACTTCCTGTTTCATTTTTTCGCCATAAATTTGTTTCCTCGCCACGGCCAAACCGTTCGAGATATCAAAAATCCGTCCGCAATTTATCATCCTCAATGTCTTGACTTCATGCACACCGAGTTTTGAGGCGAATGGATGAATTTCCTAGGAGGAGTACATCAAATTCCACAGCATGCGTTTTCCAAACAACCCATAATAGCCGACTTCCTGTTGGGCTGGCGTAAAAAGTAAAAGTACGAAAGTTGTTTGGCCCGATGAGATCTATATGTGTACCGAGTTTCATATTATTATATGCAAGCGTGTTTGATTTATGGACCAAGTTTTCGGACCCTGTTCAAGGGGGCGCTGTTGAGCCCCCCTGCCACGCCCGGGTACCAGCTTCAGCCCGGCCCTGATGGCCGCGGGTTCTGACCTGTGTGCAAAGTTTCAAGAGTTTTCGAGCATGATAAGAGCCCCAAAAGTGCCCGAAAGGTTGACAGAAAAATAATAAATAATAATAATAAATAATCCTACCGAAAACAATAGGGCCTTCGCCCTTTCAGGGCTTGGGCCCTAATAATAATCCTACCGAAAACAATAGGGCCTTCGCCCTTTCAGGGCTTGGGCCCTAATAATAATAAGTTTAAATAGGATTTCAATATGTTGGCTCTCTCAAGCCAACTTAACTAGATGCGAAAGTTCGTCGAGACAAACTTTAAGTTGGCTTGAGAAAGTTTGGAGCAGAACGTTTTTTGCTAGGCGGTTGCTAGGATGTTATGGGTGGTTGCTAGGGTATTTTGGGCGGTTGCTAGGGTGTTCTGGGTGGTTGCTAGGTGGTTGCTAGGGTGTCCTGGGTGGTTGCTAAGGTCTTTTGGGTGGTTGCTAGGGTATTTTGGGTGGTTGCTAGGGTATTCTGGGCGGTTGCTAAGATATTTCTGATGGTTGCTAGGGTCTTTTGGGTGGTTGCTAGGCGGTTGCTAGGATATTTTGGGTGGTTGCTAGGGTCTTTTGGGTGGTTGCTAGGCGGTTGCTAGGATATATTAGGTGGTTGCTAGGGTCTTTTGGGTGGTTGCTAGGCGGTTGCTAGGGTCTTTTGGGTGGTTGCTAGGGTCTTTTGGGTGGTTGCTAGGCGGTTGCTAGGGTGTTTTGGGTGGTTGCTAGGATGTTTTGGGTGGTTGCTAGGGTGTTTTGGGTGGTTGCTAGGATATTTTAGGTGGTTGCTAGGATATTTTGGGTGGTTGCTAGGTGGTTGCTAGGGTCTTTTGGGTGGTTGCTAGGGTCTTTTGGGTGGTTGCTAGGCGGTTGCTAGGGTGTTTTGGGTGGTTGCAAGGATGTTTTGGGTGGTTGCTAGGGTCTTTTGGGTGGTTGCTAGGCGGTTGCTAGTGTGTTTTGGGTGGTTGCTAGGATATTTTGGGTGGTTGCTAGGGTCTTTTGGGTGGTTGCTAGGCGGTTGCTAGGGTGTTTTGGGTGGTTGCTAGGGTCTTTTGGGTGGTTGCTAGGGTATTTTGGGTGGTTGCTAGGGTGTTCTGGGTGGTTGCTAGGCGGTTGCTAGGGTGTTTTGGGTGGTTGCTAGGATATTTTGGGTGGTTGCTAGGGTCTTTTGGGTGGTTGCTAGGGTGTTCTGGGCGGTTGCTAGGCGGTTGCTAGGGTGTTCTGGGTGGTTGCTAGGGTCTTTTGGGTAGTTGCTAGGCGGTTGCTAGGATATTTTGGGTAGTTGCTATGGTCTTTTGGGTGGTTGCTAGGCGGTTGCTAGGATATTTTGGGTGGTTGCTAGGGTCTTTTGGGTGGTTGCTAGGCGGTTGCTAGGATATTTTTGGTGGTTGCTAGGGTCTTTTGCGTGGTTGCTAGGCGGTTGCTAGGGTGTTTTGGGTGGTTGCTAGGATATTTTGGGTGGTTGCTAGGTGGTTGCTAGGGTCTTTTGGGTGGTTGCTAGGGTCTTTTGGGTGGTTGCTAGGCGGTTGCTAGGGTGTTATGGGTGGTTGCTAGGCTGTTCTGGGTGGTTGATAGGCGGTTGCTAGGGTGTTATGGGTGGTTGCTATGGTGTTGCTAGGCGGTTGCTAAGGTATTCAGGGCGGTTGATATGGTGTTACTAGGTGGCTGGTAGTTGTCACAGATGGTTACTATGGAGTTTTTATAGAGTTCTTAGCATGATCTTGGCATGATTTAACACTTAACTAATCACTATTAGCATGTAGCTATTCACTGCTAGCATGTGTAGTATGTTGGAAGTGCTGTTTGCTAGCATGAGTCAAAAGAGCCAAACCTCATCTCTATACGATGTTCTGATACAGAGATATAGGTCTTACAAAACGGTTGCTAGGGTACTCGAGTTTGGTTGCTATGGAGTTGCTTGGGAGCTGGAAGATTTAAACTTAATAAGTTTATAGTGGTTTGAAGTTTACAGTAGTTTAAAGTAGTTTTAAGTTTATGATAGATATATAAATAAGTTAGATAGATACACACAAACACACACACACACACACACACACACACACTCACTCACTCAGACTACCTCGCTCACACACTCACTCAGACACACACACACACACTCACTCAGACACACACACACACACACACACACACACTCAGAGTTTATGAGTTTAGAGTTTATAAGTGTACGAGTTTTTGAGTTTAGAGTTTATAAGTTTAAATGAGTTTAGAGTTCAGAGTTTATTAATTTATGAGTTTAAGAGTTCATAAGTCTATGAATTCATGAGTTTATTAGTTAATTAGTTATTAAATTTAAGTTAATTAGTTTATAAGTGTATGAGATTAGAGTTTATTAGTTTAAATGAGTTTCATTGGCTAATATATATAGAACGGCAGTTTGGTTTAGTCTTCAAGGTGTTTAGATTTGAATTTTTGTCGGTTGGTGAGTTTGAATCTGGATTTGAATTTTTTAGAACTCCCCAATGTAAGTCAATGGGAGTTTTTCCGAGTTTTGATCGTCATTTGTAGGAAAACCGTAAGTCCGATCAGTCTGAAAAGATAGAGCACACCGAGTCAGATCTGTTTGAGTGTCTGAGCCGATTTTGGAGTATGTAGAGTTAAAGCTCTAGGAGGAGTTTGAGTCAGATTTTTTAGTAAGAAGAATAATAATAATAACTAGATGCGAAAGTTCGTCGAGACAAACTTTAAGTTGGCTTGAGAAAGTTTGGACCGGAACGTTTTTTGCTAGGCGGTTGTTAGGATGTTATGGGTGGTCGCTATGGTGTTGCTAGGCGGTTGCTACGGTATTCTGGGTGGTTGCTAGGCGGTTGCTAGGGTATTTTGGGTGGTTGCTAGGGTGTTTTGGGTGGTTGCTAGGGTGTTTTGGGTGGTTGCTAGGCGGTTGCCAGGGTCTTTTGTGTGGTTGCTAGGCGGTTGCTAGGGTGTTCTGGGTGGTTGCTAGGATATTTTGGGTGGTTGCTAGGGTCTTTTGGGTGGTTGCTAGGGTATTTTGGGTGGTTGCTAGGCGGTTGCTAGGGTGTTTTGGGTGGTTGCTAGGCGGTTTTGGGTGGTTGCTAGGCGGTTGCTAGGGTATTTTGGGTGGTTGCTAGGGTGTTCTGGGTGGTTGCTAGGCAGTTGCTAGGGTGTTATGGGTGGTTGCTATGGTGTTGCTAGGCGTTGCTAAGGTATTCTGGGTGGTTGCTAGGTGGTGGCCAGGGTGTTCTGGGTGGTTGCTAGGCTGTTTTGGGTGGTTGCTAGGGTATTCTGGGTGGTTGCTAGGGTCTTTTGGGTGGTTGCTAGGGTCTTTTGGGTGGTTGCTAGGCGGTTGCTAGGGTCTTTTGGGTGGTTGCTAGGGTCTTTTGGGTGGTTGCTAGGCGGTTGCTAGGGTCTTTTGGGTGGTTGCTAGGGTCTTTTGGGTGGTTGCTACGGTGTTCTGGGTGGTTGCTAGGGTCTTTTGGGTGGTTGCTAGGCGGTTGCTAGGGTGTTCTGGGGGGTTGCTATGGTATTCAGGGCGGTTGATATGGTGTTACTAGGTGGTTGGTAGTTATCACAGATGGTTACTATGGAGTTTTTATAGAGTTCTTAGCATGATCTTGGCATGATTTAACACTTAACTAATCGCTATTAGCATGTAGCTATTCACTGCTAGCATATGTAGCATGTTGGAAGTGCTGTTTGCTAGCATGAGTCAAAAGAGCCAAACCTCATCTCTATACGATGTTCTGATACAGAGATATAGGTCTTGCAAAACGGTTGCTAGGGTACTCAAGTTTGGTTGCTATGGAGTTGCTTGGGAGCTGGGAGCTTTAAACTTAAGAAGTTTAAATTGGTTTGAAGTTTAAAGTAGTTTAAAGTAGTTTGAAGTTTATGATAGATATATAAATAAGTTAGATAGATACAAACAAACACACACACACACACACACACACACACACACACACACACACACACACACACACACACACTACCTCGCTCACACACTCACTCAGACACACACACACACACACACACACACTCAGAGTTTATGAGTTTAGAGTTTATAAGTGTACAAGTTTTTGAGTTTAGAGTTTATAAGTTTAAATGAGTTTAGAGTTCAGAATTTATTAATTTATGAGTTTAAGAGTTCATAAGTCTATGAATTCATGAGTTTATTAGTTAATTAGTTATTAAATTTAAGTTAATTAGTTTATAAGTGTATGAGATTAGAGTTTATTAGTTTAAATGAGTTTCATTGGCTAATATATATAGAATGGCAGTTTGAATTAGTTTTCAAGGGATTTAGATTTAAATTTTTGTCGGTTGGTGAGTTTGAATTTTTTTAGAATGCCCAATGTTAAGTCAATGGGAGTTTTTCCGAGTTTTGATCGTCATTTTTAGGAAAACCGTAAGTCCGATCAGTCTGAAAAGATAGAGCACACCGAGTCAGATCTGTTTGAGTGTCTGAGCCGATTTTGGAGTATGTAGAGTTAAAGCTCTAGGAGGAGTTTGAGTCAGATTTTTTAGTAAGAAGAATAATAATAATAATAATAATAATAATAATAAGTTTAAATAGGATTTCAATATGTTGGCTCTCTCAAGCCAACTTAACTAGATACGAAAGTTCGTCGAGACAAACTTTAAGTTGGCTTGAGAAAGTTTGGAGCAGAACGTTTTTTGCTAGGCGGTTGCTAGGATGTTATGGGTGGTCGCTATGGTGTTGCTAGGCGGTTGCTATGGTATTCTGGGTGGTTGCTAGGCGGTTGCTAGGGTGTTCTGGCTGGTTGCTAGGATGTTTTGGGTGGTTGCTAGGGTCTTTTGGGTGGTTGCTAGGCGGTTGCTGGGATATTTTGGGTGGTTGCTAGGGTCTTTTGGGTGGTTGCTAGGCGGTTGCTAGGGTATTTTGGGTGGTTGCTAGGGTGTTATGGGTTGGTTGCTAGGCGGTTGCTAGGGTGTTTTGGGTGGTTGCTAGGGTCTTTTGGGTGGTTGCTAGGGTGTTCTGGGTGGTTGCTATCGTGTTCTAATGTATTTTGGGTGGTTGCTAGGGTGTTCTGAGTGGTTGCTATGGTGTTGCTAGGGTATTCTAATGTATTTTGGGTGGTTGCTAGGGTGTTCTGGGTGGTTGTTAGGCAGTTGCTAGGGTGTTCTGAGTGGTTGCTATGGTGTTGCTAGGGTGTCCTAAGGTATTTTGGGTGGTTGTTAGGGTGTTCTGAGTGGTTGCTATGGTGTTACTAGGGTTTTCTAAGGTATTTTGGGTGGTTGCTAGGGTGTTCTGAGTGGTTGCTATGGTGTTGCTAGGGTGTCCTAGGTATTTTGGGTGGTTGCTAGGGTGTTCCGAGTGGTTGCTATGGTGATGCTATGGTGTTCTAAGGTATTTTGGGTGGTTGCTAGGGTGTTCTGGGTGGTTGCTATGGTGTTCTAAGGTATTTTGGGTGGTTGCTAGGGTGTTCTGAGTGGTTGCTATGACGTTGCTAGGGTGTTCTAATGTATTTTGGGTGGTTGCTAGGGTGTTCTGGGTGGTTGTTAGGCAGTTGCTAGGGTGTTCTGAGTGGTTGCTATGGTGTTGCTAGGGTGTCCTAAGGTATTTCGGGTGGTTGCTAGGGTGTTCTGAGTGGTTGCTATGGTGTTACTAGGGTTTTCTAAGGTATTTTGGGTGGTTGCTAGGGTGTTCTGAGTGGTTGCTAGGGTGTTGCTATGGTGTTCTAAGGTATGTTGGGTGGTTGCTAGGGTGTTCTGGGTGGTTGCTATGGTGTTCTAAGGTATTTTGGGTGGTTGCTAGGGTGTTCTGAGTGGTTGCTATGATGTTGCTAGGGTGTTCTAATGTATTTTGGGTGGTTGCTAGGGTGTTCTGGGTGGTTGTTAGGCAGTTGCTAGGGTGTTCTGAGTGGTTGCTATGGTGTTACTAGGGTTTTCTAAGGTATTTTGGGTGGTTGCTTGGGTGTTCTGAGTGGTTGCTATGGTGTTGCTAGGGTGTCCTAGGTATTTTGGGTGGTTGCTAGGGTGTTCCGAGTGGTTGCTATGGTGTTGCTATGGTGTTCTAAGGTATTTTGGGTGGTTGCTAGGGTGTTCTGGGTGGTTGCTATGGTGTTCTAAGGTATTTTGGGTGGTTGCTATGGGGTTGCTAGGGTGTTCTGGGTGGTTGTTAGGCAGTTGCTAGGGTGTTCTGAGTGGTTGCTATGGTGTTGCTAGGGTGTTCTAAGGTATTTTGGGTGGTTGCTAGGGTGTTCTGAGTGGTTGCTATGGTATTCTGGGTGGTTGCTAGGGTGTTCTGGATGGTTGCTATGGTGTCCTGGGTGGTTGCTAGGGTGTTCTAAGGTATTTTGGGTGGTTGTTAAGGTTTTCTGGGTGGTTGTTAGGCAGTTGCTAGGGTGTTTTGAGTGGTTGCTATGGTATTCTGGGTGGTTGCTAGGGTGTTCTGGATGGTTGCTATGGTGTCCTGGGTGGTTGCTAGGTGGTTGCAAAGGTATTTTGGGTGGTTGCTACGGTGTTCTGGGTGGTTGCTATGCGGTTGCTAGGGTGTTCTCAGTGGTTGCTATGGTGTTCTAGGCGGTTACACACACACACACACACACACACACATTAACTCACATACAATCACACACACACACTAACTCGATAACACTTACACACTCAGAGTTTATATGCGTTTAGAGTTTATAAATTGAAATTAATATAATTGATAAATAAACACACACACACACACACTAACTCGCTCACACACTCACTCAGACACATGCACACTCAGAGTTTTTGAGTTTAGAGTTTATACGTTTAAATGAGTTTAGAGTTTATAAGTTTAAACACACACACACACACACAAGCAGACACGCTCACTAACTCACACACACTCTCTCACACACACTTTCACACACACACACACACACACACACACACACACACACACACACACACTCACACACACACACACACACACAAATTAACTCGCTCACACACAGACACGCTCACTAACTCACACACACACACACAATCTCACACACACAGATGCGCTCACTAACTCACACACACTATCTCACACACACGCACATACACTCATACAAGCCCACACGCACTCACACAAACTTTTTCACACACACACACACACAGACACGTTCACTAACTCACTCAGACACACACACTCAGAGTTTGAGTTTAGAGTTTATAAGTGCATAAATTGATGAGTTTATAAGTGTACAAGTTTTTGAGTGTATAAGTTTAAATGAGTTTAGAGTTCAGAGTTTATTAATTTATGAGTTTAAGAGTTCATAAGTCTATAAATTCATGAGTTTATTAGTTAATTAGTTATTAAATTTAAGTTAATTAGTTTATAAGTGTATGAGATTAGAGTTTATTAGTTTAAATGAGTTTCATTGGCTAATATATATAGAACGGCAGTTTGGTTTAGTCTTCTAGGTGTTTAGATTTGAATTTTTGTCGGTTGGTGAGTTTGAATCTGGATTTGAATTTTTTAGAATGCCCAATGTTAAGTCAATGGGAGTTTTTCCGAGTTTTGATCGTCATTTTTAGGAAAACCGTAAGTCCGATCAGTCTGAAAAGATATAGCACACCGAGTCAGATCTGTTTGAGTGTCTGAGCCGATTTTGGAGTATGTAGAGTTAAAGCTCTAGGAGGAGTTTGAGTCAGATTTTTTAGTAAGAAGAATAATAATAATAAGTTTAAATAGGATTTCAGTAAGTTGGCTCTCTCAAGCCAACTTAACTAGATGCGAAAGTTCGTCGAGACAAACTTTAAGTTGGCTTGAGAAAAGTTTGGAGCAGAACGTTTTTTTGCTAGGCAGTTGCTAGGATGTTATGGGTGGTTGCTATGGTGTTGCTAGGGTATTTTGGGTGGTTGCTAGGGTGTTCTGGGTGGTTGCTAGGGTGTCCTGGGTGGTTGCTAAGGTCTTTTGGGTGGTTGCTAGGGTATTTTGGGTGGTTGCTAGGGTGGTTGCTAGGCGGTTGCTAGGGTGTTTTGGGTGGTTGCTACGGTGTTCTACGGTGTTCTAGGTGGTTGCTAGGGTATTCTGGGTGGTTGCTAGGCGGTTGCTAGGGTATTCTGGGTGGTTGCTAGGCGGTTGCTAGGATATTTCTGATGGTTGCTAGGGTCTTTTGGGTGGTTGCTAGGCGGTTGCTAGGATATTTTAGGTGGTTGCTAGGATGTTTTGGGTGGTTGCTAGGGTCTTTTGGGTGGTTGCTAGGTGGTTGCTAGGGTGTTTTGGGTGGTTGCTAGGATATTTTGGGTGGTTGCTAGGGTCTTTTGGGTGGTTACTAGGCGGTTGCTAGGGTGTTTTGGGTGGTTGCTAGGGTCTTTTGGGTGGTTGCTAGGGTATTTTGGGTGGTTGCTAGGGTGTTCTCGGTGGTTGCTAGGGTCTTTTGGGTGGTTGCTAGGCGTTGCTAGGGTGTTTTGGGTCGTTGCTAGGATATTTTGGGTGGTTGCTAGGGTCTTTTGGGTGGTTGCTAGGGTGTTCTGGGTGACAGATAGATAAATAAGTTAGATAGACACACACACACACACACACACACACACACACACACACACACACACACACACACACTAACTCGCTCACACACTCACTCATAAACTCAGTGTGTGTGTCTGAGTTTAGAGTTTATAAGTGTATAAATTGATGAGTTTATAAGTGTATGAGTTCTTGAGTTTTGAGTTTATAAGTTTAAATCAGTTTAGAGTTTATAAGTTTAAATGAGATTAAGAGTTCAGAGTTTATTAATTTTATGAGTTTAAGAGTTCATAAGTTTATGAATTCATGAGTTTATAAGTTAATTAGTTTATAAGTGTTTATAGTTTAGAGTTTATTAGTTTAAATTAGTCTCAATGGCTCATATAGTATATAGAACGGCAGTTTGGTTTAGTCTTCAAGGTGTTTAGATTTAAATTTTTGTCGGTTTGAATTTTTTAGAACTCCCCAATGTAAGTCAATGGAGTTTTTGAATGAGTTTTTTCGAGTTTTGATCGTCATTTTTAGGAAAACCGTAAGTCCGATCAGTCTGAAAAGATAAAGCAACTCGAGTCGGATCAGTTTGAGTGTCTGAGCCGAGTTTGGAGTATGTAGAGTTAAAGCTCTAGGAGGAGTTTGAGTCAGATTTTTTTCCGCTCAGAAGAATAATAATAATAAGTTTAAATAGGATTTCAATATGTTGGCTTTCTCAAGCCAACTTAACTAGATGCGAAAGTTCGTCGAGACAAACTTTAAGTTGGCTTGAGAAAGTTTGGAGCAGAACGTTTTTTGCTAGGCGGTTGCTAGGATGTTATGGGTGGTTGCTATGGTGTTGCTAGGGTATTTTGGGCGGTTGCTAGGTGGTTGCTAGGGTGTCCTGGGTGGTTGCTAAGGTCTTTTGGGTGGTTGCTAGGCAGTTGCTAGGGTTTTCTGGGTGGTTGCTAGGCTGTCCTGGGTGGTTGCTAGGATATTTCTGATGGTTGCTAGGGTCTTTTGGGTGGTTGCTAGGCGGTTGCTAGGATATTTTGGGTGGTTGCTAGGCGGTTGCTAGGGTCTTTTGGGTGGTTGCTAGGCGGTTGCTAGGGTGTTTTGGGTGGTTGCTAGGCGGTTGCTAGGGTGTTTTGGGTGGTTGCTAGGATATTTTGGGTGGTTGCTAGGGTCTTTTGGGTGGTTGCTAGGCGGTTGCTAGGGTGTTTTGGGTGGTTGCTAGGGTCTTTTGGGTGGTTGCTAGGCGGTTGCTAGGTCTTTTGGGTGGTTGGTAGGGTATTTAGGGTGGTTGCTAGGGTGTTCTGGGTGGTTGCTAGGCGGTTGGTAGGGTGTTCTGGGTGGTTGCTAGGGTCTTTTGGGTAGTTGCTAGGCGGTTGCTAGGATATTTTCGGTGGTTGCTAGGGGTCTTTTGGGTGGTTGCTAGGCGGTTGCTAGGGTATTTTGGGTGGTTGCTAGGATATTTTGGGTGGTTGCTAGGTGGTTGCTAGGGTCTTTTGGGTGGTTGCTAGGGTGTTATGGGTGTTTGCTAGGTGTTGCTAGGCAGTTGCTAAGGTATTCAGGGTGGTTGATATGGTGTTACTAGGTGGCTGGTAGTTGTCACAGATGGTTACTATGGAGTTTTTATAGAGTTCTTAGCATGATCTTGGCATGATTTAACACTTAACTAATTGCTATTAGCATGTAGCTATTCACTGCTAGCATGTGTAGTATGTTGGAAGTGATGTTTGCTAGCATGAGTCAAAAGAGCCAAACCTCATCTCTATACGATGTTCTGATACAGAGATATAGGTCTTACAAAACGGTTGCTAGGGTACTCGAGTTTGGTTGCTATGGAGTTGCTTGGGAGCTGGAAGATTTAAACTTAACAAGTTTATAGTGGTTTGAAGTTTACAGTAGTTTACAGTAGTTTGAAGTTTGACAGATAGATAAATAAGTTAGATAGACACACACAAACACACAACACACACACACACACACACACACACACACACACACACACACACACACACCCACTAACTCGCTCACACACTCACTCACTCATAAACTCAGTGTGTGTGTCTGAGTTTAGAGTTTATAAGTGTATACATTGATGAGTTTATAAGTGTATGAGTTCTTGAGTTTTGAGTTTATAAGTTTAAATCAGTTTAGAGTTTATAAGTTTAAATGAGATTAAGAGTTCAGAGTTGATTAATTTATGAGTTTAAGAGTTCATAAGTTTATGAATTCATAAGTTTATAAGTTAATTAGTTTATAAGTGTTTATAGTTTAGAGTTTATTAGTTTAAATGAGTCTCAATGGCTCATATAGTATATAGAACGGCAGTTTGGTTTAGTCTTCAAGGTGTTTAGATTTAAATTTTTGTCGGTTTGAATTTTTTAGAACTCCCCAATGTAAGTCAATGGGAGTTTTTGAATGAGTTTTTTCGAGTTTTGATCGTAATTTTTAGGAAAACCGTAAGTCCGATCAGTCTGAAAAGATATAGCATACCGAGTCAGATCAGTTTGAGTGTCTGAGCCGAGTTTGAAGTATGTAGAGTTAAAGCTCTAGGAGGAGTTTGATATAGATTTTTTTAGGGTCAGAAGAATAATAATAACTAGATGCGAAAGTTCGTCGAGACAAACTTTAAGTTGGCTTGAGAAAGTTTGGACCGGAAAGTTTTTTGCTAGGCGGTTGTTAGGATGTTATGGGTGGTCGCTATGATGTTGCTAGGTGGTTGCTAAGGTATTCTGGGTGGTTGCTAGGCGGTTGCTAGGATGTTTTGGGTGGTTGCTAGGCGGTTGCTAGGGTCTTTTGTGTGGTTGCTAGGTGGTTGCCAGGGTGTTCTGGGTGGTTGCTAGGATATTTTTGGTGGTTGCTAGGGTCTTTTGGGTGGTTGCTAGGCGGTTGCTAGGGTCTTTTGGGTGGTTGCTAGGGTCTTTTGGGTGGTTGCTAGGCGGTTGCTAGGGTGTTTTGGGTGGTTGCTAGGGTCTTTTGGGTGGTTGCTAGGTGGTTGCTAGGGTATTTTGGGTGGTTACTAGGGTGTTCTGGGTGGTTGCTAAGCAGTTGCTAGGGTGTTATGGGTGGTTGCTAGGGTGTTTTGGGTGGTTGCTAAGATATTTTGGGTGGTTGCTAGGGTCTTTTGGGTGGTTGCTAGGGTATTTTGGGTGGTTGCTAGGGTGTTCTGGGTGGTTGCTAGGGTATTTTGGGTGGTTGCTAGAGTGTTCTGGGTGGTTGTTAGGCAGTTGCTACGGTGTTCTGAGTGGTTGCTATGGTGTTGCTAGGGTGTCCTAAGGTATTTTGGGTGGTTGCTAGGGTATTCTGGGTGGTTGCTATGGTGTTGCTAGGGTGTTCTAAGGTATTTTGGGTGGTTGCTAGGGTGTTCTGGGTGGTTGCTATGGTGTAGCTAGGGTGTTCTAAGGTATTTTGGGTGGTTGCTAGGGTGTTCTGAGTGGTTGCTATGGTGTTGCTAGGGTGTTCTAAGGTATTTTGGGTGGTTGCTAGGGTGTTCTGGGTGGTTGTTAGGCAGTTGCTACGGTGTTCTGAGTGGTTGCTATGGTGTTGCTAGGGTGTTCTAAGGTATTTTGGGTGGTTGCTAGGGTGTTCTGGGTGGTTGTTAGGCAGTTGCTAGGGTGTTCTGAGTGGTTGCTATGGTGTTGCTAGGGTGTCCTAAGGTATTTTGGGTGGTTGCTAGGGTGTTCTGAGTGGTTGCTATGGTGTTGCTATGGTGTTCTAAGGTATTTTGGGTGGTTGCTAGGGTGTTCTGGGTGGTTGCTATGGTGTTGCTAGGGTGTTCTAAGGTATTTTGGGTGGTTGCTAGGGTGTTCTGGGTGGTTGTTAGGCAGTTGCTAGGGTGTTCTGAGTGGTTGCTATGGTGTTGCTAGGGTGTTCTAAGGTATTTTGGTTGGTTGCTAGGGTGTTTTGAGTGGTTGCTATGGTGTTGCTAGGGTGTTCTAAGGTATTTTGGGTGGTTGCTAGGGTGTTCTGGGTGGTTGCTAGGCGGTTGCTAGGGTGTTCTGGGTGGTTGCTATGGTATTCAGGGCGGTTGATATGGTGTTACTAGGTGGTTGGTAGTTGTCACAGATGGTTACTATGGAGTTTTTATAGAGTTCTTAGCATGATCTTGGCATGATTCAACACTTAACTAATTGCTATTAGCATGTAGCTATTCACTGCTAGCATGTGTAGCATGTTGGAAGTGCTGTTTGCTAGCATGAGTCAAAAGAGCCAAAACTCATCTCTATACGATGTTCTGATACAGAGATATAGGTCTTGCAAAACGGTTGCTAGGGTACTCAAGTTTGGTTGCTATGGAGTTGCTTGGGAGCTGGAAGCATTAAACTAAAGAAGTTTAAAGTGGTTTGAAGTTTAAAGTAGTTTAAAGTAGTTTGAAGTTTATGATAGATATATAAATAAGTTAGATAGATAAACACAACACACACACACACACACACACACACACACACACACACACACACACACACACTCAGACTACCTCGCTCACACACTCACTCAGACACACACACACACACTCAGAGTTTGAGTTTAGAGTTTATAAGTGTACGAGTTTTTGAGTTTAGAGTTTATAAGTTTAAATGAGTTTAGAGTTCAGAGTTTATTAATTTATGAGTTTAAGAGTTCATAAGTCTATGAATTCATGAGTTTATTAGTTAATTAGCTATTAAATTTAAGTTAATTAGTTTATAAATGTATGAGATTAGAGTTTATTAGTTTAAATGAGTTTCATTGGCTAATATATATAGAACGGCAGTTTGGTTTAGTCTTCAAGGTGTTTAGATTTAAATTTTTGTCGGTTGGTGAGTTTGAATCTGGATTTGAATTTTTTAGAACTCCCCATTGTAAGTCAATGGGAGTTTTTCCGAGTTTTGATCGTCATTTGTAGGAAAACCGTAAGTCCGATCAGTCTGAAAAGATAAAGCAACGCGAGTCAGAACAGTTTGAGTGTCTGAGCCGAGTTTGGAGTATGTAGAGTTAAAGCTCTAGGACGAGTTTCATATAGAAATTTTAGTCTCGGAATAATAACTAGATGCGAAAGTTCGTCAAGACAAACTTTAAGTTGGCTTGAGAAAGTTTGGACTGGAAAGTTTAAAGTTTAAAGTAGTTTGAAGATTAAAGTAGTTTGAAGTTTAATTTAGTTTAAAGTTTAAAGAAGTTTGAAGTTTAATTTAGTTTAAAGTTTAAAGTAGTTTGAAGTTTAATTTAGTTTAAAGTTTAAATCGGTTTGAAGTTTAATTTAGTTTAAAGTTTAAAGTAGTTTACAGTTAAAAAGTTGTAGGGGGTTTTCTAGTGGGTTGCTAGGGTGTTCTGGGTGGTTGCTATGGTGTTGCTAGGCGGTTGCTAGGGTCTTCTGGGTGGTTGCTATGGTGTTGCTAGGCGGTTGCTAGGGTATTCTGGGTGGTTGCTAGGGTGTTGCTAGGCGGTTGCTAGGGTGTTCTGGGTGGTTGCTATGCTGTTGCTAGGTGGTTGCTAGGGTATTCTGGTTGGTTGCTAGGGTGTTCTCGGTGGTTGCTAGGCGGTTGCTAGGGTGTTCTGGGTGGTTGCTAGGGTGTTGCTAGGCAGTTGCTAGGGTGTTCTGGGTGGTTGCTATGCTGTTGCTAGGCGGTTGCTAGGGTATTCTGGGTTGTTGCTAGGGTGTTTTGGGTGGTTGCTATGGTGTTGCTGGGTGGTTGCTAGGCGGTTGCTATGGTGTTCTGGGTGGTTGCTATGGTGTTACTAGGCGGTTGCTAGGGTATTCTGGGTGGTTGCTAGGCGGTTGCTAGGGTGTTTTGGGTGGTTGCTAGGCGGTTGCTAGGGTGTTCTGGGTGGTTGCTATGGTGTTGCTAGGCGGTTGCTAGGGTGTTCTGGGTGGTTGCTATGCTGTTGCTAGGCGGTTGCTAGGGTATTCTGGGTGGTTGCTAGGCGGTTGCTAGGGTGTTCTGGGTGGTTGCTAGGCGGTTGCTAGGGTGTTCTGGGTGGTTGCTATGATGTTGCTAGGCGGTTGCTAGGGTGTTTTGGTGGTTGCTATGATGTTGCTAGGCGGTTGCTAGGGTATTCTGGGTAGTTGCTAGGATGTTGCTAGGGTGTTTTGGTGGTTGCTAGGATGTTGCTAGGCGGTTACTAGGTTGTTCTGGGTGGTTGCTTTGCTGTTGCTAGGGTGTTTTGGTGGTCGCTATAGTGTTGCTAGGCGGTTGCTAGGGTGTTCTGGGTGGTTGCTATGATGTTGCTAGGTGGTTGCTAGGGTGTTTTGGTGGTTGCTATGGTGTTGCTAGGGTATTCTGGGTGGTTGCTAGGTGGTTGCTAGGGTGTTCTGGGTGGTTGCTATGGTGTTACTAGGTGGTTGGTAGTTGTCACAGATGGTTACTATGGAGTCTTTATAGAGTTCTTAGCATGATCTTGGCATGATATAGCACTTAACTAATCGCTATTAGCATGTAGCTATTCAATGCTAGCATATGTAGCATGTTGGAAGTGCTGTTTGCTAGCATGAGTCAAAAGAGCCAAACCTCATCTCTATACGATGTTCTGATACAGAGATATAGGTCTTGCAAAACGGTTGCTAGGGTACTCAAGTTTGGTTGCTATGGAGTTGCTTGGGAGCTGGAAGCTTTGAACTTAAAAAGTTTAAAGTGGTTTGAAGTTTAAAGTAGTTTACGAGTTTTGAGTTTACAAGTTTAAATGAGTTTAGAGTTTAAGTTTAAATGAGTTTAGAGTGTGTGTGTGTGTGTGTGTGTGTGTGTTCACACACACACACACACACTCAGAGTTTATGAGTTTAGAGTTTATAAGTGTATAAATTGATGAGTTTATAAGTGTAAGAGTTTTTGAGTTTAGAGTTTATAAGTTTTAATGAGTTTAGAGTTTATAAGTTTAAATGAGTTTAAGAGTTCAGAGTTTATTCATTTATGAGTTTTAAGAGTTCATAAGTCTATGAATTCATGAGTTTATAAGTTAATTAGTTTATAAGTGTATGAGTTTAGAGTTTATTAGTTTAAATGAGCCTCAATGACTCATATAGTATATAGAACGGCAGTTTGGTTTAGTCTTCAAGGTGTTTAGATTTAAATTTTTGTCGGTTGGTGAGTTTGAATCTGGATTTGAATTTTTTAGAACTCCCCATTGTAAGTCAATGGGAGTTTTTCCGAGTTTTGATCGTCATTTGTAGGAAAACCGTAAGTCCGATCAGTCTGAAAAGATAAAGCAACTAACTTCAGATCAGTTTGAGTGTGTGAGCCGAGTTTGGAGTATGTAGAGTTAAAGCTCTAGGACGAGTTTGAGTCAACAGTTTTTAACAGAAGAATAATAATAATAACTAGATGCGAAAGTTCGTCGAGACAAACTTTAAGTTGGCTTGAGAAAGTTTGGAGGAGAACGTTTTTTTTGCTGGGCGGTTGCTAGGATGTTATGGGTGGTTGCTATGGTGTTGCTAGGGCATTTTGGGCGGTTGCTAGGGTGTTCTGGGTGGTTGCTAGGCGGTTGCTAGGGTGTTATGAGTGGTTACTAGGATGTTTTGGGTGGTTGCTAGGGTATTTTGGGTGGTTACTATGGTGTTCTGGGTGGTTTCTAGGTGGTTGCTAGGGTATTTTAGGTGGTTGCTAGGGTGTTCTGGGTGGTTGCTAGGCGATTGCTAGGATATTTTGGTTGGTTGCTAGGGTCTTTTGGGTGGTTGCTAGGGTGTTCTGGGTGGTTGCTAGGCGGTTGCTAGGATATTTTGGGTGGTTGCTAGGCTGTTTTGGGTGGTTGCTAGGGTATTCTGGGTGGTTGCTAGGCGGTTGCTAGGATATTTTGGGTGGTTGCTAGGGTCTTTTAGGTGGTTGCTAGGCAGTTGCTAGGGTATTTTGGGTGGTTGCTAGGGTGTTCTGGGTGGTTGCTAGGCAGTTGCTAGGGTGTTCTGGGTGGTTGCTTTGGTGTTGCTAGGGTGTTTTGGGTGGTTGCTAGGCGGTTGCTAGGGTCTTTTGGGTGGTTGCTAGGGTCTTTTGGGTGGTTGCTAGGGTGTTCTGGGTGGTTGCTAGGCGGTTGCTAGGCGGTTGCTAGGGTCTTTTGCGTGGTTGCTAGGCGGTTGCTAGGGTGTTCTGGGTGGTTGCTAGGCTGTTTTGGGTGGTTGCTAGGATATTCTGGGTGGTTGCTAGGCGGTTGCTAGGATATTTCTGGTGGTTGCTAGGGTCTTTTGGGTGGTTGCTAGGCGGTTGATAGGATATTTCTGGTGGTTGCTAGGGTCTTTTGGGTGGTTGCTAGGCGGTTGCTAGGGTGTTTTGGGTGGTTGCTAGGGTCTTTTGGGTGGTTGCTAGGCGGTTGCTAGGGTGTTTTGGGTGGTTGCTAGGGTCTTTTGGGTGGTTGCTACGGTGTTCTGGGTGGTTGCTAGGGTCTTTTTGGGTGGTTGCTAGGCGGTTGCTAGGGTGTTCTGGGGGGTTGCTATGGTATTCAGGGCGGTTGATATGGTGTTACTAGGTGGTTGGTAGTTATCACAGATGGTTACTATGGAGTTTTTATAGAGTTCTTAGCATGATCTTGGCATGATTTAACACTTAACTAATCGCTATTAGCATGTAGCTATTCACTGCTAGCATATGTAGCATGTTAGAAGTGCTGTTTGCTAGCATGAGTCAAAAGAGCCAAACCACATCTCTATACGATGTTCTGATACAGAGATATAGGTCTTGCAAAACGGTTGCTAGGGTACTCAAGTTTGGTTGCTATGGAGTTGCTTGGGAGCTGGGAGCTTTAAACTTAAGAAGTTTAAATTGGTTTAAAGTTTAAAGTAGTTTGAAGTTTATGACAGAGAGATAGATAGATAAATAAGTTAGATAGATACACACACACACACACACACACACACACACACTCACAGACTACCTCGCTCACACACTCACTCACACACACACACACACACACACTCAGAGTTTATGAGTTTAGAGTTTATAAGTGAATAAACTGATGAGTTTATAAGTGTATGAGTTTTTGAGTTTAGAGTTTATAAGTTTAAATGAGTTTAGAGTTCAGAGTTTATTAATTTATGAGTTTAAGAGTTCATAAGTCTATGAATTCATGAGTTTATTAGTTAATTAGTTATTAAATTTAAGTTAATTAGTTTATAAATGTATGAGATTAGAGTTTATTAGTTTAAATGAGTTTCATTGGCTAATATATATAGAACGGCAGTTTGGTTTAGTCTTCAAGGTATTTAGATTTGAATTTTCGTCGGTTGGCGAGTTTGAATCTGGATTTGAATTTTTTAGAACTCCCCAATGTAAGTCAATGGGAGTTTTTCCGAGTTTTGATCGTCATTTGTAGGAAAACCGTAAGTCCGATCAGTCTGAAAAGATAAAGCAACTCGAGTCAGAACAGTTTGAGTGTCTGAGCCGAGTTTGGAGTATGTAGAGTTAAAGCTCTAGGAGGAGATTGAGTGTAATTTTTTGTAAGAATAATAATAATAATAATAATAATAATAATAATAAGTTTAAATAGGATTTCAATATGTTGGCTTTCTCAAGCCAACTTAATAATAATAAGTTTAAATAGGATTTCAGTAAGTTGGCTCTCTCAAGCCAACTTAACTAGATGCGAAAGTTCGTCGAGACAAACTTTAAGTTGGCTTGAGAAAGTTTGGAGCAGAATGTTTTTTGCTAGGCGGTTGCTAGGAAGTTATGGGTGGTTGCTATGGTGTTGCTAGGGTATTTTGGGCGGTTGCTAGGGTGTTCTGGGTGGTTGCTAGGTGGTTGCTAGGGTGTCCTGGGTGGTTGCTAAGGTCTTTTGGGTGGTTGCTAGGGTATTTTGGGTGGTTGCTAGGGTGTTCTAGGTGGTTGCTAGGGTATTCTGGGTGGTTGCTAGGCGGTTGCTAGGGTCTTTTGGGTGGTTGCTAGGGTCTTTTGGGTGGTTGCTAGGCGGTTGCTAGGGTCTTTTGGGTGGTTGCTAGGGTCTTTTGGGTGGTTGCTAGGCGGTTGCTAGGGTGTTTTGGGTGGTTGCTAGGATGTTTTGGGTGGTTGCTAGGGTCTTTTGGGTGGTTGCTAGGGTCTTTTGGGTGGTTGCTAGGCGGTTGCTAGGGTGTTTTGGGTGGTTGCTAGGGTCTTTTGGGTGGTTGCTAGGGTATTTTGGGTGGTTGCTAGGGTGTTCTGGGTGGTTGCTAGGGTCTTTTGGGTGGTTGCTAGGCGGTTGCTAGGGTGTTTTGGGTGGTTGCTAAGGTCTTTTGAGTGGTTGCTAGGGTATTTTGGGTGGTTGCTAGGGTGTTCTGGGTGGTTGCTAGGCGGTTGCTAGGGTGTTCTGGGTGGTTGCTAGGGTCTTTTGGGTAGTTGCTAGGCGGTTGCTAGGATATTTTGGGTAGTTGCTAGGGTCTTTTGGGTGGTTGCTAGGCGGTTGCTAGGATATTTTCGGTGGTTGCTAGGGTCTTTTGGGTGGTTGCTAGGCGGTTGCTAGGGTATTTTGGGTGGTTGCTAGGATATTTTGGGTGGTTGCTAGGGTCTTTTGGGTGGTTGCTAGGGTATTTTGGGTGGTTGCTAGGGTGTTCTGGGTGGTTGCTATGGTATTCAGGGCGGTTGATATGGTGTTACTAGGTGGTTGGTAGTTGTCACAGATGGTTACTATGGAGTTTTTATAGAGTTCTTAGCATGATCTTGGCATGATTTAACACTTAACTAATTGCTATTAGCATGTAGCTATTCACTGCTAGCATGTGTAGCATGTTGGAAGTGCTGTTTGCTAGCATGAGTCAAAAGAGCCAAAACTCATCTCTATACGATGTTCTGATACAGAGATATAGGTCTTGCAAAACGGTTGCTAGGGTACTCAAGTTTGGTTGCTATGGAGTTGCTTGGGAGCTGGAAGCTTTGAACTTAAAAAGTTTAAAGTGGTTTGAAGTTTAAAGTAGTTTACGAGTTTTGAGTTTACAAGTTTAAATGAGTTTAGAGTTTAAGTTTAAATGAGTTTAGAGTGTGTGTGTGTGTGTGTGTGTGTGTGTGTTCACACACACACACACACACACACTCAGAGTTTATGAGTTTAGAGTTTATAAGTGTATAAATTGATGAGTTTATAAGTGTAAGAGTTTTTGAGTTTAGAGTTTATAAGTTTTAATGAGTTTAGAGTTTATAAGTTTAAATGAGTTTAAGAGTTCAGAGTTTATTCATTTATGAGTTTTAAGAGTTCATAAGTCTATGAATTCATGAGTTTATAAGTTAATTAGTTTATAAGTGTATGAGTTTAGAGTTTATTAGTTTAAATGAGCCTCAATGACTCATATAGTATATAGAACGGCAGTTTGGTTTAGTCTTCAAGGTGTTTAGATTTAAATTTTTGTCGGTTGGTGAGTTTGAATCTGGATTTGAATTTTTTAGAACTCCCCATTGTAAGTCAATGGGAGTTTTTCCGAGTTTTGATCGTCATTTGTAGGAAAACCGTAAGTCCGATCAGTCTGAAAAGATAAAGCAACTAACTTCAGATCAGTTTGAGTGTGTGAGCCGAGTTTGGAGTATGTAGAGTTAAAGCTCTAGGACGAGTTTGAGTCAACAGTTTTTAACAGAAGAATAATAATAATAATAATAATAATAATAATAAGTTTAAATAGGATTTCAGTAAGTTGGCTCTCTCAAGCCAACTTAACTAGATGCGAAAGTTCGTCGAGACAAACTTTAAGTTGGCTTGAGAAAGTTTGGAGCAGAATGTTTTTTGCTAGGCGGTTGCTAGGAAGTTATGGGTGGTTGCTATGGTGTTGCTAGGGTATTTTGGGCGGTTGCTAGGGTGTTCTGGGTGGTTGCTAGGTGGTTGCTAGGGTGTCCTGGGTGGTTGCTAAGGTCTTTTGGGTGGTTGCTAGGGTATTTTGGGTGGTTGCTAGGGTGTTCTAGGTGGTTGCTAGGGTATTCTGGGTGGTTGCTAGGCGGTTGCTAGGGTCTTTTGGGTGGTTGCTAGGGTCTTTTGGGTGGTTGCTAGGTGGTTGCTAGGGTCTTTTGGGTGGTTGCTAGGGTCTTTTGGGTGGTTGCTAGGCGGTTGCTAGGGTGTTTTGGGTGGTTGCTAGGATGTTTTGGGTGGTTGCTAGGGTCTTTTGGGTGGTTGCTAGGGTCTTTTGGGTGGTTGCTAGGCGGTTGCTAGGGTGTTTTGGGTGGTTGCTAGGGTCTTTTGGGTGGTTGCTAGGGTATTTTGGGTGGTTGCTAGGGTGTTCTGGGTGGTTGCTAGGGTCTTTTGGGTGGTTGCTAGGCGGTTGCTAGGGTGTTTTGGGTGGTTGCTAGGATATTTTGGGTGGTTGCTAAGGTCTTTTGAGTGGTTGCTAGGGTATTTTGGGTGGTTGCTAGGGTGTTCTGGGTGGTTGCTAGGCGGTTGCTAGGGTGTTCTGGGTGGTTGCTAGGGTCTTTTGGGTAGTTGCTAGGCGGTTGCTAGGATATTTTGGGTAGTTGCTAGGGTCTTTTGGGTGGTTGCTAGGCGGTTGCTAGGATATTTTCGGTGGTTGCTAGGGTCTTTTGGGTGGTTGCTAGGCGGTTGCTAGGGTATTTTGGGTGGTTGCTAGGATATTTTGGGTGGTTGCTAGGGTCTTTTGGGTGGTTGCTAGGGTATTTTGGGTGGTTGCTAGGGTGTTCTGGGTGGTTGCTATGGTATTCAGGGCGGTTGATATGGTGTTACTAGGTGGTTGGTAGTTGTCACAGATGGTTACTATGGAGTTTTTATAGAGTTCTTAGCATGATCTTGGCATGATTTAACACTTAACTAATTGCTATTAGCATGTAGCTATTCACTGCTAGCATGTGTAGCATGTTGGAAGTGCTGTTTGCTAGCATGAGTCAAAAGAGCCAAAACTCATCTCTATACGATGTTCTGATACAGAGATATAGGTCTTGCAAAACGGTTGCTAGGGTACTCAAGTTTGGTTGCTATGGAGTTGCTTGGGAGCTGGAAGCATTAAACTTAAGAAGTTTAAAGTGGTTTGAAGTTTAAAGTAGTTTAAAGTAGTTTGAAGTTTATGATAGATATATAAATAAGTTAGATAGATACACACACACACACACACACACACACACACACACTCAGACTACCTCGCTCACACACTCACTCAGACACACACACACACACACACTCAGAGTTGATGAGTTTAGAGTTTATAAGTGTACGAGTTTTTGTGTTTAGAGTTTATAAGTTTAAATGAGTTTAGAGTTCAGAGTTTATTAATTTATGAGTTTAAGAGTTCATAAGTCTATGAATTCATGAGTTTATTAGTTAATTAGTTATTAAATTTAAGTTAATTAGTTTATAAATGTATGAGATTAGAGTTTATTAGTTTAAATGAGTTTCATTGGCTAATATATATAGAACGGCAGTTTGGTTTAGTCTTCAAGGTGTTTAGATTTGAATTTTTGTCGGTTGGTGAGTTTGAATCTGGATTTGAATTTTTTAGAACTCCCCAATGTAAGTCAATGGGAGTTTTTCCGAGTTTTGATCGTCATTTGTAGGAAAACCGTAAGTCCGATCAGTCTGAAAAGATAAAGCAACGCGAGTCAGAATAGTGTGAGTGTCTGAGCCGAGTTTGGAGTATGTAGAGTTAAAGCTCTAGGACGAGTTTCATATAGAAATTTTAGTCTCGGAATAATAATAATAACTAGATGCGAAAGTTCGTCGAGACAAACTTTAAGTTGGCTTGAGAAAGTTTGGACCAGAACGTTTTTTTGCTAGGCGGTTCCTAGGATGTTATGGGTGGTCGCTATGGTGTTGCTAGGCGGTTGCTAGGGTATTTTGGGTGGTTGCTAGGCGGTTGCTAGGGTAGTCTGGGTGGTTGCTAGGGTGTGTTGGGTGGTTGCTAGGTGGTTGCTAGGGTCTTTTGGGTGGTTGCTAGGGTTTTTGGGTGGTTGCTAGGGTGTTTTGGGTGGTTGCTAGGGTGTTTTGGGTGGTTGCTAGGCGGTTGCTAGGATATTTTGGGTGGTTGCTAGGGTCTTTTGGGTGGTTGCTAGGTGGTTGCTAGGGTCTTTTGGGTGGTTGCTAGGGTCTTTTGGGTGGTTGCTAGGCGGTTGCTAGGGTATTTTGGGTGGTTGCTAGGGTGTTTTGGGTGGTTGCTAGGCGGTTGCTAGGATATTTTGAGTGGTTGCTAGGGTGTTTTGGGTGGTTGCTAGGCGGTTGCTAGGGTATTTTGGGTGGTTGCTAGGGTGTTTTTGGTGGTTGCTAGGCGGTTGCTAGGGTATTCTGGGTGGTTGCTAGGGTGTTTTGGGTGGTTGCTAGGGTCTTTTGGGTGGTTGCTAGGCAGTTGCTAGGGTATTCTGGGTGGTTGCTAGGGTGTTTTGGGTGGTTGCTAGGCGGTTGCTAGGGTATTCTGGGTGGTTTCTAGGGTGTTGCTAGGGTGTTCTGGGTGGTTGCTAGGGTGTTTGGGTGGTTGCTAGGCGGTTGCTAGGATGTTTTGGGTGGTTGCTAGGGTCTTCTGGGTGGTTGCTAGGCGGTTGCTAGGGTGTTATGGGTGATTGCTAGGCTGTTCTGGGTGGTTGATAGGCGGTTGCTAGGGTGTTATGGGTGGTTGCTATGGTGTTGCTAGGCGGTTGCTAAGGTATTCAGGGCGGTTGATATGGTGTTAATAGGTGGCTGGTAGTTGTCACAGATGGTTACTATGGAGTTTTTATAGAGTTCTTAGCATGATCTTGGCATGATTTAACACTTAACTAATCACTATTAGCATGTAGCTATTTACTGCTAGCATGTGTAGTATGTTGGAAGTGCTGTTTGCTAGCATGAGTCAAAAGAGCCAAACCTCATCTCTATACGATGTTCTGATACAGAGATATAGGTCTTACAAAACGGTTGCTAGGGTACTCGAGTTTGGTTGCTATGGAGTTGCT